>NC_136256.1:16812500-17147500 GCF_053564925.1 Oryzias latipes | reverse complement strand
CACAGCCTGGATTGATTACAAGAAGGCCTATGACTCAATGCCACACACAGCTGTACAACATGAACAGGACTCTAAGAGCCTTCATAGGAAACTCAATGAAGCTGTGGAAAACCACCCTTGAAGCCAATGGGAAGCCACTTGCACAAGTGTCCATCAAATGTGGGATATACCAAGGTGATGCTCTGTCCCCACTGCTGTTCTGCATAGGTCTGAACCCCCTCAGCCAAATAATCAACAAGACTGGCTATGGATACCGACTCAGAAATGGGGCCAACATCAGTCACCTCCTCTACATGGATGACATCAAGCTATATGCTAAGAGCGAGCGTGACATTGACTCCCTGCTCCACACCACCAGGATCTACAGTACTGACATTGGGATGTCATTCGGGCTCGAGAAATGCAGCCAGATGGTGACAAAGAGAGGCAAGGTAGTCCACACAGGAGGGGTCTCACTCCCAGAAGGAACAATAACAGACATCGAGGACAGTTACAAGTACCTTGGAATTCCCCAGGCAAATGGCAACCTGGAGCAGGCAACAAGGAAAGCTGCAACAGCTAAATACCTCCAACGAGTAAGGCAAGTCCTGAGAAGCCAGCTCAATGGCAAAAATAAGACCCGGGCAATAAACAGCTACGCACTGCCAGTTATCAGATACCCTGCAGGAATAATAAGATGGCCAAAGGAAGAGATACAGATCACGGATGTTAAAACACGAAAGCTCCTCACCATGCATGGAGGGTTCCATCCCAAATCCAGCACACTGAGACTGTATGCTAGCCGCAAGGAAGGAAGCCGAGGACTAGTGAGTGTAGAAGCCACTATCCAGTATGAAACATCCAAGATGCATGAGTACATCAAGCTCAAGGCCCCAAATGACAGTGTGCTCAGTGAATGTCTCAGGCAATGGAGAGCAGAGGACACAGTGCTGGAGGACAGATCCTCATGGGAGGACAAACCCCTGCATGGGATGTACCACCGGACCATAACTGAAGTGGCTGATATCAAGAAGTCCTACCAATGGCTAGAAAGGGCTGGCCTACAGGACAGAACTGAAGCGCTCATCCTGGCAGCTCAGGAACAAGCCCTGAGCACCAGAGCGATAGAGGCTCAGATCTACCACACCAGACAAGACCCAAGGTGTAGGCTGTGCAAAGAGGCCCCTGAAACAATCCAGCACATAACTGCAGGATGTAAGATGCTGGCAGGTAAAGCATACATGGAGCGCCACAATCAAGTGGCTGGAATAATATACAGGAACATGTGTGCAGCATATGAACTGGAAACCCCAAGGTCAAAATGGGAAACACCTCCGAAGGTGGTAGAGAATGAGAGGGCAAAGATCCTGTGCGACTTCCAGATCCAGACTGATAGGATGGTAATGGCAAACCAACCAGACATTGTAGTGGTGGATAAAGAACAGAGGAAAGCCGTTGTGGTGGATGTGGCAGTGCCAAGCGATGGAAACATCAGGAAGAAGGAACATGAGAAACTGGAGAAATACCAGGGACTCAGAGAAGAACTGGAGAAAGCCTGGAAAGTGAAGGTGACAGTGGTGCCTGTGGTAATTGGAGCACTCGGGGCAGTAACCCCCAAGCTGGAGGAGTGGCTACAACAGATACCTGGAAAGACCTCAGACCTCTCAGTCCAGAAAAGCGCAGTGCTAGGAACAGCTAAGATACTGCGCAGGACCCTCAAGCTCCCAGGCCTCTGGTAGAGGACCCGAGCTTGGAGGAGAAACCACCTGCGGAGGGTGAGAGGGGCGTTTTTTTTTTTTTATATATATATATATTTTTTTAGACCTAATCGCCATGAGAAAAGAACAAAAACACATTATGATTGGTGGACACCAAGTGGTAGTATTTGCACACAACCACTAAGATTTTGGAAGAGCTGGGAACAATGCTTAACATAGGCTTGAAAACTTCATCAGATTGTTGGATATATGAATGCATTGCTGTCACAGTTCATCACACCAGACATAATACCCTTATCTTATTTAGATTGCAACACGAAGCATCTACACTTACTGTATAACATGTGGCTGTAAGCCTTAATAGCGATGCATGATTTTACATCATAAAAGTCTAGGGTACTCTTGGTACGCTAGACTAGACTTGGAGGGGGGTAGCTCCAGCCATGGGGTCAAAAAAGTGAGGAGCCTAGCCAAATGCCAAGATACCTTACAGAACCTGACAAATTGGATCACAATATCATCAGGAGTGCAATTTCTGGAGAGAGAAAAATAACGAAAAAACAAACAAACTAGTATTTAGTTTTGCTCGTTTTCACAGTTACATTTTAACAAAGTAGGCATTTTGGACGTTATTGAAGCTGTGTAAACCATTATATCATTGGTATAGAAGTGAATGTGAAACTTACCCTCAGCTCAATTTAATAAGGTCCACCTTGAATAATACTGGGAAGAGTATGGAGCCGTGGGAAACTCCACTATTAATGGGTATTGGGTCAAATGCTAAGCTCTTCGCTCTCATTGTTTGAGTGGGCCCTGAACAACTGCTTTGAGACCATTTGACACAGTTTTTAAAAGACAAATATCTGTCAATCGTTTCTGAAGGACTGAATTATTGACAAAATCATATATGATCAAACATGTAAAACGGACATTTTAAAAAATCTGGTTTTGTGGGCAACGTCTGACGAAAATTCTCAATTGTTTGTTTAAATGTCCTCCTCTACTTTAGTTCAATTTAAATCAGTTCACCACCTCATTTTCAGACTTTTTTTTTCAAGAGCTACACTAATATAAAGTGATAGGAAGATGGATAGAAGGGGGAAAACAAATATATAAACAGTTGTGCAGTATAGATGTCAATGGTAAGCAACCTCACATACAATGACATTTTGACTCAGGTTTAAATTTTTGTAAGTACTTGGACCTAAAAGTGCTTCAAATTTATATTTAAAAAAAAGTCACACAAAGGGATTGTATTCCTTCAGTATTGCTGTAAAAAAATATCCATGGCACAGTTATCAATACAAAATAAAAACGGAAAGTAAGAAAGTATTAAAAACATTACTGACAATATACAACTGTTATGATTATTTCAACAGGCAAATATGTGACATTATGGAATGTCATAAAAAAGTGACATTGAGTAATGACAAAAACATGCAACAATATGCCGGTGTTGCAAAGGCTGCTATGTCTAATCATTCCCACCTAAAGTGACGTGCAGGTTCTTCAGTGACAAATAAAAAAAAGAAAGCTGAGCTACATTTTAATGAGCAGAAATTGTTTTATTAATGTTTCCCCCTCTTTATTTTTCTCTCCAGGTTGGAGGCATCCTCCGTTCTGCTCAGCATAGCTCACAGTTCCTCCCTACTGCACTTTCTCCTTGGAGGGAAAGTCAAAAGGTTTTCATTTATCTCAGACCGAAGACGAAGCACAAAACACGACTCCCCCGAGAGACCCACAAGGAAACTGTGAACACCTTGCCCCAAATATCTGATCTTGGAGGAGCAGAAAATAGCATGCATGCATTTGTTTGCCGGGACGAAGACTTTTCTCATTCCCAAGATGCCGTGTTGTCATTGAACATGTTGCTGCTGTGTGTTCGGCATATAAAAATACATTTCGATTTTTATTGGGGAAAGAAAACACGAGAACAAAAGATCTCAAGAACAAAAGATAATTGTATTGATCTGCTGAGCATGTGGAGCGGCGCAGAAAAGGAATGTTGATAAAATATGAGCTGTGAGAGTATGACTACATTAAGTGTGCCTGTGTATGAGTGTGTTTTCCCTGCTTTTTTTATCTGTGTCAGTTTGTGTTTTATTGACCAATTTTCCTCAATTTTAGTTTTTTCCTTGAAAGTATTAAAGAGGCAAATAGGAAAAAAGCAAAGCTTGATTTTTAAAAGCATATTTTTGCTAAGTTATAATTCATAAGGGTTCCCATCCAATTGTTCTTGCTATACATTTAAATTATCTAGTTTTCTTGATGAAATCCCAGTGTTATTCAATGTTGGGCACTCCATTTAACAAGTGCAGAGTGTTTAACCTCAGCGGTAATGCTTAGTGCAGATGCGTTAGGACTTTTAATTTGATGTAAAGCGACGTTTCATGGTTGCTTTCCCTGCAGAGGTTCTGAACAGTGTCAGATTGCAATTACATAGAAGAACTAAACATGTTATTGTAATGACTCTTTCCTTTTTTGCTATATTCAATCTCTCTTCTCAAATCTAAGCCTAACTGTCTCAAATAATATCAGAGTCTACTTTGAATTCTTTTCATATTTTCTTTTGGAGTAAAAAGAAGCAGTTACACCCTTTTTTGCTGTGTGTGCGTGAAGAGGACACAGATTTTGTTTGAGCCATCTTCTTTTTGAATAAAGCAAGCAAAACATCTACAAGCATGACTGCAACTGCAGTTGCCTTTTAAATAAGGTCGTAGTAAAACATTGCTACAGAGCAGAACATCTAAACTCCTCCTTGGAAACTTCATTTTGGTGGTGGTGGTGTGGGGGGTCTGCGTGGAGGACAGAGTTGGGGGGAAGGCTTCTGTCCTTTTCTCAGAAAGAGTGACCTGCAGAGGCTAAAGAGAGAAATTAGACCTTCAAAGGTAAGTAAGTAGGGCCAACAGACCTGACCCACACACAAAGTTAATTAATGTCTATTGCAGGATTACATGAAAAAAACAAAACAATTATACTACAGCACAATTATAACTAAACTCAAGAACACAAATCTTTTTATGTTTTTCAGTTCCAGTTGCTCACAGTCCATGACACAAAGTTTTTGCACACTTGTCAGTCTTGGTCTCGCCACAAGGCTTATGGGATAGCCCTGCTTCAAAAAAACCAAAAAAAACAAAAAACAGGCTTTGAGTCAGTGTGAGTGCACGTATGAGCACGTGCATACACATGTCTATCCCTTTATGAGTTTTGTTTTTATGTGAGTGTGGGTTTGATGGTGGGCTTGCATCATATTGCTTCTAATTGCGTTTGCGTCTTTCTTGCATTCCTGCATGTGCATGCTCGTTTGCAGTCGATCAGATCAGGAGAAAAGAAAGATTTCAAAGCAGCTTGACAGACTCGGTTATTAAAGAATAAGCCAACTGTAACTTTTATGCATTCAACAAAAGGATTTCACAATGTCTCTGTGCAGAACCTTTTTTTTTACAACTTTAATCTTTAATCAAAATGCAATAGATCATACATTTATTACCAAATTTATAAGTGAAAGAATAGAAAAGTTGAAATTTCAGCAGTGTTCTTTTACCGGTACTTTATTTGGGTTAGTTTGCACAGGCACAGAATAAAACGTCTTAACATTTCAAACCAGGTTACTCAGATGCAATACTCAAAATGTTCTCTAAATTTATATATTTGGGCGATTATTTCTTTTCGCAGCCATCAGGTTAATGTATGTAAGTGCTCAGCCTGTCCAAATACCATTGAGTTTGTGTCATCAGGTAGACTCTAACACATAAATTGTCAGGGTAAAGATTTTTGAGAAAAAAGTGTTACATTAAGATAGCCTTCCATTTACAACTCAGATGTTTTCCTAAGAACTCACACATGCAGGTCTAACTGCTGTTTTTACAGCCTCCTGTCTGGGCTTTCAGGTCACTAATAATTACCTCCATGTGTCTGTCCCTGTTTCTCTTCATCTGTTTATTCATTCATCGCTTTTTTACCTTTTAGGCACTTGAAAAAAATGATTGTTAAGACAGAAATAAATAATTTGTGACTTGAGTCTATATTGTTTTTGTGTGTGTTTTATTTTGTGATTCAAGTACTAATTAATCCTGTACATGCTTGATGCCCTCAAAGCAAATATTAACACCATAAAGAAGTAATTTTGACTTCAAATCAAGGTGAGATGAAGATGACATTTCTCCAGACAAACATGATGCATTAAGCTGATGAGTCTCTGACTGTTGTGATCGTAGTGCGTACCACTCTTGTTCTTCCTTAGCTCTTCTTGTCTATGCATGATTTCTCCTTCACATAATCCATGTTGTCATCAAATGATCCTGTTTTAAGCTTCCATTTCATCTCAGAGGCCACTCGTGGCAAACCGCAGCTTGTTGCTTTGCACATGAGCATCCCTCTAAGCTTAAATCTGTCAGTTGACTCAAAGATTTAGCACTTTTTGTAATAACATTAAAAACATTAAGAAAAGCTTAGTAATAGCAATGAAAACTTGTGCTGATGTATGCTGAAATGTACCAAATGGGAGGGATTTTTAGTGTAAAATATTTTGCCAAAACAGTCAAAAGTTTGTCGGTGCTCCTTTGGCCTCCCCTTTAATAGACCAGGTTAGTCTGAAAATCTCCTCGACTCAAGTTGTTTAATGACCATAGCTAATGCCGCTACGCTCACCCCTCTTTTTGTCTTGTCTGTGTAAGCAGCCTAATCACTGCTGACAGTCAGCTTTGCTCTTTTATTAGCTCTGCGTCGCTTGCAATCAGTGACAGTGAAGTCAGGCAGCAGGAAGGGCTTGTGTGAACTCAACACCCACACGGGCCTGATGTTCAGACTTGTAGTCATGCATATCATCACACACATGCACACAAACTGTAAGGGTGTTAGTGCACTTACACACAAAAGAAAACTCAAATATGATGCATTTTGTTTATTTTTATCTCATGTGAAAAAGACATTCTTATAATAACATAATTTGCACATTTTTCTTTTAAAGATTTACAGTTTCACTGCAACAAACTAGTCTTCAGTGGGCAGTCAGTAGCTCACTATATGTAGGTCAGGACCACTGAAAGCTATATTGATTTTTTTGGCTGTGTCTGACTGTGGGTCCCCATGTTAGCAAAGGCTGACAGCTAATACGACATCCACAATACAACATGAGCATTCACAAACACACACACACATATATATATGGTTGCTCCCACATTTTGCTAGCCTCTTCTTGTCATTGCCCCCATGAATTGGCAGACAATGGACTTGTTTGATAAAAAGAAGGACTGACATTTGAACAGGCAATTTGTGAACGGTGGGGCGGGAGACAGAAAGTGGGGAGGGGAAGGGTGGGTCAGGAATTTGCTTCACTCCCTTTAAAGAATGTAGCATCACCCATATGCCCGTCTGCCCTGGTGCATACTTGATGGAGTGGAAGAGCATAGATGCGAGAGTCCCCCACACTTCTTTTTCATTCTGTTTCCATCCCACTTTGAACGGTTGACAATCTTTCAGTCCATGCCGTCGGAAGAGTAAAACCCTATTGCTGTCTCGTCTGTTGCATTAAACCGTGCAGTGGTCATTTAGGCCACTATGTAGGCCACTGCAAATGCAGAGATGGCTTTTACATCTCATAGTTCAATGCTGAGGTGAGATGAGACCACAGTGCATCCAGAGCAGCAAGGACCACACCTTTGTCAAAGCTTGCTGCACACGTGATTTAAGTGCTGTTGAAGGAACGCTTATTAATCCCCTTAAATGCAGCCTTGAACCTCATATTTACCATAGCTGACCTTTTCACCTTAGCCACAGGCTAGCATCTAATGTAGGAAATTGGCTAATTTGTGAAATGGTAGAATTTGAGGGGTAAAGAGCACTTAGGGCTAATGCTGGCTCATCTGAATAAAACTGCCATGCTTAGGAGAGGGCAAGCACAGGGCAGCAGAGATGCCAATGTTGGTGAGATGTACAAGAATGGGCTATCTCTGAGAAGGCTCTCCTTCTCACATCAATCGGACGCCTTTCACTGCTTCCATTAAATTGCCATTTGTTATCCTTGTGTGCTGTAGGGTTTTTCTCAATTACACCCATTTATGGTTTCTGGAGTAATTACATTAAGCTTGAGTTAGTTACCTGTAAGGTGTGTTCTACCATAAATTAATTTGGAAGTTTCTGTCTTACTTCCTTTCATTAGCTAGTAATGGGCTGCACTTGTTCTTTTGCCAGAAAACCAGAGGGCTGAATGAATTTGTAGGCGGGAGATTGTCCTCATAACGGAAAGTCGACTTCCCAGAGTTCAGAGCAATTTCAGTTGAAGCCAGGAGACAGAATATTATATGTGATTAATTAAGTCAATACCATGCAACCATATTGTCTTATACCCGAAAAGAAACTAAGCTTAGAAGTACACCTGTAATTACATGTGAACAATGGAGGCATATTTATCTCATATTTTCTGACACAGACTTATCAATATTCAAAAGACACACCACCTTTATTTTTTAATTGCAAAAAAATATTTTTAAGCACAATCGTCTCAAAAAGAACTACATTTAAAATAGATTCAGAGTTGCCCAGGGGCAAAACCAACATTTTTCCAGCTAACTTTAAAAAGACTTATGACAACAAATATGTTAAATGAATGCTTTGCTTTTTCACTTAACTGTTTGTCAGAAAATGTCTTCATCTTCTAAAATAATTTAAAAAAAAAATTTGATAAGGGAGCTTCATAGTCTGATTTTAATCAAGATAGGCAGCTTTATTTATATGATTAATGCACAAAGGAAGTAAAAGAAAATCATAGTCTTTTACAGAAGCAAATCAATTTTAAAAAGTGGTAAAACCGATAATAAAGTCTATACACCTGCATATTTACCTTTTAATACTGGAAATATTGCCAATGATATTTACATAACACACGCTCTTCAACCTCTTGTAACTTTTATACCATTTACACAATCAACGTGAATCAGCTGATGCTGACGAAGGGAAAACGCTGTGTTGCATATCATCCTTGCATTGAAATGCAACACATTATAAATAAAGCGTTAAACCTGGGTCTCCAAGGTAAAGAGAAAGTTTCTCATCTTATCGACCACAATACAGAAGGTAGAAACAATAACAGGCCTGTAAGAGGTACAGTGGTCCATCGTTTGTAAAGTAAGTAGGTGCCAAAAAATAACCGTGGTGCAGTAGGTACTCACTATATACACTTTTCTCAGACCGAATATTAACATCTTCACACTTTTCTCTTTTTTGAAACACACTCAAAGTTCAAATCTTTGCAGAAAAAGAAGTCCAATCAGGACGCGGAACACAATTCGCTATAATAAAAACCCAT
Organism: Oryzias latipes; assembly: GCF_053564925.1. Lineage (NCBI taxonomy): Eukaryota > Metazoa > Chordata > Actinopteri > Beloniformes > Adrianichthyidae > Oryzias > Oryzias latipes. The sequence goes on along the minus strand of NC_136256.1, from coordinate 17,138,494 downwards.
CCACTGAAAAATATCTGCAAAACAGCGAGACTGTGAAAGGTGAACAGTGAAAGTGGTGCACCATGTCAAACAAAGGAACCAAAACATAGCAAAGTTGAAAGTTGGAAATTTAAACTTGGAGCTCGTTTGAATACTTTAGGAATCTGTTTTTATTTGTGTGCAGCATTGCAGAGAAAACCAATTCTGCTGGTTCTGCCTAAAGGTTGTACCATCTGACTGTATTCTGCAAACCTTATGGGCCTGCTTGACTCATACTAGGAGAGCTGACCGTTATTTAGGCCTCACTTTAAAATCAGTTCTGCATTTAACTGGTTACAATTTGAGTACAGGAGTGATGTGGGCAGATTTCCTCATACTGGTTAACTGCTCTACAACTCCACGTGGATTTACAAATACTTAGGACTCCTTCCTAGGTGATACAGGACAATATGTACAGAATTACACTGTTACTATTCCAGAAAACTAATCTATTCATATAGCTTCTTCTGTCTCCTCTATATAATTTGTGTATTGAATGTTTCACTATCTCTGTTATCTTCGGCATATTTAGTCAGTCTCTCATTTGCTCTCGCCGTTTAGGCTAACAGCTTTTTCTTTCTGTTTATGGATGGCCCCTTAGAGCTAAATTAATAGAAGAGGCTTTGGGGACCAGAGAGGAATGTCATAAGCAAGACTGTAATGCTCATTTGCAATGTAGAGGCTAATTACCAATTTGACACTCTCCAATCTTGTTTCATAAAACCTTCACTGCTCAACATCTTTTGTGTTTTGGTGCCTGCAAGCAATGTATGACTTTTATACAACAGAGGATGTTGTGCTTCTGTTCATAACTTCATGTGCTTAAGATATTGAGCTCTTATATTTGGCTCACATAGGCCCACATTTAATATTCAGTCATGTCAGAATCTTGTTATGACTGCCTTCAGCTTTGACGGTACAATTTGGAGGAAAATTTATACTCATGAGAAGGGAAGGAGGATTATTAAAATGACTAAAAGCTAAGGAGAAAGATGTCACTCAAAATGCATGATAATTGGAAGCAATTTAATAAGTTTCCTTTTAACTTGATTTTGAGGTTAAATAAGTTGTTTGTAAGCTTTAATATAATTAGACTTGTTACGTAAATGTAAATCATTTTCTCATGAATTTTAGATAGTTTTTGGCTGAAATTTGATTTTCTTTAGGACACCATACAACTAGTATGCCATAGAAAACGTGCCTGGATAGCATTAGTATTGAATATTTCCTTTTATGTACTTTTCATCTCTGAATAAACATGCTATTCATCCTAAAGCAAACCAACAAAGTCTGCAGATTTGAAGACTTTTGAGACTCCATTGTTAAAAATCCAGCTACTACACATTTCAGGTGTGAGCCCTTTCAAATCTGCACAGCTAAACCAACAACTCATGTAACAAAACTTTTCTTAAGGCAGATAATAGATTGTCTGTATGTCAAAAAGATTCACTCAAAGTCTTATGTATTTTTACTTTTTTATTGCAAAGCAAAACCTATTGTAAAACCTTTTTTTTTCAATTCAGTATATAGCACACTGTAGATGGGGTAAAAATATCACTTTGATTGGTAATGACAATGATTCAAGCTTGCTGAAGAAGGACAAATGCAGCATTTGTTAGGATCAATCTTCTTTTTTTATGCTTATTCTTTAGATTTTAATTTGTCATCTTGTTGGCATAGTATCACATTTATCTTTACAGTTTGCTGTTAAGTAAACTGTCTCCTAGTCTCCTCAACAGACAGCCTATGCTGGAGATTTTACTGCACAGATTTTGTACAGCTCACTTAGCAAGCAGTATTGAAGACAATGTAGCAACCATGTAACGGCTTCTAGCTTTTGATCCCAATTTTTCCGTTGTAACGATAGATGTCACAGATGATCTATAGTTGAAGTCCAAAGAGGATGATGAGAGGTGATCTTTTAATCATGATTGCGCCATTTTTATCCGAAACCCCCCCCCAAAAAAACAACAACAACAACAAACAAACAAACAAAAAAAACTTGTTTTCTAGGACATAATTTCTGCAGAGCGCCAGTAGCTCCTAAGAAATTTGGCTCTGAGTTGCAGGGGGGACTGTTGGTGAAGAGTAAGCCTGCACTCATTTCCCATCATCACTTTGTTTGCACTCACTCCCGCTAGCTCACAGCCCCTCACAAACCCAACCTAACCTTAGTCGTGCAACAAAAATGACGGGTAGTATAGGAGCTTTCCAGCCGTTTAGTTTTGATATCCCAGCTCAGGCAAAGAAAATGAAGACTTATTGATCTCTTTGTCTACAAGTGGATACATCAGAATGGAGTGGAGCAGTGTTCCTGATTCAAAGAGATACACAGAAATGTGGTTTTAATCCTAATTTTCTTTATATATGTCCTAAATCTTAAGAAAATTGCTACAAGAACATGGTAAAAATTCAACATTAAAAATTCAACATGGTAAAAAGAAAAGACCCCCCACAATTTTCCTTCCTTTCCTTCAAAGGACAAAAGGCACCTGCACCAACACACCCTCAAAGACTGGTCAGTGGCTTGGGCTCATTTCAGACTACGGTATAACCCACAGCAAAGGTGAGTGTCCCCATGCACTGGAGATTTTGTTGCCATTTATGAAAGTCTGCACCTGTGGATTGTTGTTTGCTGTCATGGCGTCAGTAAAGATATCTGTGCAAACAGCAAAGAAATGTTCTACAGTTTAGGCTCTCGGGAACGTACAACTCAACAGTTGCTTGCATTAAAACTAGTTAGTGCTTTGTTTTTTTGTGTGGCTCTTTTGTAAGGAAGTTGGATTGCTACTTATGGCGTAACTATATATGAGTACTTGTCACAAAAAGTGTTTTTTAACCCTTTAACACAAGAGTTTTTTCTCCAGGGTCGACATTATTTCGACTACCCTAAGTCTTCAAGCGTTTTTACGCAATTAGTGTAAATCCAGCGGATTCTAAAGCTGACAAATTCAGCCTTGTGCTGATATGCAGCGCTTTACAGTAGTGAGGTGTTTACACAATTGATATCAATCAGCTAATTCTGTCACAGAGAAAAGCGGCAACTTTGTGTCAGTAATGTTTTGCATATCAGTGCAAGGCCAATGCAAAAAGCTACTTTTTACTGCATAGGAATGAGCTGATTCACATTGATCGCATAAACACTCGAAGAGTGACGCTATGTCAAAGAGCGTGTGTTCTTTAGGTGTCGCTGGCAACATCTCCAGCGTTAAAGGATTATGAGTCTCCTAATGAGGGGATGCCTGAGGCATTCCCAGTGAAATACAAAAGAAAGGCTTTAAAAGAGATCTTATTTTATTAATCTACTAGGCAAGATGTTAATACTTTCACATTTTAAAAGAAATAAATGAAAGGAAACTGTTAAACTATAGCATGGTTTGAGCAGAATCCTCGCAAAGTTCATCATCTAGTGGATTTATGAAGAAATACATTCCTCATATTCTTTTGATAACAACTGCAAAACTCCTTTCCATAATGATAAATATATATATATATATATATATATATATATATATATATATATATATATATATATATATATATATATATATATATATAAAGTTAATTCCAATTATTATCACAATAATAAGCTGCTGCTAAATATGAAAAACTATATAAAAACATATATATATATATATATATATATATATATATATATATATATATATATATATATATGTTTTTATATAGTTTTTCATATTTAGCAGCAGCTTATTATTGTGATAATAATTGGAATTAACTTTTCCCCATTGCTGCAGAAAGGAGCTGGATTTACCTCACTGAAACAAATGCAGGTTTTTAAAAATGTTGCAGAATAAAGGCAGAGATAAAATGTCCATTTACTTCAGCTAACTTCTGCATTTAAAAGTGCCCTTGCTTCACTTGTGTGTTAAACAGTACACTCACACAGTAGTAAACTGAGTGTTGAATCATTAACTGTAGGAAATAGATCATTAAAAGATCAAAAGAGATCTAGGTTAAACTCACAGAGTGAACATTATACCCTTTAAAAACTTAAAAGGCAGAGGCAGAGGACACAGAGTCTATGAATAGTCAAATGAGCTGGCTACTGTGTTCAGGGTCAGTGTTGCATGTCTACAAGCTGACCGGGGTTGATCGGAGGACATTTACACTTCAAACGTTTACCATAAACATTTAGAGAAATGTGTGAAGTAGTTTCTATCCTTATAATTGAGATTATTTCCAGATAATTTCCCACTGTTACAATATAAACTTTATTGGAAAAAAAAATGTTACCAGAGAGGATGCATTTTCTAAAGCTGGGCAATATTTTTTAAAGGAATATTTATTTATTTGTATTTTTTTTAATTAATGAAGATGTTTGGATGTTTCATGACATAGGACATGATATGAAACTATGAACAGCCATGCTGTGAAAGAAAATACAAATATAGCTGAATTGATTGGGTCTTAAAAGGTTTAGTTCAGTGTTTTTCAATGTTCACTGTTTCCTTAACAAAAATCACAAAGAATACAACCGCAGCAGCAACCAAAGATTTAAACAGAAAAACTCTATAATCTGTTTTAGGTACGTCCTTCCAGGACCTTGATGATAATTTCTGTGCTAATTTTATTATTATTATTTTGTCTAAATGCAACTTTAACAAAAAAAATAAATATATTTATAAGTGTATTTGTGGGAAAAAATGCATTTTTTATTTCAGTTTTGGGTAAACTTGTCTGTTGGCAGCTTAACCTTAATTCTGTTTCTTTTATTTTGTTATTACTTATGTTAAAAATTAACTTCAATTTTTTCTAAAGTGCTTGAGGTGTAAAATTGAATTTGTCCTTCAAACAGGCGTTATTAGAAACCAGCTGTTTCAGTTAAAGAGATAACTTAGACCAAACACTGGAATCTCCACCTGCAAAGAATTCCTTTGTGCTCCAACGCAAACCTTTAAGGAAAACTGAACTGTTGATCTCTGATTTCTTTAAGATATTTGGAAACTCTTATAACTGTGTTAAATTTTTTCATTTTTTGGGTCTTATAGAAGTTAAAAGTTAAAAACTAAGAGGTACTGTCACAAAAGCCAAATGAATCATGGGAGATGTAGTTAAAAAAATGCTTGTGCTGTTGCTGGACAGACACATCTCCGAGATTCATCATTTTATGCACTTTTTAGACTGAAGCTACACCGCTATGATCTTTAGCTGGTATTTTTGTTGGAACTGAGTCTTTATGAGCCATGTCGGCACAAGGAAGTGAGGACATTAACTACGTTTAATTGGGTTAGATTGATGACATATATGATTAAGCCTCTAAGAGTGATTGGCGGAGGCAGTTCAGGGGTAGATTTTTTAACCAAAATGAGAGTGAATGGCCTAAGTTGCAGCAAAATTTGTTTGAAAGAACACATAATTGATATTATCAGTGGTAAATGCTTTTAAACCTAATAGGTTCAATTGAATTATTTCCCACGGCACATCAGACAATCTCTCGGGGCACACTGGTTAAAATACACTGTTTAACCAACAGAATCATACATACAACTGCATATTTAAGTTTTGTCACCTATTCTCACATCAAAATAAGGCTTGAAACAAGGGTAAAGCCTACAATAGGGTTTTCATTCTCAATAATTTGGTATTTAAAAAAAACTAAACGTTTAGCTTTCTTCTGTTGAGCTCAGTGACAGCTGCTAGGTCAAGTTTTTGACCATCCATCATAAAATTTATGAAGTCCCTGGCTGATTGAATACGCCACTCCAACGGCTGTGAAGTTTTGGAAACCATTACTCCTGTAACTTATGGGGCTATTACTGCAGCAGGAATCTTACAATGCCATTACATCACCTCTAGGGAATCCAAAGTAGTCTAGGGGGATTTTAATTGTCCTGCTTTTTTGCAAATGAGGAGCTTGAAACATCAAGCTCCACTCTTAAAAAGCGTCTTTGGCAGGATATCTACTTTAGAAATAAGTTTTGATCAGAGAAATGAAAGGATGAAAATGTTATAAGAAAATATGTAATAGTGTAACACATCAGCTTTTTCCCCCCTCTTTTCATGCATTATTTCATAAACCGCCAGCCTTAAAATGTCTATTTTATCAAGTCACATGGCATACTAAAACCTCCATCACACTCCATGTTCTTATGGATCCTGTGAGCCGCTGACACATCCCAGCCTGTGGCCTCTTGCTCTTTAAAAGAGAACATAAGACCTTGACATTGCTGCATCTCCTAATAAATGGCTGAAAAAAAAAATAGTAAAAAGATGTATTCAAACAATTGTATAATTTCCTTTAGCGTTTTGTGCCTGAACTTGCAGACTCACTGCCTGTCAGAAAGCTCAGAATAAAGCTTTGACATTTGGAATCAGAGGCATGCAAGATGGTCAGTGAGAGGTTTCCCAGACACTTCTCGTTTGTTCTCCGTTTCTCTGAAATCATGTCCTAATGATGACCCTAGGCCCACTTTTAATCACTCTTTGCATTGCCCTTTTAACAATTATCCCACTTCACTGCACAATTTCAACCGTAGAACCACGAGATCCGGTGATGAACTCCCTAATAAACACAATCATTTGGGGCCCCGTCACTTTTTTACTCCAAGATATGAAACATTAAAAGGCAATTCTGTGGCATTTTGAAGTGCTGTCTGAAAGTCTTTGAAAATAGGTTTATTTCTCTAGCATCTCTTCTGAAGTTTGATGGAAGTGAACTGAATTCGTGGCACACCTTTTAAAAAGATGTCACTCATTCGTACAGGGCGGCATGCACTCCATGGTCAAAGTAGGAAACAAAGCAAACACCATCCAGAAACAACAACGCCTGACAAGCAGATTCATGCGCCTCTGACATAATTACACTAACATTTCAGTGTCATACCAAAATATACTTTCTTGAATAGCTCGTCCCAACTCATTAGGCTCATTCTATAGGAAGCAGACATGCCACTCAGTACTGACCAAGTGCTTCAGTGATATTAAAATGGAAAAACATCATATCCGGATGGGTTTTTTAGTGAACTGATGACCTTTTGACCCTTGGCCTTCATAATCGGAATCGCAAAATGTACCTTATATTGTGACACAACATTCCTGTCCTCTGAGAAATGGTATTCACAGTACTGCAGAGAAAACACGGATACTGAGTAATCTACATGTGGATACTAAAGTAGTTTACAAGGTTTATTTTTTCCTTTCATGGGTTGCAATATCAATGGAATAATCTTTCTTTCTGTCATGGAGTAAAAAAAAATAGTTTAAAAAGAAAATTGTTTTAATCAATCATTTTATGTTAACATAAATGTAAAGTTATACTGTTCTGGCCTGTCTCTGATGCACTGACATCATCAGGGGTTACAAAGTCTACAGTTGCTCCTGTAAGTCGCATCTGTGTCTACTCATTGCAAAACATTTCTTTTATTATTTTGGAGCAATGAAGGATAAATCTCTCATGTTTTCTCTGACCTTGAAAGCCAACAACAAAAAGCAGAGCAATCGATCTTGACACTCCTAAGATACCACAATAGAGCGTTCTGGATTGAATGTTCAAAAAAAAAAAAAAAAAAGCCAGCTGAACAGCTGTATTGAGACAAATCGTCACCCCCATATGCTGATAGAAGGCAATTTTGCACATTATGGAGACTGAAGATGAAAAAAAAAATCTGCTTAATCAACTAACATTGATATTACTTCTGGCAATTAGGAGCATGCTGGTAATGATATGAGTTTTCAGCTGTAAATAATTATACTGCCTGCAGGCCATGCTTTAATTCTCGGCTGTATCTATAAACAATAATCAAGCCAACAGCAGCAGGCAAAAAGTTGGAGATTTGTGGTTTGCAGAGCAACATTTGAGGAGCAGCTTATTGGAGCCCTAAGGTGGTGCCGGAAAGTCCGGGTCACCTTCAGGTGCTCTTTCCTTCTCTACACCCGCGCGCTAATACACAACACTATTGATCAGCATGTAGCTGTCAACTATAAAGCTGCTGCAAATAAAGCACAGATTTGTAATACATATGAGTTTATACACAAGGCGGGCGCCTGTGTTTGGCAGCGGAGCGGCCACCAGTGTGTGAATGAGTGTGTGAATGTGTGTGTGACTGGGTGAATGGGTCTGTGACGGTAAAAGCGCTTTGTCCTTGTAGGTAGAAAAGCGCTATACAAGTATACGCCATTTACTATTTACCCAAAAACATGCACATTTATTCAAATTTGAACCCAAACAAGTATTTCCTTTTTAGAGGTATGGCTCATAAAAATTAGGAAAAAAATAGGGAAGTCAGAGTGCTCAAGTTTTATCGCCAAATATTTCTTTTATGGTTGATTTTACATTAGGATGTTTGAAAGAAACTAAAGATTAGACAGAGAATCTTGAAAAACTTACATTCGCATACTTTCACTTTCCTTTTTCTTGAATTTTAAACTCCACTCTTAAGACAAAACTAAAGGCTGAAGTGAACCAAAAAGGCCTCAAAATATAGCACATTTTAAATGAGCTACTTATTATCTTTTTTGTAAAAACTGTGTAAATGAAGCACTTATTGTATTGTATTGTATTGTATTGTATTGTGTTGTATCATCTTGTATTAATAGTATTCTATTCTATTACAACATTCCTGTGACCATTCCATATCAGTTACAATTTTTATTCTCTAACAATAATATATTGTAAGATTATTATCAAATACAACTTTATATAATTTACACTTCTTCAGATCATAGAGGCTTTGTTCAGAGCAAAATAACTACATAATTTATCTCTTTTTGTTGTTTTCTGTACTCTTTGGTTTGCTGAAAGGTCAGTCTGTTTACTGTACCAAGGTTCACTTGCAAATAAAGTGGGAGTCTTGTTTATTAGGGGTTGTTGAGTTTTCTACTTTGGTTCCCACCAGAGATCAGGTAAGCTTTTAGATCAGCCAATCAAAGCAGACTTTCTGAAAAAAAACAAAAACAAAAGAAAATCTGATGCCGATCAAACAAGCCGGTATAAACATGCATTCAAAAGAAAGAACAATCGTATGCAATGTTTATTATAAAGGATTATTTAAAGATACCTAACACAAGTGTCAGACTTGACGAGTAACTTTGACAAAGTGTCAATCATGAAGTACCAGCCTGCTGCTGTGCAAAGACTAAGATGAAGTGCATAATTAAAGAAACATATAAAAGCCAGAGCCGGACCTGAGATTAATTAGCTGTGTGTCAATACCCCTCATAAGTATAAGATTAACTAATGACACATGGCCCAATGAAGGCCATTGATCTTCTCCAAGCATGCAGCGTTAATAGGTTGAAGCTAGCTCTCAATCGAAGCGCTGACAGAAAATGGAGGCGAGGTTCTTCCACGAGTAGAACGTCCCATCAGCCATACACAACCAAATCACATTCATGTGGTGTGGACTCGAGGGATTCCAGTTGTTGCTGTGACCACAACTCAACTGATCTGCTAGAATTCCCATCCTTTTAGTGATAATTAAAAATGACCTCAAAGGATCCCCCCTCCTCAAAATGAAAAAGGCTCAATTTAGATTAATGGGGATGGAATGGCCAACATAGTAAGTTGCCCCCCTTTATGATAATGATTGTAATGATAATAATGAACACTTGGATGAAGGATGAACAATCCCCTGTCCTGGAGTTGAATCCCTATACAGGTTAATTAGGTAAGATAACATCATTAGCCACACTCATGGCTACACTGAGAATTAATTGGATAAGAGGAAGATTTAGGTCTCTGTTTAATCGCATTTGCCATCTTCAACAGCTTACCCACGAAATGCAAAGTCCAAATCGGTGGGCAACTGTTTCAGATTACATTTAACCAGCTTAATGAGCAAAAAAAAAAAAACGTCCCAGTGGTCGTCTTAAAAAGACCTCCTTGAATGCTCCACAACATGTATTAATGACGCAATGTTGAGCCTTGTTAACCACTGATTGCTTTAGGATTTGTAGAAATAATCAAGGAAAAATGTTAACACAGGTCACTTGTTAGTTAACAGTTTCTAAGTCTAACCTTAAAACAGGAAAAACATTTACAAGTGAAAAGTTGCACAAAAAAATTAATAAAAAATAAAAGGGAACATTCTTTGCTGATACACATGAGCAATCGCCCTTCCTCAGTTGAAAAGGCCACTGATGGCCTGATGGCTTTCCAGTCATAAATAAAGCCCAGACTGACTTTTTGTTCTAAGGGAAGCATTAGCTGCAGCTCATGATCTGTTTTAAGGGGGCATTAGTGCTAATATGCCGTATGCCAAACATGAATAGACCAATCCGCTGGGCATTCTCTACCTATTCTTCACAGCAGCCGGAAAGCTTGCTTAGCTGACTTCTGCCTAGAAATACATTTGTCTGCAGTTCTAAATAATGCATGGGGGGTACTTTTATGTGAATTGTCATGTTCTGCATAATGGATGTTAACAAAGCAGTGTGAGTGGTTTAACTTTAGTTTGGGGAAGTTCATTGTGACTGAGAGCTGACAATGACGGCCCTTTTCTTTGTAAAATCTGTGTGTTCTGGGGAAACAGGTGAACAGGTGTAAGAGAAGTCACGCCACACAACTCATTAATGATTCACCTCCACACAAAACACAAGCAGTTTACGTTGCTTAGTTGATGAAACCACCAAGCAAATGAAACTCTATCCTTACAAATGTAAGTTCTGTTGCCACAAACTTTTTCTTTTTTTCCCAAACTGTTTATTCAAATTTTTTAGGATACTTTTCTCCGAAGTAACTCTGATCAAATTACCCAAACCTTTCATGCGCTTCAGTTCCAGTCAGTGAGAGTGAACATGAGAGGGTCATTTGACACCATGTGTGTTTGGTTTTGTTGTGCGTCATGATCACCTTGACGACTGCGGTGATAGCTGACCACGAAGGGGGGACAATCGTTCATTAGAAGGTAACCTGATTTTCAGACCTAAAATGCATGCAAAAAATAATATTGAATAGTGAGTCAGTGGGTCATGGAAGATGATTTCTGCAATAGAAGCTCTAAAGCAGTAAAATGAACATTACCTAAAAATAAAATGCAAAAAAGCCAAGAGACTCGTTTTGGCATCCTGACATACGCTCAAACATGCTCACTTTAGGGAGGAAATATCTCATGCATGCATACTGTTCGGTTAATAATCTGTTAATAAAACAGTGACAAAGTCCTGAAATTGATGTATATTGTTATATCTTATATCTTTAAACATTCTTTTTAAAGGAATACAAGTCTTTCTCAAATGCTTGCAAATCAATTAAACATGACACATTTACTTTACATTTAAAACTAACTACACTATAAGACAAATTTAAAATAAATATGTTTTTGTTAGACACTTTTTTAATATGAAGATTTGCATCGTTTTCAGTAGTTGTAATGTTTGCATCATTAATGCATAATACCTAAAGTCCTATGGTGCAAAAGTTCTCACTTTGAAACAAATCAGTTGTAAAAACGTACAAAATGATGCGTGTGAAGACTAGTGAAGAAAAGCCCAAAATCATTCAAAAAAAGAAAAAAAAAATCAGATAAAAATCTGTTTTCAGACGTTTCTACATAGAAAATTCTGCTGTTAGTAAGGGTTAGCAATGTTTGTTCTTTTTTTATATTCTGCACGCATCATCAGCAAATTAGCATTAGTTGAGCAACAACTAAGATCTGCCACGTTTCTCCCTAAAAGAACAGAAATGTTCACACTTTGTTTCACAGAATGCACAAACCTTCAGCAAAAACAAATTAGGTCATTTGTTAGGTTTACAATGGAGCTGGCAATTAAATTGTTTAGTCTTTGGCAGAAGGCAAGCACTTTTACCAGCTAATGAGACTTTTTTTTGCCCCTTTCACAGCATTACAGTTTTACAACCAGCGTTAAAGATGCTCTAACATTTACAGACATTTCTTTAAGTAACTCAGGAATATAGTTAATAGGATGAAAAACAAACACAACGAAGTAACAAATAAACTATTAAATAAAGGATGTGTTACCCAAAAAACCCTGCAAAATCGTACTTATATAAGATCATTGCTTTTTTTTCTGTTGATCCGGTGCATTTGGCACAAACAAAAACAGCTGGGAATATAAGAAAAGAGCATTGCTTTACCCATTTGTTTACATAATTAGATTTTTTTTGTGGACCATCATAAGGTGCATGGATATCCAGTGGTCTTTGCCTTGTTAACATGAATGGACCGCACACTGGCTCTGCTTTCACAGAGTTATTACGTCGAGTGTAATTTGAAACAATTACAAAAACACTGGCCCACTTGTTACAACACTCATTTTCCTTCACATATACAAACCACAAATTCAATAGCTTTACATGTTTTTCAATCACACCCAGTGGAGCTGTGTTCAGTGTGAAAAAGTATAGCATTTCATCCAAGTTCGCATGGTATGGGATAATCTTTCACATTTTGCCCGGGGTTTGTTTTGCTATTTCAGCAGAAACTTGTGCAAGCCACGTGAATTACCATAGGACAGATGATAAAAACACCAAATGGTGCTTTATCAGATGCAAATGAATAAACTATTTGAATAATGGGGATAAATAATAGGTCATCTGCATTAATAAATAGTGTTTTTAGCCTTTTATTCTCTAAAATGCAGTAAACAACTTAAAATCTATCAGCTGAGAGAAGACATTAAAAGAGGATGAGGATGTATGTGCTGCACAGAAAACTGTTATTAGACCATAATTTATATTTTTTTGTGCTAAACTTTAGAAAAAAGGCAAGGTTTATGTAAACAACCCTCCTCACCTACAGTTTGGATTCCTAAGCTTTTATTTGTGCTTTTGTTTTGACATATATGACTTTTTTTGCAGACTTTGCTTATGGTCAGAGATCAGGATCAGACGTATGGAGATGAACACCTCTGACAGCGTGAGTGCACTTCCTGTTTGGGTCTCATTAGATTCCAGCTAAAACCAAAGAGGTCAATGCTAGTATCTCTATCTCTTCGTCTCTTTGGAGGTGCTGGTCCAAATCTGACCATTGACATTTAGCATTCCTTCAAGCTGCCTCTGCATTTTGAATGGGGATTGAAAGGTGCAGAGGCCAGAGCCTGGTTCTCAAGGGTAAAAACAAAAAGCCTCTTGAAAATCCAGAGGAGTTCCCATGATCTCTGCAAAGACCTTGATCCGACCTGTGTTGCAAAGATTAGATCACACAAAAAATATAGGATTTTTCCCTGGATTTTGTAAACTGAGATGCACAGTTTTCTTAAATGGCACACTAAAAGTTGATATTTAGCAACAATATGCAAATAAATGGCAGTTTGGATCTTTTTGGGCCTTTATTGACATTTCAAAGTCAGTGCAGAAGCTTGTACATGACATTTCATAGTATAAAGTTTTCAAAGTCAATTTCCAAGGTTTTTCCAGTTACATACATAATCTGTTAGCATCAAAGGAGCACACACGCATAAATAATTGACTAATTCACTTAAAGGGGGCCAGCGTAGATTAATTAAGCCTGAATACTAATTATGTTTTCTGTCTACACCGAGTGATGCCGTTGTTGTTTAGAAGAAACTGTTTGTTGGGTCACATTTACCGCGCATATATGGCGGCTCTATAAATTACGAGGCTTTTGCATTTTAAGGGTAAACCTGCCTTTGTAGGCCTTTGAAACAAATTGCTAATCTTATCTTTAGTCATTAAAGATGCTTTGTAGAGGATGCCATTATTCCTATGACATTTCATTGACAATGATGCTTAGAATATGTTAAAAGATGAAAACAAAATATCAAAACATAAAAAAATAACTAGAATGTACATATTTATTATTTTATTTTGTAAAGCCTCTTTTCAATATATTTTTGTTTATATAAAAATAATGTGTGTATTTGCCTTTTTACATATAATTTTGTTTTTAAAGGCCTGTTGGCAGGTCCTCACACAGAGTAAAACAAAACAAAAAAAAGATCTCCCAAATTTCTTGAAAAACTGTTTCCTCTAATGTTAAAAATTGCAATGGATTTTCTGGAGTCTGTCTGCAGCAAGTGCATCATTGAAAGCGAGGTTTTGCTGTGTGTTCTCCCCTGGTAAGCTGCACACACGGGGACAGCTCAAAGCTGGGGCCTTGTTTACAGCTGTGTGGGGAAGAAAACAGGCAGACGTAAATGAGGGTTGACGGTTTCATGAAGCACAATTGCTTGATGGTAGATTCAATGTGACTGGGCTGAACTGGGCGATGATCCGTACAGTATGCAAAATTCACTCTCTAGCTGGTCTGTGCCCACCAGCCCTGAGCAGCAAGCGGTCTTCCCCAAGCCCTTCTAGCTATGCCTTTGAACGCAATAAGAACTGAACAAAGCATTGTTGTGCACTATTCCTTTTGACAACAATCACATTTAAAAGGAAATGAAGAGATAAAAGTTTTAAGAAAATGATTTTGTTCTCATTTTGACTGCTAAGTAAGCATTTCTTGAGATTTAAGGAGAAGTCTGTGCATTTCGTGCATGTAGATGCCTTCAGATGACAAGAGAAAGCATTTAGGGACCACAAATTTTCTCCTAATTTGTCTGCATGTGCATCTGATAAGAGACTTATATGGAAATATAGCAACAATATGAGGGACCCAAATTTCTTGGCACATAAATGTTTTGTTCACGGGGAAAACATTAAAAATGTTCATCTCCGTTGACAAATGCACTACTTTCACAGCTCTTAAGCAGCAAGCAGTCGTTTCTGCTTCTGAACATCCAGTTGGTTTGATGAACCTCTGTGACACTTCTTCTCCTCAGGATTAAACTGCAGCAATCATTTTGGAAGTGCAACATCTGCATGTTGCATCCACTTATGACACATCAAACCGCAGTCTTGGGTTGGACTAGGGATGCTGTCACAGTCTGAGGGGGTTTCGAGAGCAAGATGAGAATCATGCGCTTGCCTCAGCTCTTAAGACAGAAGCTCACATGGTGGTGTGTGGATTAGATTTTTAGTGACAGCAACTGGGAGCATAAGGCCTGAGGTGTGTGCACTCTACTCGTGCCACGTTTTTTTCCCTTGTGCGTTTTACTAAGTTGAATTTTTACTGGCACAGATACACGCATAGTAATCAGATGACTTATTGGCATTTGCCAGACATGGAGCTAATGTACTTTCCATTTTCAGAAACAAGGTTTTTGGGACACAGATTTGCAAAAAACTGTGCAGGAAAAAAACAGAAAAATCCAAAAAAGCATGCTTCAAACAACAATATGATACATCCTTAAAATAGGTCACTTTTCACAACATTAAAGAGATAAAAGCTAAGTGTTTATGATATTTGTGTTGAAAATTCATGCTGTTAAACACAAATAGCAATAAAACTTAGCAATCTTGTCTGCGATTTTCACTCACATTTCTTTATTCCCAAAGAAAACAGTAGAGATAAAAAAAGTAAAAGACTACAGCACAGAGGTTGCTGGAGCTTATCCCAGGTATTTAGGGCAAAGGTAGGGTGCACCCTACACAGGTCAGTGACCCCCATGACCCTGCAAAGGACTAAGCACGAACAGAATGTTTGATGAATGTAACAAATAAAATATGAAATAAATGGAATTAAAAAAAGATTAATTAATACGCTTTTTCATGTAAAGAATTGTAATTGACTTTTGACATGTTTTAACAGGTCGCTATGAATTTTTAAGAAGAAAAATGTTGCAGTGGACATGGCATTGCTTAATTTTGAAAGAGATTGAATATTATAAAATCAAACAGTGAGTTTTCTTTTATTAAACAAAGTATCTTATGTATTTTTCTACAATTTCTGCTACTAAGCACCTGACGAGTATTGGGTGTTTGCATAAAGTTGCACAAAACAGCTTTCATTGGTCAAGTGGAAAAATAGAAGAAAGAAAAAGAACCTTTTTCCACATTTTTACTCACAAAATCTTTGTTCTGCACATTATGTACATGTCAGAAAAAAAATGATTGGTACCCAGTCGAAAAGAAAATGGTTTTTAAATAAGTTACAATTAGATAAGCATTAATCTCTGTGGTATAAATGAATGTCTTGCTGTAGGGCTTGCTGAATGTAAAAGCAGATTTACAAAAACTCCTCTTACCAGATTGGACTGGAAATAGTCTTCTGCTATTTTAATTGCTCTGTCATTTAAATCTGAAATAAGCCCCCCTCCAAACATTCTGCCCCTTGATTTTGCCTTTGAAATTAAATATTGTATACAAATACATGCTGTTCATGGGCATGGGCACAGTTCATCACAGAAATCTGCATAAAATGATGCTTAAAAAGCTCCATACGCTTTGAGAATCAGAGCTCCTTTATATGGTTTATTCTTCTGTAAACACATCAATAATGAAAACAACTACTTACGCCTTTTACCTCCAACTTTGTGTAATTCTGTTTGTCCTCGGAAATAAGAGAAATGTGGGAGTGCAGCTTTAATTTAAAAGAAAACAATGTTCTCTTTATGCTGACTTTGTTCAATTTTCTTCTGGCTAAGGACAAACAGTCTTTACAAGTCAAAGTACTGTTGATGTTTCAAAAATACAGCAGTTGTGCCTCATTTTAATTAAATTAAGAAACCTCTCAAACCACAAATGGACTTTTAGAAGTACCAAACAGCTAAACTTTATTTTAAAAAAACAACAACAATTTTTACTTATTTATTATTGGCTTTATGGGTAATGCTCATGCAAATGTGAAAAGTGCAAAACGCGTCACAATTTGCATGGCCTTTTGCACATCAAACCTGTGCGCTCTCACGCAGCTTGTGTAAAAAATGCACAATTTTACAAGAGACAGTTTTGCTGCTTATTCATTTCTGATACAATGAGGAAGTATTTTAATGTGACCTTCATTACACATTCATGTCAACTTTTCTTATCTATTTATGATTAAATTCCTTTCCACTCCTGTTGTTCAATTAGTGCTTGACCCCTTTAGCGGCGATGTAAATTAAATGACATTTCAGTGTCGTCCCATATTTAAAATACTGCGTTAGTTGCGGATCATAAATGATGATCTTCATTCTGCAGCTAATTTATTCATTTAACAATTTCCCTCCAGAAGTTACAGCAGAAGGCTCTGCAGCAACCTAAGCAGAAGAAATCCAAGTCGGCTGAATTTCTGATGGGTGAGTCCTGCTTGATGAGTTATTGCTCATAATTTGTGTAAGGATTAATTAACTAATTACAGACAAATGGCTTTGGGCTAAATTTTGCTCTTGCTTGTCAGGGCGCAATTTGTAATTATTTTAATCATTTCTTCTTCTCCTCTTTTTTTTCTCATTCTGCAAGATTCTGATTTAATTTTAACCTAATTGTGTTTTAGTATCATCTAAGGAGAATGCGGCTTCAACGTTTCAGGGGAGAAAAATCACCACCAGAATTTTGTCGTTTATAATATGTGTATTTGCTTGTTTTGACTTTTTTGTTGTTTTTTAAATATTTTTTAGTTGTTTCCTTTTTCTGTATTTTCCCTAAATGTGGACAGGAAGTGAAGAGAGCGACACTGTCGTGGGCATAGATAACCCAGCCTTCGATGGAGAAGGAAGCACTGAGCTTTCCATTCCTTCGACTTGGCTGGGGAGAAAAATGCGAGGTGACAGGCCGGATAGCACCCTTGCAGCTCACCATAAAAAAATGGAGCTGCAAGCCCCTGCCAAAGAAAGAGGTGAAGCTTCATTCTTCATTAGCCTCAAATCTGTTGACAGTAGATGTGTTCCTGATCTAACCTTTCTCTCGCTTCCTCTTCCGTTCTCTCTTGGTTTTGGGTGCCCTTGGTCGTAGCATTCCAAAGCAAGCGTGTCCAAACAAGCAACCCTTGTATAACTTCTTCTTCACTTGGGAGCCCTGTGTTAGTGGGTGTTCTGTCTCTATCTAGAAGTACCCTTGACACAATCAGCCTCGACTCCCACTCTCAGCTATATGCCTTGTGGTGGGCTGGAGTCATAGGAGAGTGAATTTACATATGCTACCATGTTACCAAGCTGATCCGTTGTCTGTGCAGTGTACTCACAACACCCCCAAAACACAGCTCAAGGCCAATCAGGCATACAAAAATGCCCCCTTATAATTCAGTATGTCAGAGGGAACTCTTGAGGAATGGGATGGTAAATTAGGATGTGTTCAAGGTTGTAAGTATGCCAGTTTTCTCAGGCATGAGTCATGTCTTAGATTCTTAAATCATTGTGGTTGATTTATTTATTTTTATTGCTTTTGCGCTAAAAGGTTTGTAATAATTACATGTTGTTTTTTAATGTGCAAAACAATTCGTTTTTTTAATTCATTAATGTAGCTCTTCAATATTGGTATTGTACCCAGTTATTAGCAGTTTCTCACTTTGGTGAGGCCTTAAGGTAGTTTAGATTTACTTGCATGCATCTTGCATGTTAGGTTTACAGTAAATATTTATGACAACTCAATTCCAACACAATTTGTTTGATTCAATTCAATTTAGTTTTATTTACATAGCCCAATATTACAACAATAATTGTCTCAATGGGTTTGGTTTAGAAGATTAAGAAGGAGATCATTTGTTGATCTTTACGAGGTTTGGTAACATGGTCAAAATTATTAAAGATGTCTGAAAAAACAGCTTTTTGAGAACAACCAAACTACAGAAGTTTAATTAGCTTACCAACTGATAGACATACGATAAATGTAATAAAGAAGTACAGCCTTTCAGCAATGGACGGTTATAATTGCTGCCAAGGTATTCTTTTAGGCACATGTTAGGTTGTCCAGATACAAAATGTCAAAAATTACATAAAAAAAGAAAAACCACTTCAGATGTTCTAAATTATCCAATCAAAAATGAACTATTAATCAAACAAAACATAAAAGACATGTTGTGCCTCAAAAGCCCTAATGTTAATTTGAAAACTCATCAAAAATTGAGGTCTGACAAAACATTTAACAGCTCACTCAAGGTAATTTCTTTTACTTGTTTGATTGCTGTAAAAATCAATATTATGGATGAGGATTTGTGTCCTTTTGTTTTAGTTATGTTCTTGTTTTTGTCATGTTTTGTGTCTTCCTCCTGTCATAGTCCCACCTGCTTTCATGAGCAAAATTACCCACAGCTGTCTTAATTTAAGTCATCATCCTCGGTGTAAATAAGAGTCTTGTTTTTAGTTCATCCCTATCAGGTCATCTGTGTTATCACCCTTTTCTCTCTCTTATTATGTTCTAATAAAAGTTTGTTTTAAAGTCCACTCAGTTCATCTTTTAATCTATTGTAAAAGTGTTCCAATTGGTCTTTAATTACGAATAAGCCGTTTTTAGCCACACAAATAACGTGTGTAGGACATGTTTTCTGCAGAGCAGCAGTAGTTAATTAGAAATTTGCCTCTAAGTTGTGGGCGGGACCGTTGATGCGGAGTTCTTTGTTTACACTCTCACCTGCTAGCCTACAGCCCCTCACAACCCCAACCTGATATTATTGGTGCAGCTAATATTGCTAAAACATATTGGAGCTATCCTGCCATACAGTTTTGAGACAAGAACATATTAAAAACACCAAAAACCAAATTTTCATCAAAGTGGGTTTGTATATCACACCAGATAACAAAGATTCACATACACTTTTTGAGTAAAAAGAAAAAAGAAAGCTCATGGAGTGACAAGAAGAATAAAAAAAACTCTAACACTTTGACCTTTATGATAATGAATTTATATTTTAACATTCACATCTTTTCATGCAGCTAAAAACTCACTAGACGATGAAAGTGTCAGTCCAAAAAGCTACACAGTATCCAAGAATAAAATGGTTTGGTGTCTGTGATGCTTTGGCCTTTCCAACCATTCATTATCTCCTCATCTGTTATAAGTTCTTCTCCCTGGAAGAAAGGCTACTTACTGATACTGTGCATGTAAGAACAGATAATTGAAATTTTCATCAGAGGGATATATTGGAGGGCAGCCAGACTATTTAGGTAAATCACAGCTATGACTCAAAAGGCAATTCACAAAGCTACTACCATTATGCAAATTTGTATTTGAAAAAAGGGTTTCATAACCTCAGAGCTATTTGCTGAGAAATTGTTCAAACTCACTGCTAACTGTGTAGAGAGATTTAACATGTGAATTTCACACTCAATTTATGATGCCATTGAAGAGTCATACCGCTGCTCCTCAGTTAATAAGTTTCAGTCCGGGTTTTAGGCTTCAAATATGGACAGCATGAAAACCTCATGCAGGCGTTTCATTCAAGAGAAAAGAATCCCATCTAACCTTTTTTTTTCTGAAGTGGGGGGTTCAGTGGTGCTTTTGTCCAGGCACTTTTTTATGCATCCAAATGTTGGTCCTCACAAGCGCCTATAAAGGAAGCACTTATGTAACATGATTTCATGCAGCATTTGTTTTATTTGCTGGACAACCTGAATAGTACAGCTTAAGCAAATTTGATTGCTGTAAAATATCCGAGACCTTTTTTAGAGTTTTTAAAAGCTTTTTGGTGGGGTTTGCTCTTAAGAGAGCGATCCCTGGAGCCATTCTATAAATGTGCTGGAGAAGACTTGATACTTATATGTCAGTGATTGCTTATAAGAAGACAATGAGACATATAGGCTCAGGTTGTTGTTTTCTTTTCCTTTGAATTCCCCCTTCCAAACTTTCCAGGTCCTTCAGGACACTGACCGAAGAGTGTTTAGAAGGTATGGTCTCTGAAATTCCAAGTACTTTTGGGCTTGTAGACTGACTCATTAGTTTCTTTTGAACACTCCAAACATATGGCAGACGTATTTAAGAGATTGCCTTCCGTGACCTTTTGCAGCATGCTAATTAAGCCCCAGAGTACCGCAGGCCTCAGAGAGGTGCTTTGAGAAGCCCGGCAGTCTCTTTCCCACTTCGTGCTCCTGAATTTGTGTCTCATTTTGGCTCTGCCTTATCTGGCAGAAGCTGCTGCCACTGCCCTTCCACAGTGTGGGTTTCAGAATTAACATTTTGCTTCATGTGCTTCTAATAACCACTAACCTGAACCTGTACAACTCCCTCATTCCTTTCCCATGTTAACCCCCCTCCTCCCCCCAACTCCCAAGCCCTCTTTCTCTCATTCACTCTGCTCTCACACTTTCCACAGGAAATGAACATGCCCAAAATTACTTTGACCCATCGTCGGCAGAGCAGATAGACCCTAGGCATCACTGGACGACTGGGGTCAACACTAAAGATGAGTTGGAATTAAGTATGCCATTCTCTGTCATAATGGTTCTCCACGGTTCATTAAAGAGGGGTGAAAGAGATCACTGAGAGAAGCCTGCCATTTCAGAGTCTATGTAAATACACTAAGCGATGGCACTGCTAGATTGGCTACCCAACTTGTCATTGATGAAGGTCATGTATCATTGGTCAGTTTTCATTTCACCGTAGCAATTTCTCTCCCTTGTCAAGTGACACACGCAGAGCCATATCAATAGTTTGCAGCCCCCTCCTTAAGGAGGCCTATTAAAAGCAAGCTCTTGGGAGCCAAGTAATATGCATGTTATAATGAAACCTGGCTATTAATGGAGAAGCCATTTCACCTGTATCTTTTGGATATCACTGCCGTGTAATACCAAAGGATTCACCAAATCAAATCTCATCACAGCTTGACAGGTTGGCTAACAGGCATGTTAATGCTCCTATTTCATTACCCCTCTGCATGCACTTCATTTTCACCCCTCTCCAGCCACAGCTAATATCTCAGGTTTGCATGTTAAGATGTGCTTTAGATTGACTTCTCTGATAAGTACAAAGTAATTTTGAAGCCCGCTAATGCATGTAATTTGCCATCACTGCTGAAGATACTCTAATTTCTTTGTAATTGTCTTGATTTGTAGCAATACTGAACGCAGATGAAAACAGGCTGTACGAAAGGATGGCTGCCCTGCTGGAGGACGATGACACTTCTTTAGACATACCTGGTATGTATCTCTTTATAGTGATGCACATTCATAATGAGCTGTAGGTTGCTTAATTTAAACTAATTCAAATTTTATGTCAAGCAAATTTTGAAATGCTAAATCAACCACCTCTAAACGTCGTTTGTGCTCAATTTTTATTTTTATTTTTTGACACAATTCTAATTTAAATCTATTTTAACAGTGATTAGGTCAGATTTAGCCAGCTCCACTATGGGGTGCAGGTAGAATATCAGGGGTGCACGTCTGGGTGTGCTGAGACTTTAGGGTGTCCTATCCCTCCAAGCCTCTAAAATGTGGAGAAATCCATGATGTCATCATATCAGTTCATCTATCCACACACTGTAGCTATGTCTTATAGGTTGTATGTTTATTGATCTTCCTAACCTCTGAATTTACCGGGCTTGGGACCAGCACAAGTAGGGCACTTGTTTGTGGCCTGTTGAGGCTGCATTTACTTTTATTTTTCCAACTGCCTGTCTGTCCATCCTTATGTTTACTTCATTTGAATTGTGTGGGTTTTTTTTATTGTTGCGTGCTTGTTTATTTGTTTTTTGCATTTTTTAAGCTAATTTTGGATTTTGCAGGCCAATTTGAGAGGACAGTCATTGCATGGCCCCTGTGCCCATGTCTATAACAAGCTATGACAGAGGTGCAGATTCTAAACCAAATCAATACATTTCTTTTAATTGGAAAAAACTGAGAGTTAACATTAAAAAATCCGTTAACTTGAGGAAAAATTTTATAAGGACAAAAAACGAATATAAACAAGATATTCTGCAGGAAGTGGTGCCATAATAAAACAAATGGTAAACTAGAAAGAGGCTCACATGTGCTTTCCAGGCACAGCCATTGTCTCACAGTAGGCGTGTCTTCCCTCATTAGTTTGGTGAGAAGGCCAACACTGGGAAGGTTGAAGCTTAGCATTGTTCTGTGTGAAGACAGTCGTACCAGATCCTGTTGACATAGCGCACATCTCCCTTGTAATTCCCGCGCACAAGTGATGGGTTTAGGCCAGCTTCAACACGCTAGAATTTAGTAGGCTTGTATTATTTTCTATTGTTTTGGATTTAGCTGTACCAGCGAGATTAGCAGCCCTATTCATTGTCTCCGAATGTTCATGAAATCCCACAGTGAAAGTAAAGAGGATCTTGGATTAACAGTTCCAGGCAAAAAGGCAGGAAACAGGAAAAGAGAGGCAGGAAAAGAAAGAGACAGCTCTTCTGTAATGGAGTCCAACTCCTGTGACTGCCAGTTAGCACTTCAGTGTTTAAGACAATTACCTTAAGCAGTTGTACGAATGCCCCCCACCGGTACAGACTGCTACGTTCTTTGCAGGGGTAAACCGGCTCGGAGGTCCAAATGAACCAAATGCATTTTTTTACTTTTGTTTCCAAATTTACACACATATTTGGCTAAATGTATGGCAGAAAGCACAAACATGGCTAAGACAGTTAAATGTACATTTAAGGAAATTATTGTTTTATCCTGCATGTTTCCCCAAATATATCTTGTCCTGCCTTCCTTTGACTTCTTTTGTTTTTAAATGGATATCTTCAAATATAAACTGGCCCCACTGTACATCCAATAGAAAATAAAATTGAATAGAAACAGAGAAACACAGAAAAAAAAAATTACAATATTCACTCAAAATATTTTTTTCAATGTAAAAAAATAGTAGTATGAAACATCTATCTTGTGTGAATAATCGTACTTAAAAAATATATTTAAAGCAATTTTCCAAAGTATATTTTATGAGTACAATAAACAGATCTATTAGATTATTTTTAAAATTATATTTTAAAAATATATACTAAAAAATACTGCTTATATTAATGTAAAGATATGCAGTGTGCAGTAGAATATAAAAGTGATTTTTATTTATCTGTATGTTTGAAAGGGTTACTATTGCTCTTCGTAATTAATAAATCAGTTTTAATGCTTATCAAAAGAACCCAACTGTGTGAATGTGTGTGTTGCTGCTAAATATGCTCATCCATCAGTTTGGAAATCCAAGTGCTGCTGATGTTTGTGAAGGCACATAGATGTGTGTGTAGTAGTGTGTATGAGTCTGCTTACTCACTGATGCACATCTCTCCAGGTACACTACAAGCCTCCAGGGATGATGAGGTGTTGGAGGTGAAGGCGGGTGATCTGCTGCTTCAGCGGCGACTGCTGCTCCACAGTGGTGGTGATGCCTCGGGCTCTGGGCCCTCGCAGGCCCACACCACTGCCAAAACACGAGCCAAGGGTGGAGAAGTTGGACTCGAAGCGGGGAGGATGGAGATGGGCAGAGAGATCACTGTAAAAAGTAATGCTTTGTTCTTTATCCGGTTACAAATTTCATTTATTTTATGCAGCAATAACATTATATTAGGGTATATTAGTTTATGTTGATGTATTGTAAAAATTGCATGATTGAATAAATCATGAAGTGCTTTTGGGTGCCTGTGAAAAGCAAAGAAATCTTAGATTTAAAGAAAGGATTAAGATTTCATTTATATTTCAACAACACATATTTAGGAGGTGAAGTGGGTCAAGTTGATCCTGCACATTGCTTCAGAACATTACGTTTTTGTCAAATGTTGGGAGGTTTTTGATGTCATAAGTTATTTCTTGCAGCGAGGACAGCTGAGGAAGTGATTCCCCACTACGCCCAGCAGCTGAGGGAGCGTGTGCAGCCTGACATGATCACGCTTGGCAGCCTTTCACTGCAGCAGGTCAGGGCTACAAAGAGGAATATCTGTGTCATCATCCCATACTCACCAGCACATCAGCCTTGTCCATTATGCTGCATATCAGTGGTTTGGCTAATGGACAGAGAGCGTGTGCAAGTGTGCATGTACATTTGTCTGATTTTATCTGTTCAGATGTCTGTTTGTCTGCTGTGTGACTTACTTGCCTAACTAATTTTCCCTCTCCTGTTCCATGTTGGTTTCCAAAACCTTTTACTGAAATGTGGCTTTTCTTTTGTTTGATCAAAGCCGTTCTAAACCTCAGCTGTGAAATTTCTTTTTGTGAAACAGGCACTCGAGGTATTTCACAAGTTACATTACTCATTCATCCTCAGCACAAAACTGGTGCATGGATTTCAACTCTATCTTCTGTTCCAAATATGTTATGCTCACACAATTAATTTATTTACAGACGGTTTCATTCTGCCGTTTAACTTTGTTGTGCATTATTATGCATATTTGTCTCTTACTGAAGCTGCATTTCTTGTCTTTTAGAAAAAAATAGAGCATGACTACATATTATTTTCAAACAGGAGAGAAGGGATTTTTCTAAGCTAGCTTTAAGATCTGACGCCTTTTTTTCCCTAAAAAGGAGCATTTGCAGCCTTTTATTTCAAAGAGGAAAGGAAGTGGATAGAGGAACATAAGGTTTTCATTGTCTTGGAAAACTGAGACTGCAAAGAATTACAGACATTAAGGCATATGAAAACAGGATGTAGAACTTCTATCCACTGTATTTTTAGTTCTAATCTTATTTGAAAGACAGATGGGGTGTCAATTTACATGAAAAGAGTAAATGTAAGTGTTTACAAAATGTTCAGTGTTTCTCATTGACTCATCTTTCTATATGTGAACAGTCAGTGGCATCCACGCTGTAATTTATCAGTATTGGATCAGTGTTATCTTATTCTGCTATTATATGAGCGGGCTCCCCTACTGTTTTCACACCCACCTCCCATTGAAAGTGCATCATCTACCAGAGATTTCGACTCTATTTAGAACAAATAAACAGACTTTTCCCGATTATCTGCATTTCACAATACTAAGTCTGTATTGGGCTGTCACTTAGCAGTTTCAGTACATCTGAATGGGGAGTATGAATGTGCTGACTGAATGTAAAAGCTGCAGATACACTCATCAAACACTGCATGTCTTTAGGGCCTGGCTCACAATCGATTGCCTGCAGATTGCATTACAGTTGACTCCTTGTGTTTAACTCTGTCATTATGGGGCAGTGTATTGTCCCCCAAAGTAAGTGTGTATTTGTATTATCACATATTTTTAGCAACAAGCTCCAAATAAACCCTGGAAAATGACTGAATGGGCAAAGAGGAAGAAAAGGCTAGCTTCCCTTTTCAGAGGGAACAGTGAGGTAACAGCCTCTGTGTGGTAAGCTTTCAAGCAACATTTGAACAAACAATTTGCTTGTAAAATTTCTGGAAAATTTTCCTTTAAGCATAAATAATCTGAAAGATTTAGTGCTTATATTCAAAAAGTAAAAAATAATAATACTAATACAAGTTTTTTTTAGCTTTTGATTTTAAACTTTGACATGCTTTTCCAAAGAATGCCACTTCACCCAGAGACTGTGATGAAGCGGTCAGACCACAGCCCAGGCTGAACACACTGTTTCCGTGGTAAGTACAGCCCCTTTCATTTTTCTCTCCATATGTAAAATTGATGTCACATGACTGTAATCATTAATTGTGCGAAAAGCATTTGTATTCCCACTGACATTCCAGATTCATATGTCCTCTGCATGGCTTCTCTTGTCGGCAGACATTGCATTATGGGTAATATGGCTCAGGGGCACAGAAATCTGTCCGTGTCATTGGGCTCGGAGGTGCATCAATTCTTGGTCCATCTACTTTAGTCAGAGATCACACATCACATCTTGTGGGGGGAGCCCTGCAGGCAATCAGCTTAGCATGTTTAAGTTT
Organism: Oryzias latipes; assembly: GCF_053564925.1. NCBI lineage: Eukaryota > Metazoa > Chordata > Actinopteri > Beloniformes > Adrianichthyidae > Oryzias > Oryzias latipes. The sequence continues at coordinate 17,111,994 of NC_136256.1, read as the reverse complement.
TTAGTAATTATGGACTACTACAGTGGCTGACATGATAAAATCAAGAAAGCGATTGTACACATCCAAATTCTACCCGTGCCGGGCTGCGATATGGGTGGGTGCTAGTCGGACACCAGCCCTGTCAGATGAATGTGGTTTGAGGTTTAGCAAGATGTCCTCCTCTAGACAGCGATGAACCCGGTAAATTCCTTCTGATATCAATAGTGGGTGGCTATTAGATATGGGAGACTTTGTATGCATCACCTAGGGCTACATCCGCCCTAAAATGGAGAAGAAATTATTTCACTTTTCTCTCCCCATGCCCATTGTAGAAGAAAAAAAAGAAAGACCAGCCACACAAGGCTGACTTGTGGTTTTTTGCAACAAATGTGTAATTCATTTGTTTCTACTGTCTCTGATTTAATGGAGGTTGAGTAATTGCATTCAGAAGCACACTGCGCTGTGTTGTGAACTGATGAAAGCACATGTAATACTTTTGATAGGGAAACAGAGAGGAGGGAGGGGAGCAGGGAAAAGAAAGATCCAGTGTCTGCCTTTGATACTGAGCATTTATTTGCTAAATTATCCTTCCTTTAACAAGCATCTTATCCCCAGTCCCAGGCAGGCCAGGGCCCCTCTGATATTGCTTTATTTTGAGGAATTAAGAAAGGTGGCGAGGAGACAGAGCAAAGCAACCGCTTATTACATTACCCCTGATAAGATTGAAAGGCAGGGAAAAACAGAAGGAGAGAAAAACAAAGGAGAGGAACAAGAGTGAGAGACACGACGGAAAGTGTTTTGTTGTTGTTTTATTAGACTGAGCCGCTGTTTGCTCTAGAGTTTAGCGACACTCAGTCTAACACAGAGGTGGAAGTAAACAGGGTTATCCCCTGTGTTTGTTACATGCACGCTCGTCCCAGCGCTGAAAGCCCATCAGTCAGCGAGCTGGGTGGAGGCCAAGGAGACGCCAAACACGGCCAGATGACGGCAGTCCTGGAATCCTCGTCTTTGGCGTCACGCCCCCCGTGGCCGGTAAGATGTGCACACTGCTGTGTCCGCGGACTTAAAAAATAACGCAGCAGAAGGCATGTAAACAGGAAATGACATGATCTCTATGAGTGTGGTCACAGGAGAAGATCCTGATCCCATCAAATCGTCAAAAAACAATGTGCTATTTTTAATAAAAAGAAAAGCCAACTGATGTAATTATGTGAAATCCTGTACTGAATGGGACCAATAAGAGAAAAAGAAAAAATTATAAGCCCCAATTTCCTACTTTTTCACTTTGTCTTCAATGTGCACATTCTCATAAAGACACATGAACGCACTATACAGTTAAAATGCATCATACTGTATGCTTACAACCACTTTTTCACAGGATATCAGGGATGTTTTCAAGCTTTGTGTGGATGGTAAATATAAGTAGGTGGAAAATGGAGGTAAAGAATGCCAAACTGAAGCAGAGGAAAGAAAAGAGAAGCCAGGGAGAAAAGGAGAAGACTGCAGCTTTAGCACTAGCATCTCCAGCTGTGGGAGGAGTGTGCTGTTGTGTTGCATCTGGGGATGAGGCTGCCATGCCACCGTGCTGGCTTAAAGATGTAATGAATCTTCAGTCGGGGGCTTTCCTTCCAGGGTGACAACTGGCTTTGAGGAAGGTTGTAAATGCAGGGGAGATTGTGGTATAATTCCTCAGACTGGCGTTTGTGCCCCCCAGTCACCATTCGATTATCTCCCAAATTGCTGTGTTTCACTGAGATAAAGATTTTTTATGGCTTGCTGACTTGAAACAACTAGCACAGGCAGAATATGTGGCAAAGAAGGGAGAAGGGAAATACAAAAAAAAAATAAAAAAGAGCAGCACAGGCCAAACCTGATACGCATAGTAATTTCTCTTGGTAAATGACAAAATCTTTGTTTATATGACATTTTCTTAAAATTACTGCAGCAAGATGAATCTGAAATCTAAAATGTCACATTTGGCATGCAAAACTATGAAAATATATTTCTCTGAAAAATTCATAGAGGCATTTAATCTAGAACGTGTTTAATAACTAAGGCAGCCTGCATCAGTAATCCTGCCCGGAGGTCCCAAAAAGATTGTCATATTTATTCTCTCTTTTCTTCACCCCCTCCTTCATTCCGAAGCCAAAGAATTTTAAGGGTAAATGTTCATTGTTAATTAAGATTTACTAATTAAAATGAAAATAATTAACAAGAAAGCTTAATCTCTGAATATTAGCCCATACTTAGAGAGAAAAGAAGTTTTTGTATGTGGCATTTCCTGTCTCTATTAGGAGTGTATTTTGTGTGATCAGTCAATGTGTGGAAAACCCTGAAAAGACGTTTCAGCGAAGGGGCGGCAGCTTGCCAGCAAAACCACGGAGGATCCCTCACTAGAGCCTTTGATCTCATCTGTAGGAGTGCTGTAATGTTATGGCACTTCAGGCACAACTCAGGCTTGGGGCAAACACACCACCTCTGATATGGAAAATTGGCTCACTTCACCTTTTACCTCTGCTGTGCTGTCTTCGCCGTCTCTTATCATTGCTCTGCGAGTGCGTGAAAGTGATAAAAACAATACTTCTTAAAGATATACAAAGTGAGAATTTGATACTGGTTTGGTAATAATTCCTTGCATCTTTCTTTTTCTTGTTTCCCCCTTTCATTCCAGTCTTACATACATTTTTTTATAAATGAGGCAGTCTGGAGGTCTTTACCTCTGAAAATGTTATACGCCTGGGCTGAACTCCTTTGCCTTCAATAATACTCATTTCCATTATATCAATATTGTTTCGGTTGCTTTGGAAAGCAAGGATGCATAGTGGGGCAGACTTCACCTGCGAACATCTGCATTGGGTGCCTCTGACTTAAAAAGATTCATCAGAACTGAAATCTTTATTTTGTAAGCCCAAAATTTTGTCCCCTTGAGCCCAATTGGATGTTTAAAACTTCATTATAAACTTAGTTATTGACTTTAAAACAAAAGAATATCGTTGGACAAGACAGCATGGAATGAATATATGCTATAAATGTAGTAAAAATCTTTTTCTTTTTTTTTTTACCATTATACGTAAAAGGTTGTCACACTAATTTCCTAGAATGACCGTAAATTTAGGGGAGGTAACGATTCATATCATAATTTTTTGGTTGACGATTCGATTCATGAAGTTTTCCAGATTCATTGTTTTCTTGCAGGATTATTAAGTGTAAATTAAATATGTGTACAAACAAACAAGTAAACAAGACTTCTCGGCAGGTTTTTCCGCGTAAAGATGTCTTTGATGAATTCAAAGTGTTTCCACACATTGGACAGTAACAATGGCAATATAATATTTTGCTGCCATCACTAGGTTGTTTTTACGTTATAATTGAATAAACCTACTGTATCACAATCCAAATGGCATTTTCCAAGATCAACATAATTGATTTATTTCATCTTCACTGAAACGATTTTTTAATGGGATAGGTTGATTCGATTACCAACTTGCCTCAGATAGATTGATCTGTTCGGATCGTCTATAAATTGATTAATTGATAAAACCGATAAATCGTTACACCTCTACAAAAATTACTAGTGTGTTTTTTTCACATAAGAAAAGAGGAGGACAAAAAAATATGACCTTGACTTCCACTACGATCCTGTTTTGATTAGTCAAATCAGGAGAGATCGCATTTCAAGGGTCAGGGACAGCTGAATAAGAAACCTGAACGTCAAAGCAGCAGTTGACTTCTAAAGCGCATCAGGCCTTGTGGGCTTGTTGGCAGAAGTTTGTTTGTACCCTATTGTATTTGTATTGTTCTCTAACAAAATGATAACTATATAAAAAGCAAACCATCTAACCAGCTTAGTCTATTACTCATTGTAAATCCTTGAAAGAAGAAACTGAAGCGCATAAACAACAAGTGGGCTGATGTAGCCTGAAGGTGAGTGTGGTAATCTTGCCACCAGAAGGCTGGCATTTTGAAACCTTCATCTCGGTGGTTAATCAAACCCTGATAACAATAAAATGCTGATGTGCCCTTGAGCAGGGTCTAGGGGCCTTAAGCCTCGACTCTTTGAATGCAGCTTCATAAGGAGGGCATCAGCTGTGGTAGTTTTTCTTTTTCTTTTTTATTAAATGATGCTTTTGTCACCTTTGTGCCCCAATCAGGCATAAGAAAAACATGTTAACATTTTTATGTTATGAATCAAAGTGAATTGGCCTTTATGTGGATCCCTCCAGGGCTGCAATTTCAACATCTTGAATGACACAAAAGCTTGTTTTTCTTGGTTTTGGTGGTTTATTCATGATTTTCTAGGAATCATCTCAGGTGTTGGAACACCACACATTTTCAAATTGTAAAAGGCCACTAAATAGTACCGCTAAACAGAAACATGGTCGGGTTGTTAAAATGTTCGTTATATGAAGAATAAAATAATGCTACAGAACCTTCAGTTTATATCAAATAGTCATTATTGTCTAGGATAAGCCACATTCTTATCCCCACATGGGCAGCAAAAATGATAAAATCGCTCATTTGCAAAGGCTTTAGAACATAGAGGGTATGCTATAAAAAAAATGAGGTTGACAGCAGTTTCAGGTGTTACCAATAGGGTGTCAACAATTATTCTAGCCTTAATTTAGTGTTTCACACAAAAAACAAAAAAAACAATGCTGATTAACTGCTAAAACCCAAACTTAAGCTCTGCACTTTGTTTTTCCTAGAGTGCCCGGAGTTCCCTTCCTCAGCCTGTGGAGGTGCGTGTTTGTTGCCTAAGAGCCACCAGAGACAAACTTCCCAGAGGCCTTTATTCTATCCGAGTGACGATTCACAGCCGTCTAGGGGGTTCGACTCTTGCTTTGTTTGGTCAGAGCAAGCATCAGGATTGGGGAACGTCCACGGAGCCGACGGAACATGGAGGCCGCTTCTACCACAACGATCTACCAATTAACCAGAGCCTCTTCATGGTGGTTATAATCTCAGTTTAACTCTATGTGAGGATTGGTAAAAGTATTGAAACTGGTTTTATTCATGTAGCAACCAAAAGACACAGTCACAACTTAAAAAATAGTAATTTGTAAATTTGCCTGGTTTCTAATATTAAATACAGATGTGAATCTTTGATGTAAACAAGCCTAAAATCTAACATCCAACCTGTCAAATTGTAAACTCTCAATGGCTGATGTAGAAAACACAGCAACTATATAAGTTGGTTATGTGGACACATTTTTTTTTTTTTTTTTTTTTGCATCCTAGCTCCATGACTCTAAAATATTTAACTATTTTCTGATTTGCAGAAAATAAATAATGATCCAAATTAAAATGGCAGGTTTTAAATATTTGTAATCAAGGCTGCTATGTTAAATTTGTGACATGAAATATAACAACTTTAATATATTTTTATATCTTTGGGGAAAAATATAATCTAGCAATAAAAAAAATGAAAGTTTTAACCCATTTTTGACACCCTGGTGGCCTGAATTTTCCAACACTCACTGATCTCACCCAGAGATTCAATACAACAACAATGACATTTTACTCTGCAAGTTCCTCTTGCTGCTTCTCTTTCCTGCTTTAAGTGCTTGCAGAGAAGACAGAGTTTCCAGATTGAGAGGGTTAAGTTATATTACTGGTGAAAAGCAGCATATGAAAATATGCCACACACGGCTTCCAAGTTTATCCCTGGGGACATCCGGATGAATAAAACAACAACTTCTCAAACATGGCATTTAATCCATGCATGTAAATCAAACCTAATATCAATTATTCATTGATGTAAAGGAGGTAATGTTTTATTGGAGGGAAAATGGATTGAAAAATACAGTTTGAGTATCTGAACTCAACTGAGATAAATTCACAGCCAGAAAAGTTACACATAATTGTCTACATGGTTTATTTTTGTTCAAAAGAGCAGAAAAAAATCCAGCTTTACCTCATTCTGTAATAAAGGGAATAAATGTGTTTTTTCCATATGGTCCTATTGAGGAACCAACACAGCGGATTATATTAGATGAAATACACGTCACTACCACTGCCATAAACCTCTTGATGAGAAGGCAGCGATACTCTATAGCAGCAGCTCTAATCTTAAAAAAACAAAAAACACTTAAGGATGGCTGACATTGACCAGTGGATTAGACGTGGTTATCTGTATTCATTTATGTTTGATTGGGACAAAAGATTCCAAAGTAAAACCTTAAAACGGAAGCCTTTAAATTCACTGTCCCCACTGATCTCGTACAGACTCGTATACGCTCAGATGGCAACTGTTTAAGGGCTAGCTGGAGTATTTTACAGATGTGGACACTGTCAATGTGCTGGTGGGTGTATTCACTGAGCGGGAGCTTCCTGATAATATTGTCTCCGGCTGCCATCAAACATAAGGCATGGGGTAAAAGCTGGCATGAACTGAATGCAGACCTGGGATCTGATTCAGAGGTAAAACAAAAAAAAAGGAGGTTTAAGTAAGGCATGCTAAATGCCTTGTGTCACTCTTCTTTTCCTCTTCTCCTTCCTAAACCATGAGCTGTACTTTACAGACAAACCAGCTGTTGTTTTTCTCATTGACAGCTGTGGAAATGCTGATCAGATTTGTCTGAGACTACGGGCTTAACTGTGTTTTTTTTGCCTCTCCCTCCTCTTGCCCACACGATAGTGTGCAATTTCAGAATACTTGCAGTTTCTTCTAAGAGGAAATGAGGAATTAGTGATGGTAAGAGGAGGCTAGGAGCTTATTTTCCTTTCTTCCCTTTGGAGCTCTCTTCACTTTTTGAATTCACCATTTGCTTTGTCTGTCTGCGCTTGGATTTAGACTGAAATTGTGGAGTTGAGCCATTGATGTTTTAGAGAACATCTGTGAGGAGTTGAAAAGGACTAGCTGTCTGAATTCAACTTTCAGACCACTGAGACAATCGTGCATCTTCCCACATTTTGATTTCACTGCCAGGTAAACAAACTAAAATGGAGAAAAATCAGTCTCCGTGTGTCCTTTTTTAAAATAATAAAGAAACTGCTGATGGATCAAAATGAATGGAATGAATTGGAATGAATGGAAAATATTTAAAGGCAAAACATCCACGTCTACCAAATTGACAGAAAGCATAAAACTTACTGTGTTCATACATGCTACATGAAGAGCCTGTCAAAGTACCGTTGGTCATATTTCCTCCAAGAATGAATAATACAAATAAACCCAATATCCTTTGCATCTGAAATCCATGATATTATGCCTTAAATGGATGACCTGAGTCATTCACTACTACCCATCATCTCGTAGGTTCCTTGCAGATTTGTTGGGGGGTGAATGAGCTCCACATGATTTATGTGTTAAAACAAATCCTTTGCATGTTCCATTACAACTAATAAAGGGATAAAATATTTCAGCCAGTGATGGATGAAGTGGCACACACCTCACTGTCAGTTCATTTTTTAAGCAAACACATTCTCTAGGTAAATAAGAATGTATTTGTTTTCCATTGACAGCTAAAGACCAACGCTTTTGGCTCCACGCAAGACAAACATAATGTTATCAGTTTGACTGATGGTGGCCCTACTGAATCTCTAATTCAGAAGCTGTCAGTTCATATTGCAAAGGCCAAGCAAAGATTCCCTTTATGCTCTGTCTTTAACAGTCCAACTCGTGCTATTAGGCAATTTATTAAAATGTATGTATTGGAAATTCCCTTGAAAACACAGAATAAGAATCAGAACAAAATCAATCAATAAATATATCAAACACATTTTTAACATGATGCTTGACACTTCTGGTGGGTTAAAATTCAAGTTAAGACATTTTATGTAAAAGAGCTTTTAGCTGACATTTTTTTTATCTTTTAATCTTTTACCTATATGGTACTTGTGTTTTAAAGTTAATGCCAGAGCATGTTTATTGTGTTCAACTATAGGTGGCTTGTATTAGCTCTTTAGTTTTATCTTGTATCTTGTAGGAATTTAAATGCAACAGGGATATATAATGTAACTGTATCTTGTATTTAAACATTTTTGGTTGTGCAGTATTGTATCTTAACTACTAGTGTATAGTATATTAGACGGATTTTTAGCCATGATAAAGTGTTAAATTTCCACATATATATTTTTTTAATCTAATACTAGAATGCAAGAATTCATGTCCACCTGAACTAAACTTTTTTTTTTTTTTTTTTTTTTTTTTAACTATGTGCCTGTAGAACTTACCTGCTGCCTGTGATATCACCCCCTCCATGGTCCTGGTATTCCAGCTCATCAACCTAGCTGGGCACAGCAGCCATGTCAGCTCTGCTCTATCCTGGGGTGCTTTTCCCATTTGTGGGCCAAGCTTCTGTCTAGTCCAGGGCAAGTGCGTAAAAATGAAAGCCTTTGCCTAAAATGCTGCATCCTATCAATAAAATAAATACAAAAGATTAAACAGCTTTTAATTGGTCAACTTTTGATTGAAGCCATTTGATTGGTTCAGTGATTTATGTTTTAAATGTGTGTCACCAACTCAGGTTCAAAACTCCGCTATTGAGGGGGGAGCCCAACCAACAAATGGACCAATTTAAAAAGATCGAGGCTCAAATCGGCTCTGACCTGGACAACTGGCTTTGCAACTTGTATTTTCAGGTGCATGCTTGTTTCTGCAGTGGGAAGACAAATATGTCTTCATCTGTTTTATTCATCAATGTCTTTATATTCGCAATAATTTACAAACAAGAACCCATTTCCCATTTGAAAGGGCCCCTTTAAAAATACTGCACTCATACATTTCCCTTTATCTGATGCCTAGGCATTGTTTAGAATGTTCAGAAGGCAGGATGAAAAGATTGGGGTGGAATCTTTGTTTTTTTCTGTGATAAAAATCTCACACAAAGTAAGTAGAAATGGCCCTGGAGAGCAGAAAAGAGCCCCGTCTTTGCCCAACAATTCCAGATGCTTTGAGCTGATTCACTGAGCAGATTAGTAAACATCTTAATCAAATTAAAAACCAGAGCAAAGTTCTGTGCCCTCTTTGTAAATCTCTTTCGTAGAAGCATGGTTTTATAAATGCCAATCTATCACAAAAATGGATTTCTGAAGTGTCATAGGAACGGGCTTTTATTCCTGTGTTGTGTTTTATTAAGTATGGGAAATAAAGTAAAATAAAATTTCTATAGTTTCTGTTACGCAAAGTGAATAGAACACAAGGATTGACACATGACAAGCTAACTAACCTCCCTGCAGTTTGTTGTGTTTCAGGTGAAAAGGCTCCCACCTGGTGCATCTGTGCAGTCTGAGCTCTCTGTGGTAGCACCGAACCCTCCTGCGATCAAACCTGAGATCCACGAGGATCAACCCCAGCCTCGGCCCCCGTCCCAGTCACTTCTCTGTCCTCAGCCCGAGTCTCAAACTCAGCTCTACGCAGGCCCCAGCTGCAGAGAAGAGCCCGTTGTTTCACATTCACATCAGGGGTCTTGTCTCCATCTGTCAGCTGATTCTGCTTGCTCTTCCTCATCTCTCCCAGGTAGGGCTCCCATGCTAAAACCCCTTACTAGGCCACAGTGGGGAGATAATGTCATCCTAATGTCACAAGCAGTGGGAAAAGAAGAATGGCAGGCGTCACTTTCCAGAAACTCTCCACTGTGGGGAATATGCTTGGGGGTATCACTAGATAAAGAGAATGAAACACACTTCAGAGACAAAAATGCTGCTCACTCTTAGAATATATATGCAGCAAATTTATAGAGAACACAATCAAAAGCAATTATTAGCTAAAACACAAAAAATACTTTGCTCATTTTAGAAGTAAACATAACATTTTTAGGGTATATTCAGACTGGAAACATTTGGCTCTCTTAAAGTGAACCACAGTTCGTTCCCCCAATAATCCGGAACACATTTTCTGTCTAAATGCACCCAAGCGGACTGTGGCTCAGGACTAGGAACCGCTCTCTGACCCACCTTTTGAGGTTTATTCGGTTCGTTTCTAATCAGATTGAGCTTTGGTCTCAGTCTGAATACCATCTGTTTCCTCAGTGGAACGACTGAGCCAAAACGGCCACAGTAGCCGGGCATTATGGGATGTAAACAGAGTCGAAATGAGGCAATGTGAAGCAATTATTTTTGGCTAAAATCGGCATAATCATAGTTAAAAGACCACTGGAGACGCTTAAAACAGATCAAAAGACTCGATCCGGACCTAATTAAACAGGCTCAGTTCAGACTGAAACAGAAAGCAATCAACAAATATTCTTATTTAGAGAGCTGTCACAGCTAATGAAGAGTTCTTCTTGTGCCTTCATCCTTGGATAGTCCAGCAGTTTAAATTGTCGAGCTGAAACATTCTTTAGCTACTTCAGGTTTGTTTTTAGTTCTGCACAGACCAAACCACTTGAAAACGGCTCTATTCTGATGCATCCACCTGCAAACAAATAGATCTATGTGCGTCTCTGTTTTTCTCGTCTGTGCTGGATAGCTGCAATATTGCTCACCATTTTGTTGCACCGCTAGTGTTTGGTTGGGATTGTGATGGGCTAGTGGGAGAAAGTGTAAACAAAGGGCTGATGAGACATGAGTGCATGCTTGCTTCCTGCCAACAGTCCCACCCAAAACTCAGAAGCAATTTTTTAATGAACGTCTGCCTCTCTACAGAAACTATGTCGTAGAAGACGACAGTTTTTTAAATTTTGTATCAGCATAATCATAACTAAAGGATCACTGGGGACGCTTTTAAAATAGATCAAAAGATGATCTGAGTGGGAAATCAATCTTTAGACCAGAAATTAAAGGTGTTCAGTATTGAACTTCCACCCATAGTTTGAAAGCACAAAATGGATATGTCCATCTAATACATAAATGCAGGCAAGATGATCTATTAACCCTTTGAGTTTGGAATAAACACTTTGAAAAAAAAAAATCTACCTTCATAGTTTAGGAGCATGATATTCATGCTTACCGCCTTAATTCATCCAACCTTAATGGCTGTTGCCAGAAATCAAATACCGGGTCATTTGGTATTGATTTACTACAAAGACGACTGGCCAGCATCTTTGTTATTAATACGCTGGCCTTTTTTCTTCGTCTTTCTTTCTTTTTTTGCACGCACAGCTCATCTTTATTTAACAGCCCTTAAAAGTTTCTGGGGTGCTCTGCTTTAAACATCACACAGGCTTTTTAATTACAAATGAGTTGTGACAGGTCTGCTGGGTAGCACCCTGGCCCATTTTAAACGTGATGCCGGCTGACAGCTTGGCAGTGTTCTCCCAGCACTGAAACATGTGGAAGAAATTGGTCTTTTACATTTCACAGCTTGTCGCTTCCTCCGCCAGCTGACCTGTGACCCCCCACAGAGATCCTAACACCCACAAGGGAAGTGTCCCCAACGAACTGAGTGCCTTTCCAGAGAGAAAAAGGGAGAGGAAGCATGCAAAAGAGAGAACACTCACTATGGGAGATTTATGTTCTGCCACACAAGTCAAAACGCACCCAATCTCCTCGCCGTGAAGCCCACGCTCAGCTGTGGATGACAGCATGCACACACATTCCCACAGCCAGGTGAGGAGGTGACTTGGGAAGTGAACCCGATCCGTGAGTAAAATAACGGATCAAAAGGTGTCCTGCGCAACACCTAATCTGCTCCATCCCTAAAGCTGATCTGACGTTTGTGCCACATTTGCATACAGATCCGTTCATGTTGCATTACCTCTGGAGCAAATTACGCCATTCCGATGGAGCGATATGTCAAAGCCAAAGCCAGCGATTGGATGGACAACTTTAACCTCACCAAAAATGGAAATCCAATTCAGCAGGAAGAGTGAAACAAATTATCCTCTTTCCCAATCCTTAGTTGAGACTTAGTGTTTTCAGACATTTCCTTCCTTTTTCACGGCTCCCTGTTTTTGATGCATAGACTCGACTTCACAATGTCTGGGCTTCCGTTGTTCTCTGTTTGTCTCAGAACAAGAACATATAAATGTCATGCCCTTGATAATTAAAACAGAGAATTGCTTGTCAGCGTAACTGGAAGTTTAAATTTCAAAGGCCTTCAATCAATTCTGCAGAACAAAATCTGTTGTCTCAATCCCAGACAAAACCTCTAATTACCCTTTTTATGGAGTTACTGGCTCTTTAGAAGAGTCCTTGTGAATAATTTCATGTTTTTGTGCTCCTTTATTAATAATTTAAGTTACCTCATACGACTTGTCTCAGCATAATGAAGTGTATTTGACTTCTGATTAGCTAGAGGCACAATGGGTTAAGTGACCTTTCACATTAACTGAATGATCCAGTTACACTGGGTTTGTTTGAACCCAAATGACAAATTAGATCAGCATCTTCTTTCATGATCGCCTTTAGTGAATCTCTATGAGTGTGCAGATGAGTCTCGCATAACTGTATCACAGTTAATATCTCTTTTTCCCTCCCTTTTTGTGTAATTTATTTTTTTGATAAATTAATTTTTAACATTTATGCCCTTAAACATTGAAGCCAGTATAAAGAATTTCACATTAGATGTCTTTGTTGGAGTGGCACTTTGGTCTTCTGCCACTTTAGTTAATAATTTTCAGATAAAATGTTGAAAATTTAAAGGCTAACCAAAAACGTAATGTGCAATACAGATGGCTAAAGAGGAAAACATCTTATTTTGTCAACAAACTCACAAAAAGTTTAAAAATGTATTTAAAGTATGGTGAGATTCAGCATCAATGTCTGGTGATGTAAACAAGATTTCTAAATATCACCAGAAAAAAAAAATTAAAAATTGTTTATGTCATTCCAGTGCAACAGATTATAAGAAATAATACTTGCTTGAAACCGCAGTTTTCTCTGTTTTATTGCAACTTTAACACAAGATCCTGTCGTGGACTCAGGGGTAATCTGTGAGTTGCTAACCCTCAATTTCTAAGCAATTAGGGGCCTAGGTGAGCAAGAACCAGCATCACAGTCTGGTTCAATCTCACCGCAAACACAGTGATGGGGTCTCAGTGGTGGTGCCGCCTTCGGGCTTTTCTTTTTACTCTAGCTGACTTGGTGTGTAAGTAGGAAAGAAAAGAGGCAGGGTGAGTTATGCATTCATGAGGTACACTCTTAAATTTCTCCCCTGGAAAAGTGTGCATATATGGAAGGATCTGCATTGATATGCGTTTCTCTCCGTGTGTGGGTGCTTTGTTGCAGTGTGTGGACTTGTTGAGGTTGTGTGCTGGTCGTAACGCAGCTCAGAGCGCACAGGGGATAACAAGGAGTTTGTTGTTGGCCTTGGGTGCCCAGAGAGGCTGATGCTGTGGCAGATCTAGCACTCTGAGTTCATGGACATAGCCCTTAGCTGTCAAAGCTGTCGATGCTGCCTCCGCACAGGTTCTGAGCGGTGTCTGACCATAAGCAAGTGGGGTCTTGTGTAATGAGCATGTGTGTATGTGTGTACAGTTTAATCCATGAGGGGTCCATGTTTACTCGTTTACGGGGTTATTGTACTTGGAAACAGATCCGGAGATGTGCGGCGGCTAGGATGTGTACAAAACATCCTCTTTAAAAATTGGCACACAAATGCAAAGAAAATCTACTTCTGTAAATGAATAATTGAGATAACAGGTGTCTTAAAGTGGTAAGTTAGAACAAACTCATAAAAAAGTTATTTTTCGATCTACTTTTTTACTTTACTTTTCTAAAAAAGCAGATAATTTTTGATTGAACTGTTGACACATCAAGATTACAACTTAAAAATGTACAGAATAAATGAATGCTGATATATTTACTAGTGACTTGTTGATAAATAAAGACTCAAATTTGTGTGACATTTGCTGTCTAACTCTTCTAAAAATAGCATTGATTTCTCCTTCTTACTATTTGCATGTACTCTTCAGCTGTCAGAATTTTTTTTATATGCAGGCTGTATTTAAGTTATTACTACTGATATATTTAATCCCATGGCAAGAGAAAAATTATATCTTTCCTGAGTTTTCCATATGTATTATATAGATGTGATTGGTTCCACAGGGGGAGAAAGTTTCACATCGTGAGACTTTTACATGTATCAAGCTAAGGTTTACTTAATTGCAACCTCCAGGCAAAGCAGGAGCCCTTTTTTAAATTCTGGGAATGTTAATATGCTAAATAATGCAGATCTTTGACTCTTCAAGCATGAGACACACATCTGGCGGCTCACCATTTAAATTACAGCATGAAAAAAAAAAGGAGGGAGACAGTCAAGGAAAAAAGATAGGATAGAAAACACATCAATATAATTTACAAAAAACAGAAGAATGAGGGGAGGCATTGCAACTTACATTCTTGGCATTATTTTTGTCAGCTTTACTAACATATAATAATTCAAATTGTTAAGGGTCCAAAGCTTTTTGTGGTGTTTGCAACAAACTATCTTTTTTTATTTGAAAATACAACTTGCAGTAAAACTGTATGTTAAATCAAACACATAAACCAAAATTTACTTGAGTATTAAAGATTATAAAGACACAATCTATCTTTAAAAATGTTTTTGCATATGCAATATATATTTGTGTCAATATGTATGGTGGAGGTGGGGCTTAAAGTTCTACGTCAATCATTTTCTATCTATTTTATAAGTGTTGCCACTGGTCTTTTAATGTTTCCAGAGCAACAGGAGGTTACCAGATATTCGCCTCTGAGTAACGCTCTCATTTCCCATCATCGCTTTGTTTACACGCTCTACCGCTAGTTTAGAGCCTCTCACTAAAGATGTACATTCATTTATCTGTCTGCAAGTGGATGCATCGGAATGGAACGGAGCACGGGAGCTTGTGGCCTGCTGATTGTTGCACATATACGTCACTGCTACAGGCTTCATTCAATGGCCTTTTTTCATCTGCTCCTGATAAAAAAAAAAAAAAAAACATTAAATAAAGAAATATACCTAAATACGACTTCAAACTTCATTTTATTTTTAAGTGTCCTCCATCGGGAGATCCCACAAGAACATGTAAAAAAAACAAAAACACAAGTATTATCGGATTGAAAATAGTGTCGTTCACTTTTTCAAATTGTGTTTTAACCGCAAGATGAGGGAGGAGTTATTCTGCATTATTATTATTTGTGAAATGTACTTGTTTTTTTTTATTTATTCATTGCTTTGTGCCATTGCTGTTAATGTTATTTTTTGAAATGATGTCATTTTCTGGATGCAGGAAAAAATTATCCTCTATCTGGGAGTAGCGAGGAGAGGAGTGATCCGTGCAGAGAGGGTGCAGAGGGTGGGAATCACTGCAAGGTAATACAGTCATTTCAGGGGTGGTGTTCCCCACCTTCAAAACCCCCTTTCTTTTCTCCTTTCTTGCCCTGCGCTCTCCACCCTACACACACCTCCCTAGCTTATTATCTGAGATTTGTCAAAATACATTTCAGACTAACAGGGATTTTTCAATGCTCAAAGCTAGTTTTGATCGTCTTGACAAGGCAAAGCAGCTCAAATTCTGTGAAATCAGCAAATCGGACTTCTTTTTTCTTTTTTTTAAGTTGTTTAAATGTGCCTCTTCCTTTATTATCATAGACTTAAGGTAAATCAATTACAACCCACCTGCCACACTTTGAAGTGGTAATCGGAAGATGACTTTCTGCTGATCTGGCATTGCTGCCTTCCGGTCTACGCTTGTCATTGTCTTTCCTCTTTGGCCTTTTTGTTGTTGTGGTGCTATTGTTGAGATAGTCAGAGGCTTACGGACATCAAGGCTTCTTCTTTCGCACACCTCTTCTTTTCCTGCTACTCATAAAATTCCCAGTTCTTGATAACCTCCTTTTGGTGATATATAGCTCTTCAGAACACCATTTAACTGTGACTAAATAAATGACTTCTCTGATATGAGGTTTTATTTTTCTGCAGCCTCTGTAGACCATGTCTTATTTTCATCCCACTATCTTTGAAAAGCTTGCTAACTCTGTCAAAATGTCGTGGTGTGGAACCCAGTTGTCTAATGATTAAGTGGAGTGATCTCCAACCTGCCCCAGCCTGGGAGCACGAGGGATCAGATTTCAGCCCTTCAACCTGCAGTGCAGGCCTAATTAAAATGAATTTTCTCCAGGCGACCTCTTGCCCACAGGGCAGGAATCCTGTGTTATATAGAATCCACTCTTAAGGTATTGCACTAAATTTATTGCAAAGAGACACTAAGACATTGCGGTTTATATATCTCCTGCATTTTTTTTCTTCTCTCTGTTTTATTTCACGCCGTCCCCCCCCCCCCCACCACCACCACCGTTTTATTGTGATCATCACTTTGGAATCCAAGTTCGCTTTGGCAAAGATTGCTCTATGAAAACAAATGGAGCTTTTATGTGACTCTACCCATTTATTACTTCCTTTAGCTGGTTTATCGTGGAGACGGCGCAAGAATTGGTAGGGAGGAAAAGATGAAAGAAGAAATTAGACAGAGAAAGGTAAAATGAGAGAGGAAAAGAGGAAAGAGAGGGGTTGCTTGTTTCAGCGTTGGATCTCATTAACATACATCAGTGTGTATTTCACAACTTCAAGCAGGAAGGCACTAAGCCCACCCAAGGGCAACACAGGCAGGCTGACAGGGCCTGGGAAAGCAAACCGTTAACATGTTGGCGGCTTAACAAATAATAATCTGCTCCAAAGTACCTTGGTGAAAAATTTCAAACTCCACTTCCTAACTCCATTTGACTGTGTTTATGACGGTAAACGACTTGCACGAGGAAAGCAGTGCCAGCTGCTCCAATGTCACATATTTAACGCCACCATCAATGTACGCCCGTTTCCCGAACGAACTCAAGTTGAAGGATGGCATGCCGTATGCGATTTTGCCCTCATTCTTGTCTCGTGTCAATTGAGGTGCGGGTGAGATATAGGAGAAGCTCCAAAGCGCCACACACACTGTCGCTGTCACTGCGTACATACCCCAAGATAGATTTAGAGGCCTGTTTCCTGCTTTGATTACAAATGACATCCGTATGTGTTCTCCCCGATTTCTGCTCCTCACAGAAGAAGCCAATCAAGAAGACAAATAGCTGTGGCCCCAGCATGAGCGGCAGAAGCGCACCGCCTCGGCAGGCAGACAAACAGACGACGCAGACTTCAACGGAAACCCTCTCTGCGGAAGACATGGAGGAGTATACGTTTTCTCTACAGTAAGTCTCACCACACACTCAAACACACACACATGCCAAATTCTGATTAAAAAAATGCATGTCATCAACAAGACATCTCTAGCACAGAGTTTTTTTTCTAATCTTACAGAAGTCATAGGACAGATAATGCATAATTTTTTTGTCTGTTTTTAAGTTTTTTGCAACACTGAAAAAGAAAGAAAAGACGTTGTAATCTACAGTTTATTAATAAAAATCTATGAATATTGTTAAAAATATTAACCAACAACCAATCATAATGTATCTGTACTCTTTTTTCTCGTAAATACATTAAATTCCATCAAGAAAAAAAATGTAATTTATAAAAAAAAAAAAGAATGAATGAAAACAAAACCCCCAGCCTGAGAAATTCAAACACCTTAAAGCTACACCGTGCAGCTCTGTGTGTTTATGAAGCATTGCTAAAAGCAAAATGGCTTATATTTATTAAAAATGAAAAAAAAAGTCACAGGTATTTGTTTTTTGATGTGGTATTTGAATGTCAAGTAAATCCTCATTGCTACACTCGGGGGTGAAAGAATCACAGGGAGGCCCTTGGAATCTGCAAGCGAGGTACAAAGTGGGTTGTCCCTGGAGATTTCGAAGTACCAACGTTTCCTCATTTCTGGTAGTTTGTAATTGGTAGCTCCTGGTCACATATTCAACAAGATCAGAGACAACTCTCTGACATCTTTTGAACGTATTCGGAGAATTCTAGTGATTATCAAGTGATTCTGCCAACAAATGATGACAGAATCTGTCCTTGGAGGGAGTGAACTCAGAAAGAAGACAGAACCTGAGCGGCTTGCACACAAAGGTACTCGATTAAATGGTTTCCACTATTACTCATTTACATTATATCACCTGTGAATGGTTTCCTGGCTCCAATAGATGAAACATTCTATAAGTTTTAGATACAGAGATGACTACCGATAAGTTGCTCTCCCTGCTCCTGTTGGTTTCATCTTCACAAGAGCTCACATTACAGTATCTCAGAGCTGAAGGTCTCTTTTTTCCTCTCGCCTAATCAGACTATTAGAAAGACACAGTGGCAGTTTCAAACTCACACCTTCATCAGTCTCTCCCACTGTGCTGCTCGAATTGCTCCGAGGTTGTCTATGTTACCTTCAGACTCGCTGAGATCCACACAAAACCGATTTATTGTTCCATTTTTTCACCTTTTTTCACTCTTTTTTGCAATCATCTCTATTTTTAACAACAATTTCAAGAACTATCTCTGTAAATATTCACTGTTGCATGCACTAGGGAGCACAGATTTATGTTTATGTGCCCAGTGTTTATTAACTGCATGTGGTAGCACACACACACACACACATCTGTACATTTATGGATATGAAGTGCAATGAGGATTCATGGTGTGGTGATTGAGGGATATTACTGCCATCTATTGAGCTGCAAGAGACTTAGCTCATTGATATTTTTGCAGGGACACCAATGTGCAAATCAGATGCTCATGAATTATTAAATAAACACCTAGATATGGGAAATTCCAATTCAGATTACTTAAGAATCCCACTTTAACTCACTGCATTGTTATAAAAGCTGAAGTCACAAGCACTCCACTCACAAAATAAAATACATTTACAGACCAAATGCTTATTTAAGCTGTTTTTGCACTTTAAGTGCATGTTCCATATGGAAATTTACTCTTTCTATACACACAAAAATATATAATACAGATCATTCAATTATAATTTTAGTTGAGTAAAAGATATCTTATTGGGTAATTGAGGCTGCTTATCAAGTCATGCATTTTTTGCAAGTTTTCCTCTTAACTATGAAGTAAATAAAACAAATACATTCACATTTTTATGCTTGTATGTTAGAATCAACTTCTAGCAGCTTTTGTAAGGACTTCTCCTGTCTGTCATAATTTAATTAACTTGAAATGATATTAACAAAATACATTTCTTTTTGAACAGGATTTATAGATATCTGAAGTGTTTTTTTGACACTGGCAAAAGTCACAAAGAGCTGAGGACAAGTACAGCTCTAAATTCAGTGCAATCAACCCAATCAAAAGCATTTAAAAGAGGAAACAAGTCCAAACTGAAATGGTTTTCTCTTTTGTTACTTTTATATCAATAAGTCCCTGATGGCAAGTCATGATTTTAGATCATGAACACAAAAACTTTTCTTAATTACTTAACCTCAAACAATTGTGCATCTTTAGTTTTTGTCAGTCCCTTTTAGCGTTGTGCCAATGTCACCAAACTATTTTTCTACTCTCATTTGAGAAGAAAAAACTCTTTTAATCAAAGTCATTCTCACATGGCAATTAGATCTAATTAGTCCAATTATGAAGATTCTAATTACATTAAAATATACCCCCTAAATCTCATATCAATTATAGTATGTGTGACTTGTCCTGATCCGGAGATTTGAAAAGACGCACAGTGAAGCTGGGTTGCAAGTAGAAAAAGAGGAGCGTCCTCATCCTCCAGAGGACAAATGGCAGCCGACTCTTTTCGTCCCAAAAGCGTACGTTTTAAGGTTGTAGCACACCTGGGGATAGACTTTGCCTAACCTTTATTCAACTGTATCATGTTTCCACCAATTTTGTGGCTGATTATGATACTGTGATTAGTTACATCTTTGTTTTCTGTCTCCACTTAATTTAGTTGTGATTCTCAACAAAACAAAGTTTGCCATGTTGTGCTGCGGCCACTTATGGTTGGTGGTGGATTTAGAACGTGGAAGAGAGATACTTTTATCAAATTCAGTCTCAACAGGAACACATTATTTATTTTGTGTTCCTGTTTGTGACAGAGAAAAATGCATGTGCATTGAAAAAGCATAGGCCTGCACAATGTGTTGTTGCAGTTGTGGAATGTGACACACAAGGTGCACCCACAAAATAAAAAAAAACATACACACATGCACAGCTTGTTCTTCGTTGTGAAGTCACAGGGAACACACTGACCTAATTTCCCCCAGTTAGCTCGCCTCGTTGGGGACCAGCGTTCTTCTCTACCCATTTTTCCCAACCGAGCCTATCAGAGCGCTCTCAGTGTGTGTCTCATAGTCTCTATCATCCTGTGCCCTCCATCTGCTTGAAACTGTATTCATGCAACAGCATAAAATTAGCAGTTAAGTGAGCAGTTTCTCTGTCTAGAGTGGCTCATCTTCTCTTGTCTGCTACAGCGTCTCTTATTCAAAAAAAGAAAAACTTGCAGAAAAGGACAGAAAACCACCTGAAATAATATCTAGTTCCGTGCTGTCGATCCTCTGCAAACTGCTGCTCCAAATCACAACTCAGGCCAGGGGTCAATCAATTCTGATGTAAGAGTGGTAGGAGAGGTGGGTAGAGATGGCGGCGTTGGTCACCTCTGTGCTTCCACAGCCTTTTCCTGTGCTAAGGGAGCAACAACGCGTCTGCCCGTGTGCATGCACAATTTTGTGCGTGCATGTGTGAAAGAGAGGCCCCTGGCTACCTCTGCCCGGGTGCACATGTCAGGGTTTTTTCTTTCTTTTTTTTTTTTTTTGTAGCCAGACAGGTCCTGGGTCACTTGTGATCTCATACACACACACGCACGCACACACACATGAAATCAACATGCTGTCTTCTTTATGGAAATCGGAGCTGTCAGCTCCCTGACAGCCTAACGCCGCTATGCGATTGGCTAATCTGAGGTGATGTGGGTGTCGATGAAAGCCGACTGCAGTTCCATTGGCTGTCTGGGTCAAATAAATGCATTTTCACTGACTCGTGAGAAACAAGGGGAGATTTGAGAGAGATAAAAGTGACAGGAACTATATGTAAGAACATATGAGATTTTGAGTGTTGTTTGAGCATGAAGTTGAGCACACCCCTCCCACCTGTTTTAAGATTGAATTAGTTGAGACCATTGACAAAAAAAAAAAAAAAGTCAACCAATGACTTTCCAAGAACACAGGAGAAAAAAACAAAAAACAAACACACTGCAGCACAAACATGCAGTAATTCTCTGCGCAAATACATAGGAACTTTTGAAAAAGATGACTGACATGCTGCTTTGAAAATACAATCTGACAAGTTTTACAGGCAGATTTAATCAGGGTTTGATGCACACAGTATGATTGTTTATGTAGCATGATGTTATCAGCATCTATGTAAGCCCCACGGGTTCAAAGCCAGAACGTGCCTAAGCGGTAAAAGCTCTGACACTACAGGCTGAGCTCTCCCTGACTGAGACACTGACACACTCGCAAGAAAACAAGAAATTTTACCTTAACTTTATGAAAACATTGTGAAACTTTTTCAGGTTTATTATCATCTAAAAGAAATTGAGCAGGTGTTAGCTTGCGATGTAGTAAAGCAAAGATTGACATTTCAGACCTCATTTTGGTAGAAAATACTGTTATTTTGTTTCCTTCCCTGTTGTCTGCGTCCACTATTTTCAAAATTGCTCTTTGCGTCACACGCACACACAACTTTGCCCAACTTATAATTATTTCCTTTCTCCCTCTCATTCCCTCCTGTTAATTCCATCTTTATCTCACTTACTCTGCCTCTAATTTTCTTTCCCATCTTTCTCAATCCATCCTCTGTCTCTCTGGTGACAATGTCCTGCAGTTATGAGGCAAGGTCAGAGGAGTGAAATTCATTTAAATACTGATGCAGCTCTCAGGAGGCCCATACTCAGTCCACACAGCACACTTCCCTAAACGCCTCAACCAAAGTGATAAATGGATAGTTTTCATTTTAAGATTTATTATTTGTCCAGCTCTAATCATTTAATGCGTCATGGATCTGCTGGCATCATGAATCGTACATTTTTCTCAGCTGCCTCACTTGGGTTTACAAAGAGAACAACAACCTGTTCTTCATTTCTAAAGATCCTGTTGGAGGTTGTTGGAGGTGTTTGTGTGCTTGGGAAGTCCCAAAGTATTTGTTGATCCCAAGTACATCTGAATTTTGAAATGTTTCCACCCTCTTTTATTGCATGCCATGGGACCAGCTATTTCCAAAGTTTAATTCCCTCTCATGCAAAGTCAGGGGGTCCATAAAAGCAGCACATGTGGTTTGGTAATGAAAATGCTACTTCATGCATAGGCCTAAACTATTACAAGGTGCATGAGGAGGAATAAGCATGCATCTGAGTCTGATATGGAAGTTGTTCTTCCTAATAATGAAGAACAACTGGGTTTATTTGCAAAGGAATCCTGATGCAGTAACTGACAGAGTGCACCAAACCTTTTTCTCCAAATTAAATTAAAGCAATTTATATATATATATATATATATCCATATATATATATATATACATATATATATATATATATATATATATATATATATATATATATATATATCCATCCATATATATATATGGATGGAGAGACCATTAAGCTCCATATATATATATATATATATATATATATATATATATATATATATATATAATCAAGATTGAGTGCAATAAAAAAAAAGTTTGAAATGATCAAACTGTCAGTAGTGGAGTTGTGTAAAGGTGCAGGGCCTCAGCAATATGAGCTCTGAAAGTAGGTATTACCACCTCCAAACATCAGCTGCTGTGACAGCATGACATAGAACAGGCAGTTAAGTTTGTTCTGGTGCAATTTGACAGAAATCTAAACAAAGGCAGGGTAATCCCCTTTCAGAAATATCTAATAGAGCCTTCATCTGGTCAGAAAAAGTCACTTATTTTTTTTAAGCTAGTGAACTTCTGTGTTTTTGTCTGTAAAACGTCCAAGAAGTTTTTAGGCACAACCTGTTGAACTTCATTATATTTACTTACATTTTTGAATTTGATAGAAACAAATGAAAATACATGTATAATAAGTGACAATAATTTCACAGTTTAATGTTTTCGTTTCTTCCTGCATATCTTGCCTGAAGATCTCCAGCTTCTGTATATACCAGCTGATTCAGTTCTGTGTTGTGCATAAAAAATAAACTGAGCGATAAAATTTGTGTAGCTGCTTTGTTCCACGTTTCAGGTTATTATTATCATTATTTTCAGATTGTTATTTGACTGACTTGGAATGGGAAAGAAAGTTGCAGAAAAAAAAACTGATGCTGAGCAGCTCAGTGGTTAATAGCTGTTGTCCTTCAAAATTACTTACGTTTTAGCTTTTAAAGATTTTGTGTAAAATTATTGTCTATAAAATGTAAATGCATCTGATGCAAATTATTTACTTACTCAGAAAAAAAAGAAACGTTCCTGGAGCCGGTCCTCCAGTTTGAAACGTTACTTAAATGAAATGAAGTCACAAATAAAAAACAAAGTAGTTATATTTTGGCCCATTTATATGTTCAGCCGGCGCTGACTAACCTATGACAACTGTATATTTGTTAATCATTTCTGTTTTTTTTTTTTTTTTTTTTTTTTTTTAAAGAGTTTTATTTCTTCATTTGCAAAGCAGATTTCCCACAACAGTACATTTATAGCTACTGATCATCCAGATGTCAGCCAGAAAAACACAGCATACCGGAGTACGGACTGTTTTTTACCATCAGTTCTTTAGTAGAATGCCCGAGCAAGTAAAAACTTTTGGCTTGAGTTTTACTTTATAAATTGATTAAATCCTAACTGCTATGTAATCTTTTTTTTTTTTTTTTGGGGGGGGGGGTACTTTGTGTTTAGCTAAAGTTATTGAGAAAAACCAAATATAAGTACACCTTTTCCTTCAAAGTAGATAACACCATACAAAGCAAACATAACATCTCAACAGACATCCAGTGGCCTGAAAAAATAAAAGAACATACCTAAAATATTTTAATTTCAAAACAAATGTATGAGTCCAGTGCTTCAGAAAGCCTGGCACTAGGGGGTTTTAGCCATTAATCCTTTGCAGAGCGGAGCTTCAGGTTACCTTCAAGAGTCCTTTCGTTTTGAAATTTCTATTCAGAATATAGCACTGTGCTGCACTGTACAAAACACCCTCCACCCTTCTGCCTCCCATTATCCACTGCCATTTAAACAAAGGTTTAATATTTCTCAGCAACGTTTTGTGCTATTTTTGTTGGCACAGCTCCTGTTTGTGGTCTTGTCATCCAATATTAAGGCACACAGCCTGGGAAAAGCAGTCCAGGAGATGTTTTAGAACAGAGGCTGAAAGACACACACTAGTTAAATCTGATTTACAGGCCTTGGCACACGCTGGGAAGCTGCAGAAAGAATGATGAGTCCTTTTGCAATGTGCTTTGATGACATGGGAATGAACTATGAACAATTTAAAAACAAAGATTATACAAGGGCAGCTTCTAGCCTTGATTTTATTGAAGCAACTACAGTTAAAACAATATTATGTCAGTGCATGCCTGCCGAAATGTTAGTTTCATGCCTCCGCTGCTCTGCTGGTTTTGCATAATAAAAATCTAAAACCTGCAGCTCACTATTTTTTTTCTGCATTGCAAATTTGTAATTGAAGCCGCCATAATAAAATCAGTCCAGCGGAGATAACAGATTTCACATCACGTTACCGGCTTCCTTTAGAAGGGGCTACCACTTGAAGGCTTCTAAAAATATTCATCTTTCACGCATCATCAATATCTTCATTACATGAAAGATGGACGTCAGAATGTATTTGCTGTTCCCATTCAATCCCAGTTGACAGGGAAGTATTTTGCCTGTGTCTATGACACTTTTTATTTTTTTCTGTACTTTAGTTTTAGTTTTACAGGAAGCACTTTTGAATTGACGTGCGTTAAGTGAATCTTAGCTGCAATCAATGAGCAAAACTGTAAATGCAACACTTTTGGTTTTGCTCCCATTTGTCACGGGATAAACTCAAAGATCTGAAACGTCTTTTACAAACACAAAATAACTATTTGTCTCAAATATCCTCAACTTCATCTGGATGAAGCTCATCTGCTGGACTTTAAATATGTAGTTGTAGAGTTAGATAAGTTAATTCTTCTCTATGAGTTCTGGTACATCGTCTGTTCGTCCTGGGGGAGGATCCTTCCTTCATGTGAGCACCCCTGAGGTTTCTTCGTTTTTTCCGGAATCCATATTTTTTAGGAGTCTTTCCTTACCGCGAATGAGGGTCTAAGGGCAGGGAAGGGCAGTTTAGTTTAGTCTGTTTAGTTAGCTCAGTTAAGTATTCTCCTATTAAATTCTATGCATTTGTGATCCTTTTGATTGGATGTTTACTTTTCAATTACCGGTACGAAGCCCATTGAGACGACTGTTGTTGTGAATTTGGGCTGTACAATTAAAATTGAAAATTGAAGTTGAAATATTGTTCACAAATCTGTGGCAGTGAGCACTTCTCCTTTGCTGACATAATCCATCCTACCTCACAGGTGTGCCATGTCAAGTTTCATCCTAATCATCCTGTTTAGACAGCATGATCATTGCCCAGATGTACCTTAGACTAGCCACAATAAAAGGCCACTCTGAAATGGGGTATTTTGTTTTATTTGGGGGTCTGGGGATGCAGAAAACCAGTTTGTATCTGGCGTAACCACCATTTGCCTCATGCAAATGAATAGAGAATAGAGTTCATCAGGTTGTGCATTGTGGCATGTATGTTGGTCCATAGCATTGGAATTGGAAAACGCTGTTGTATACCCCGATCAAGAGCATTCCAAACATCCCTAATGGGGAGACAACCGCTGAGTATGCTGGGCAAGCCAGAACTGGGATGTTTTCAGCTTCCAAGACTTGTGTAAAGATCCTTGCAACATGGGAGCGTGCAATATCATGCTGCAACATGAGGTGATGTTCTTGGATAAATGGCACAACGATGGGCTTTAGGATCTCATCACGGTATCTCTGTGCATTCAAAATGCCATCAGCACCTGTTTTCTTCACCCAAAAACACACGTCTGCCCATACCATAACCCCACCAGCACCATGGGCCACTCGACACTCTGATCAACTCTATGCAAAACAGAGGTGCTGCTGCATAAGGGAAATGCTTGTCACATCAGACACTGACTGGTTTTCTGACTTCACAGATCCTCAATAAAACAAAAGAGCAGGTGTAAGAGTGGCCTTTTATTGTGGTCATTCTAAGCACACCTGGACAATAATCCTGCTGTCTAATCAGGATTTCGAAATGGCACACCTGTGAGGTGGGATGAATGATCTCAGCAAAAGGAGAAGTCCTCAGTTTAAGTGTTGTGCTTTTTATTGCTGTTAACTGAAGAAGAATAAACACTTTAAATCTGACAATTCTGTTTTGTACCTTTCAAACACTGAAAACACAACTAAATGAAACAGAAAAGAAAAACGTTTTAATGTACAGACTCCAATACAAACTGACAACTCTGTTGTTTTAAATTAAGCAAACAGCTGACTTTAAACTAACTAGCATTTATGACATATGTTTATCCTCTCTGCTTGAGTTTATGTCAGCCAAGCTATGAATATTTATCAGCCAAAAAGTTTTGACTCAGCATTTGCTGAATGAATCTTGACTGCTCCCACATGAATTGTATGCTGCTACCGCTCTTGTAAGCATGCTCTGAGGAACTTTAACTTCAGGTAATTTAACACTTCAGAGAGCGTGCTCGCCTCGTACAGAATTACCTCTGCTCTTTTCCTCCGCAGATGCGTACGGTGTGATATCTTAGCAACAATAAAAGCAGGAAATAAAATGCTGTGCCTCATTTTGATGCGAGTCTAGCCCAATTATTTGGCAATGGGGGTGGGGGGGTTGCACTGGATTCTGGTTTTCATCTTAAGGCAGTGTACCGTTTTCCCTAGATACACACTACAAAGTGAATTCCAACTGTGCTGTGGGATGCAGTGGTGAAATGTAGGGATGTCCACAGGCATTTGCCTTTGAGTCACATCATGATGTTAACAGGAACTGTATTGTATAAAAGAATTGTTTAACACCTACAACGGTAAGCTAGAAGGTACAGGCTGTCAGTGTCCACCTGTAGTAATATGGTTGAAGTCCACAAGCAACCAACCTGTGCAGAGACTTTTTCTTCACTTTCTTTTCCTCCTTTTTTTTCATTTTCCTTTCCTTCTCTTGCTTCACACTGCTCCATATGCGCCCTCTGTATGAAAGGGAATTGTTGAGCAGGCTTGACAAAGGGCGGCACAGAGGAGGCAGAGGTGGAAAGGGAAGCTGAGCACCGCTGGAAGGGATTGCTATCAGTTTGATTGTCAACATAGCTGTGTGTGTATGGAGGAAACAAAAAGGGAGGAAAAAAGACAAATTGCACAGCTGTATACATGATTACATACCAGTATTTTTATTTGTTTTTATTTTAACTCTAAAATCTCCAACCCTCATGGGATTTGATGGAACTATACAATATCAAAGTATTTATGCTGTTTTAGGATGCATTAAGCTGTCACAAAGTTTCTATAAAGTTGAATGTGAAAACATAAACAAAACAAAAG
This sequence comes from Oryzias latipes, assembly GCF_053564925.1. Classification (NCBI taxonomy): domain Eukaryota; kingdom Metazoa; phylum Chordata; class Actinopteri; order Beloniformes; family Adrianichthyidae; genus Oryzias; species Oryzias latipes. The sequence continues at coordinate 17,084,633 of NC_136256.1, read as the reverse complement.
GTAAGTATCTTGCCTGAATGAATAATTTTCTTCCACAACAAGGAAGAAATTATCTGAATCTGTGACCTCTCTCCATCTAAAAACAGGTCAGCACCAGCTGGACCCAGTCACAGTCCTCCACACCTCTCTGACCGAGTCCGTATCGCCCTCTGCATGCTGCTGTCCGAGCTAGACCTGCCGTTGCTGCGGCAACGACATCAACAACACCTGAATGATAGCTGGCATGACTCCGTTCAGCAGCTCGGCCTCATTATGCTTCTCCTAACTTTGATGTGGTTCGTGAGGCTTTACCTGCATTACTGGAGCCAGTGGCTCTACCTCCAGGCCATAGCGGTTCCTGTCAACAAGTGAGTTTGCTTGCTTTGATATCAGCCTGCACCCAGACACACAAACGTGCACACACACACAGGGAATAAGACAGTACTATGTGAGCACACAGTGCGCAGCTAAAACCCATCAACAAAATGGAGGGGAGAAACAGTGCATGTGAAAGTAGTAAAATTGTTAAAATGCACACTCAGAAATCCACCTAGTGACGTTTGCAGGCACACTCCCATGCATACAATGTATGACTGTGGTGTAATTGGATGTGGGCTGGATTTCAAGCAGTCTTAAGAAAAAAATACAACATGTTTTTTTTTTTTTGTTTTCTTTCTCTGTGTGTGTGTTGGCATCATGCAGGTTGGATACACCCAAATCATATGTTTGGAATCTCTCTACTAAAATTTTAACAAGACTCTCTCAATATTAATTAACAGTTGCTGGGGGAGTTTGCTCACCACACAGTCATAAGTCCCAAAAGGCTACATTATTTGGAAGGAATTTATTGTTATTATTTAGTGCACAGCATCGATAGTAAACAGCAATAAGACACTGCAGGACTGTTAAATCGCACTGCAAAGGCATATGGTGCAGATTTAACTCATTGTAATAAAAAAAAGGGCTGGCTGCAAAAACAAGCATTCAAGAAGGTTTTTATTACTCAGTGGGGGAAAAAGTGTGGGTTAAATTAAGAAAACTGATCAAATGTAAAGTAAAAATAAAAAAAATAGAAATAAGCCAAGGGGGCAGAGAGGATGTGGATCTAAAAAAATTGTAAAATAAAAAAAGAAGGGGTCAACATTAGATGACAACTTCCACATGTCTGAATCTGCAGCTCTCCCTCCAAGCATTTCTCTCTCCATGCAGCGGCCAGAGCTGGCGGTGCCCATTGAGAGGATGAGAGGCTAAGTGACAGAGTGCTTAGAGTGATGACAGGCAGCTCTCCATTCTGCCTTTTTATTCCACATACGTTTTCCTACCTTTCAGCCAACTCTGTGTTTTCCCATGCATTCATCTGTGAGCAGAAAAGTTCCTTTACTGCATTCTTTTGGTGTCAACATTTAAATAAGAACCTAAGTAAAATGATTGACATGTTACCAAACTGTCATTTGTTACCACATTTTTGAACACTGCCTTAGCAACGTAGCTCAGGTTAGATGGTGACAACGGAATACTCCATTTGCCCAAAGAATGCTTGAATAATTGAGCAGAGAACTGCAAAAAGAAATATGTTAAACGCATATGTGGGCTCATAAATCAATCGCAGCAACATTTACTAAAAAATGAAATTAATGCTTTTAATGTATAGGACAGGCATTTAAACCTGCCACAAGTGCTGTTTTAACCTGTAAAACCTTCAAAAAGAAGTCAACTCTTCTGTTGGTCGTTCATTTTAATGGCTTTTGTGCTCTAAAACACCTGTCATAAAGTTGGAATATGGTAGACTTGCTTTAGAAAAAAACAAAAAAAAACCACCATTGAACCTCTACTGCTAGATTAATGATCAGAATCTAAAAGATACTTGACTCCTGGAGCAAATCAGATAGAAATGTATAGAAATGGACGTCTATGTATGGACGTCTTCCATCGCTGGCTCTACCTCTTCCAAACTGAAGGGAAGATTAAGAATCTCATGAGGCTTACTGCAGGTGGGTCTGATTTACAGTGGAAACTTGGTAAAAGCTCTTTGTTGTAGGAGTAGAGGCATCTTTTAACTTTGATTTATCGTTGATGTATTTAAATTTAATTTAACAAAAAATCTTGACCCAATTAAAGTCTTCTTTAAATCAAAAATGACCTGTAAGACAAACACCAGCTAATTATAATGGTAATTGTCATCAAACTAATTAAATATGATTCATCGTATCAACCACAAATATTCAAACGCATAGTGTGAAATGCTGAAACCAGCTGCCCCTAAGCTGCAAGCATCGTAAACACAAATATGGTACACACATATTGACAGTTGCTTCTCTGTCCAGATTCCGCTTCCACGCACACACAGTGGAGCTCGTCTACCAGAGTTCTTTGCTCCACACCCGGGAGGAACTGGCTATGGTGATGGTGGGTCCCCTGACCTTGAACGCAGTAACGTTCCTGCTGGTTCTGATCAGATGGGGCTGTCAACTGATATTTGGCTCACTCCCTTCATTCATGTCAAAGTTTATCATGGCTCAGGGAGTGTGGACAGTCCTCGACCCCCTAGCAGTCTTTGCTGTGGACGCCGTCCTCGGGGTAAGTCGCTTAAAAATAACTTGGACATTTGTGCACTTTAAATAGGAGTTCACTTTATCTTGGCAAAGTGACTTTAGATTATACAGGAAAGGGGGGCGGGGCAGGAATTCTGCAATTTTGTCACATACTAAGCACTCAGGAGTTTAAAGAACCTTGCACTTAAAATATCTTAAAAAAACATTAAAACACCTCATCTTGCTTACCTGGAATTAAGCTTTGTCCAAAATTAGAATTTATCTTATTTTGCATTGGGTTAACAAAACACTGTGAAAATTTCTGTGGACAGTCTTCCCCAATTTTTCTTCCAGCATCTCATTTACAGCCCTGATGTACCAGTGGGCGATGCAGCCAAGCTTTACTGGCACTTTTATCGAGCTGATCGTTCGGGTGCAGCAGGAGTGTTCATCACTCTGTTCCTGTATGCAGTCCACTTCCTGCTCTCCATTACTATTCTTTCTATTTACCTGCTCAGGTGAGACACATGTGCCGTGAGGTGACCAACTTTACTGACCTGTGATATGTTTCTTTAGCTTTAGTAAAACTATTGATTGAGGCTTGAAAACTGTAGTCAATCATGCATCTTTAAAATCTAATAATTACGTGTTATAATATATATATTAAGTTTATGATGAGTCCATTGACTGTATATGAGAGCTGGACTACAACAAACCAGAATCCCATAGACTTCTATAGACTTCTATAGAGAAATAAATTGATTTTACTATTCAGAATAACCATTCTTTTTTTTTTACATGTTCTTTCTAATTTTCTAATCCAAATTGTTTCGTGATATGTTTCTGTAGTGCATGTTATGCAAGTCCTAAACTGACCAATCAGATGCCTCAATAAAAGTAGGAGGTCTCACATAGAATGTTTGATTGACACAGTCATGTTTTCAACTGAAGCGAGTGGTTGCCATAGAAACAACGACTCAGACCAATCACTGCATACTGACATCATCTGGCTCTAAAGTGCGGCATCTATGTCACAAAAAAAGCTGAATTTATTTAATTTTGTTGTAGCTGGAAGCAAGTCATTTTCTATGGGGGACATCAAATTCACTCATTCCAGTTCTCTTATACAGTCAATGGACGAACCCTTTAAATTCTAAAACAAAGAACAGAAAAAAAAATCAAACTTGTTTAATGGACAAAAAAGACAAAAGACAATGTAACTTGTTCTCAATCTGAAGACTGTTTCTCATTCGTTATAAGACATTAATAACTTAAAAGAGGGGGGGGGGGGGTCCTCTTACTGAATAAATCAAGTTGAGACTGGCCGTGGAGATGGTGCCATCTAATTTCAGTAAGTAGTGAGCTTATAGGGATCCAGCTAAATGGACAATATTAATACAGCAGCCAAGAATAATGACTTCTGTCACTCAACCTCCACATGGGTTCGTATTGAATGTAGGCCACCAGGCCAAAGCAAGGCTGATAATTTTGTAGGTTACAGTTTCTTATTGGCTGCAAGGAAGTGGCTTTGACACAGACGATGACCTATTTCTATTAAGAGCCTGAGGGTTTATGTAGTGATAGAAGGGACAGAAATCATGTTTTAATTACATTTAAAGCCAACTTTATTTACAAATGCAACTCTTGTTTTTTAAACGCACATGGAACTGATATCACACAAATCATGGAGGATTCACGTGGATGCAACTGGGAAGCCAGGATTTCATCTGCTATCGTCCCCTTCATTACTTAAACTTCTTTTTGCACACAATGTGCTTTTGCTGACCTCTACTCCAAAATAAAGTTCAGATGTCACTTTTAACGTCTGAGCCATGACTGACATGTAAGAAAAAAAGTACTTAAGTTCAAAGCTTTCCACTACCAAAGAAGTGTTATTGTTTTAAAGCACTAAGGTGCAAAGAGGGTTAATTCCACCAAGACTGACATAAAAATGCATAAATGAATGTGGAGCAAAATGCAAGTGTAGGATGAAGATGATTGTGTGCTATTCTTGCGTCTGAGGTCAAGATAGTACAAACGTTCCCTTCCCAAGAGTGATGGAAAATAATGCTGAGTTCAAAGATTCAGATCAGTTTCTTGTACAAATCCTGGTCTCCTTGATGTCAGTTTTATTTGAGAGCTGATTACCCTCTGACAGGCTAGAATCTCAGTGGAAGGGCACAAGGTCTGCTGGTTTTGATGGTCAGCCAAATCATTTCTTTACAAATATGTTTCTTTTTGAGGGCTGGCTCCATGCAACCCTTATGTGTGGCAAAAGAAAAACAACGACTTTGGTGATGTGCATTCATCTTGAGGTATCAATCAATATGCCTGCTGCTGTGCAGAGCATTTCACTGTGACTCAAGCCAGGCTTTCCAGACACAAGAGCGTCCATCGTTGATCTTTGAAGCTCAGCATTAACACAGACGAACATCCCAGAATCTGACTCCCACACATTAACCGATGTTCAACTTTGCAAACATTCTGCCAAATATGGACACTGATATGGTCTCTGTTAAAGTATTTCCTACTCATAGGCTATTTTTTGTGACCCTGTAAAACTTTTTCCTAGAAATACTTTTATTGTAATCAATAAAGTTTGCTGAGACCAATGTCATTTCACTCGTTTCAGAAAAAACTAATCTTCAAAGATGAAGTACAATACAGGTTTTTAAAACCATTGTCTAAATGTGGACTCACAGGGACATTTCATGGAATTGCTATTATTCTCTAAAATGTTTTACATTTTCACACACAATTTCCAGATTCCACAACGATGGTCGCATGTTAGATGTTTTCCAGCGACTCACCGCTAAAGAGGGAAAATACTTCTTGCCTCAAGACCTTGAGCTGTCCAATCAGGAGCTTAGCTACATTGTCAAAAAGGCTGAGCAGTGGAGAGGCTTCAATGGTGAGAGGCGCAAGGTAAACATTCCAATTGCTACAATACTCTATTGTTTTTCTTTTAGTAATGCTTGATTCAAACTTTTACTTGTCCATTGGGGTGATTTTTTTCTTAAAAAGATGAGTTAACAGAGAAAATCTAGCTTGACTGTTTAAATCAATAATCAACACACTAATCAAAACTTCAGACATTGAATAAAATTGCATTTGCAATGGAATAATTTTATAGAATTGCGTTTTCTTTAGTTACATTTTAGAAAACTGAGAATTTATCTGAGGTCTTTAGCGTGAATTTAGTTAGGACTAGATAATTACCAAAAACAGAGTTTTCAGTGGTGGAAAGTCTGATTAGTCAGTTTAAACCAAATTCGTGAATGGTTTTCATTAAAAAGAGGCTTCTTCATTAACAGACAAAATGCTACACCTGAACATCTTCACATCAGGTAATGAGCTTCCAGAACTATTTATTCTTGCATCTAAAAGAGGTTTTCATGTTTGGTTGCCTACAGTTCAGAGTTGTTGTGAGTGTTTTACAGCTGAGCATACCGTTGCCGTCTTTGCAAGGTGAAGTAGAATGTGACAAGCAGAGATAAGGGCCAGCTAAAGCCGTCTTCAGCGCTGCAAATCAGATTTGTTAACAAAGCCCTACACCTTGATAGTACCGGGTCGGACCCCCTTTTGCCTCCTTGGTGGCATAGATTCAACAAGGTACTGGAAACATTCCTCAGAGAGTTTGGCCCATGTTGACATGATAGCATCTCGCATTTGGTGGAGATTTGTAGGCTGCACATCCATGATGCCAATCTCACGTTCCACCACACCCCAAAGGTGATCTCATAGGTTGAGATCTGGTGACTGTGGAGGTCATTTCAGCCCAGTGAACTCATTATTCTCAGTCTGAGATGATTCCAGCTTTATGGCAAGATGCCTTATCCTACTGGAAGTAGCGATGAAAAGATGGTACGATGAGGTCATAAAGGGATGGACATGGTCAGCAACAATACTCAGGTAGGCTGTGGTGTTGTAATGATGCTCAATTGGGGCTGAAAGTGTGACAAGAATATATCCCCCACACCATTATACTGCCACCAGCGGCAGTCTGAACCGATAATTTAAGGCAGGATGGATCCATGCTTTCATGTTGTTGATACCAAATTCTGACCCTACTATCCAAATGCTGCAGCAGAAATCCAGACTTATCAGACCAGACAACCTTTTACTAATCTTCTTTTGTCCAATTCTGGTGAGTGTGTGTGAATTGTAGCATCAGTTTCCTGTTCTCAGCTGACAGAAGTGACACCCAGTGTGGTCTTCTGCTGCTGTAGCCCATCTGCCTCAAGTTTGGAGGTGTCGTGCGTTCAGAGATGCTCTTCTGCAGACCTCGGTTGTAACCAGTGGTTATTTGAGCTCCTGTTGTCTTTCTCTCAGCTGGAACCAGTCTGGCTGTTCTCCTCTGACCTCTAGCATCAATAAGGCATTTCCACCCACAAAACTGTTGCTCGGATACGGACTTGGTTTCTTTTTCTTCCCATTCTCTCTAAACCCTAGAGATGGTTGCTTGTAAAAACCCCAGTAGATCAGCAGTGTCCGATAATAAATTTGCATTAATGAGCAGTTGGATAGGTGTGCCTAAATAAAGTAACCAGTGACTTTACCCCCCCCCCCCTCTTTGAAATAGTTGTTGTGCATACAGTGTACGTGTAAAACAAGGCCTGAATTAACTAATCAATGAGTACATTTTCATCATAAAAACATGAAAACCGTCTATTATCTATAATTTAAAATCTCTAGTCCAGGTACATAGTGTGAGGCTATTTTTTAACTTTATTAACCAAAAACCAGGCTGATCAAATACATTTTTTTATAATAATTTCTTGTTTAAAGGGATCTATCTTCAAAGCTTATTTTGTAAAAAGTTGTGTTGAGGTATTATAAGCTGTTTTCCCACTGACTGCATTCCCTGTGATTTTGATCGGGGTATTTGGATGTACTAGGCTCATGAGATAAAAGTACATTTATGGATGTGTTGCAGTGTTGTGTTTGATATTTGCAAACACCACAATTTATGATGCAATATAACAAAAAAATCAGTAAACACTTGTTTAATCACCTCTTTTTACCAAATCTTGTAAGCTTTTATTAAGAACATTGACAATTGAAAACGTTTTTTTGCAAACTCGACAGTTTTTCGATTGACACATTCTTGTTTTCAAGTTGTTCAGTAGAACTTGAACCTCCTTGTGTTTTGAGACTAAAAACAAGAAATGAAAGAAACACATTTAGCATTTGATGATTTCCTACTGTGCTAAAATATCGTCCTTATATTACAGCCCATCTCCCTCCACAGCAACTATTACTGCATACTTCATATGCTATCTAATTTGCTGTTATTACCCTGATAAAATGCTAACATGCTACCACATTCTGTGGTATGATGAAAATTTAGTGTTATTGCATTTTAACATTTTCATATTACTCAACTGAACAATTTTTCATCAAAATAAGATGGCCTTTGCCAGTTTTTCATAATTATTGCAACAATTTCTTCGAGGACAAGGGTCACTTTCCGAACTCAGCAAAGACATATCCCTATTAGACTAATTTGCCTACATGCAAATTTTTGTCATTTTTCCCTTATTAACTATTTATAATAGACAAGGAAAAAAATATTCATGCGGGCAAGTAAAGGAGCGGCCCGACAGAGCTGAAACTAATATTTTGCAACTCTAATGATTTTATGCATCCTTAATTAGATAGAATAAGGTTGATATGATTAGGTCAGGATGTAGTGTTTTTCATTAAAAATACATTTCAGAAACTGTATTCCAAATGTGCCCTTGCAATTAAATAATGAATCCGACGCATTCCTTATTACACATCCAATTAATATCAGAGGCAAGGGCGTAATTTTAATAACAGTGGGCTATAAGGCCTTCATTAGCTGACTGAGAGAAAGAGGAAACATGAAAAAGGCGAAAAAGCTGCAAAGTGCAGGAGTCTGCAACCAAGTAGAAAAAAAGCCTTGCCCTTTTAAAAAAAATATATATATATTGTACAAAAAACTCTGAAAAATTCTCCAGGTAAATATTTTAAGTCAACTATAAACAAACAATTAATAACATCTTGAAAACCTTTTCAGATATTCTGTTCTTGTTTAAATGTAATTTTCATCTGCCAGAAATGAAAAAAAAAAATCCACCAGCCAAATGCAGATCTGCTTAATCAAGATACTTCTACGTCTGATCACTTATAGTTGCATACATTTAAAACATTTTTTTCCATCCAAGAAAGTGTTTTTTTTCAATGAGTTCAATAACAAGAGGCACTGCAAGACAAGACCTGCTAACTAGGCAAACCGGGACAGAATGGTGCATGGTCTTTTTAAATACTGTATGAAATTTAAATTTCTGTCAAAAAGAAACTGTAGGGTTAAAAAGCAGCAGTTTTATTTAAAAATAACCGTGCATGTTGTGGTACAAGCGCCAAATTTGGCACAGATGTATCTTAAAGCAGTGATTTTCAACCGGTGTGCCGGAGATGGTCAGGTGTGCCATGAGAAATTGCCCTCATTAACTGATCTAAAAACATTTACCATCTCCAGGATACTAGATCTTTGTTCATCCAAACAGGCCCCGATAAAACACTGAGTAGTTAGGAATGTGAAAGATAGTAAAATACTTTTTTTGTGTATTATTCTATTAAAGACATTTTGATAAGAATGACGGTACCGCGAGCTGCAGCTATAACTGTTTTCTGAAAAGTCCTTCCCTTTAGCTGTCTCGACCAATCATTCTTGGAGGCTTAATCACACGTCATCATTCTGACCAATCAGAAGTGGTTAAAGTCTTCACCTCCTTGTTCCGATTCTGCTCATAAAGTCGCTTAGTTCCAACAAAAATACCAGCTAAAGCTTTAAGCTAAAGCTCTTTAGCGGTGTAGCTTTCCACAGAATCCGGTGTCAGACCGTGGAGCAAGTGAACAAAATAATGAAGCTCAGAGAAGCGAGTCTGTCTGCGTACGGCGGCTGTTTGCACTACATCTTCCATGATGCATTAGGTTAAAGTGACAGCGTCTCAGTGCACAATCTGTCTTCCTTGTTAAATCTCCTGAAACCACAACGAACACATATCAGTTTTTAAATCTGCAACTTCCATTTATTTTGTGGAGGTTAAAGTGTGCCGTGGCTCAAATAAGGTTGAAAAACACTGCCTTTAAGTCCCTTTCAGAAAACCATGTTAGCCACAGGAAACATCCAAGATTTTATACATATATATATATATATACATATATATATATATATATACATATATATATATATATATATATATATATATATATATATATATATATATATACACATATATATATATGCACAAAGAGCAGATAAACATTTTGCTTGCTCTCTACCATCATATTACCTTAAAGCTGGTGATTGGGCTAGCAAGCTCCTCATCATACTTGCAGTTTGGTAATGAGGCCCATTAATTATGTAAAGGCAGTGATGCAGATGGACCTAATTAATTGCCTCCCGTCACCTCCTTGATTACCGCACCTGGAAGGGAGGAGGTAATTTCTGCAAAACTCAGGCAGGTACGCAAACTGTTTTCGTCGAAGCCACCGCTATGACAGTGACAGAGTAGATCTCCAGCTTACCTGCTGCAAAGCTCTTTTGCTCTTAATTTGCCAAAAGAAAAGTTTACCAGTGGTGTTAGTGACACTGACGTAATTGAAGGAGAGGAGGAAAGATTAAAAGAAGTGGGGAAGAAGGGAGAGAGGCGAGACAGGGTTTGAATGGGGGCCCTGGAGATGTTTTCTCAACCTGATTGCATCAACATTTGCGTAAGTTTGCACCGTTTGTCACTGTATGTCTAGGTAATGGGTTACCAGCGGGCAAGTTTTGGAACACCCAAGGTGCTTTGCAACTGCTGAGTGGTTGGTGGGGAGAGGAACCTGTAGAGAGTCAAACAGCACAGATTGAAGCAGTAATGATAGTCTGGCAGGCTGTTGTTAATCATAAAGGAAGCGTTATCCATTTTATTTAACTTCCACACGTTATCATAAACTGATCTGAAATGAGTTTTTACAACAGAACACTTACTTTCCTAAATTAAACAGAACAGGAAAAAAAATACATAGTACACTGAACCACTTTTGCCCGCAAAAAAAAATGTATTGAACCTTTCCATTTTGCTTTTTAAAGACCCATTCCGATGATTTTTTTGGTGTTTTTAACATGTTTTGTGGTGTTTCTAACAATAATAGAGAAAATACAATGGGCAGGCCACAAGCTGCTTTGCTCCATTTTAATGCATCCACTTGTAGACCAATAAATCCCCTAACGTCTTCATTTTCCTCATCTCAGCTGGCATCTGGTTCAAAACTGTACAGCTGGATAGCTCTGATATTGTCCACCATTTTTGTTGCACCGGCAGAGTTAGGTTGGGGTTTAAGGGGCTGTAAGCTAGTGGGAGAAAGTATAGAAAAATCATGATGGGAAGCGTGGGCAGGCTTACTCCACACCACCAGTCCCACCCACAAGTCAGAGGCAAATTTCGGATGAACTACTGCCGCTCTGCAGAAACTATGTCCCAAAAAACGACACAGGTTGTTTTATTTCATTTTGGACTTAAAACAACATGTACCAAGGAAAATTCTATAACACTTCATTTAATTTTAATACCACAGTGTTACAGTAAACTTGGCATAGGCAACAAGAGCTGTAAATGTAGAAAGATGAATTAGGATCACAGAGAAGAATGTCACCAAACAAAAGAAACATCAGCACCTGAAGAAGAACCCTTGACGCCGACACCAGGAGAAGAGAGGAAAAAGTTGGTGCTATAAAGAGAAAGGTTCTCTGAGGTTAGAGGGCAACTAGGTCTGCACTGGCATGTGTGCAGGCAAATGTGTGCAGATTCTGGGTTTTATTTAGAGGCACTGGATGAGAGGAAATGTCCTATTGTCATATTTTTTGCACAAAAAGCAAACCTGCAAATGTGTGCTTTGTGTGCACACACTCAGTACGTGCACTGTCTGTGCACGTGTGCAGCCCAGCAAGCAAGTTTATCATTTGTGTGAGTACACACATGCACTAGTTTCTGCTTGGCTGCACATGCATGTCACATTTGAGTGGCTTCTTCAATTGCATTGGCTTTTTTTTGTAATATTTTCTTCTTTTTTTTGCGGACAGTGCTTCTGGCCTCAGAGCCTAGGGCGATAACAAGCAGGCAGGCAGGCAAGGACAGAAGCGACATTGCAGTGAGCACAGCATCCACACTCAGAGCATTAGGGAGCTCAATATGAGATATGACTGCAAAGGCTACATGCCTTCGCTCATGAAAAGGTCATGGATTTTGCTGGGCAGTAATGTGTGAAAGTGGTGCACAGTGGTTAAAAAAGAAGAGAAGATGAAAAAAAAAAAACGGATAAAGACCAAACGCATTCACCTCCATTTTAATTAATGTGTAAGATTTTACAGATACAAGTGGAAAAGATATCCATGCAAACTGACCCAATTCAAAACAGAGAAAATGTCATTGTAATATTAAAAAGGTGGTGATGGTTTAAAATAAAAAAAGGAGCTAGCAGTATCTTAGCAGTAAATGGGGAGAATTTGGATGTCATAAATTCCAGAAACACTGATTCATAGATTTATTTGCATAAATGAATGAAAGCTTTGCCAAAAGTCTAGGACAAAATGAGATGTTTTCTTCTTTTATTTGTTTACTTCACCATAAAATAAATTTTTAAACAGAAAAAAGAGGGCACAAAGACAGAAAATATACTTTTTTTTTAGCCATTTTTAGCACACAAATGAATATAAAATTATATAATTCAAGGCTCATCTGATTCTTTAAAGTCTGGAATGGTCTTTAAGTATCTACTTCGTTTCTCCCAAGATCCTTCAGGAACACCGATTCTGTAGTACATAAAGAGAAGAGAAACGTTCCAGTGTGAACTCGTCGGTGTGAATGGTTTAATTACAGGGAGTGTCATCCCCATTGCTTAATGTGTCCTTTACAATTAATCCAGGGAGAGAATATCATTATCTACCAATGCCAGTGCCTGGGCAGGCTGGCTGCATCAGTGCGAGACATGAAAAAGGGAATGAAAGAAGAAAGTCCTTTTAAATGGCATTATAGAACCCGTTTAACCTTGATTCCACAATAAAAGGCCTACCACTTCAATAGAAATTGTGTTTTTTGTGTTTTTAACATGTTCTCCTGGCATTTTTCTCATGATAGAGGAAAGGACGTGTGTAAAGGAAATTGAGCCTAAAATTGCATTTCTTGAGTATTTCCTTTTTAAATTATTGTGAATCCGCAGCAGACAAGAAAAATGCCACAAGCTTTCTGCTCCACGCCATTCCGATGCATCCACTTGCAGACAAATAGATCCATGTAAAAAACTCTGCTTCAATATTGCTCGCCATTTTTGTTGCACCTGAAATGTTAGCTTTGGATGTTAGGACCTCTAAGCTAGCGGAAGAGCATGTCAACAAAGGAATGATGGGAAATGGGGAAGGGCTTCCTCCTTACCATTGATTAAAAAAAAATAAAAATTTAGATGAACTCAAGATTAAAAAACTACATTCTTGGAGTGTCAGATATGGGTACACTAACTTTTTTTTCTTCACATTAAAACTATTAAACACAAAAAAAGTTCTTATCCTCTCATCTTGTTTGCAGAGATTTGTCTGTCAGCCATCATAGCAATTTGTCGCTGGAGCTTTAATTAACACAGCAGGTCTTTTTCCTGACGTACATAGCTTTCCTTTCTCCTTTTTGTATTAGTCGTTTTGAGGTACAATGGGGGCAGAGCAGCAGCCACTTACACGTACACTACATAAACTCTGCCCATGCACAAATGCAGTAATGTGCAAAGTCCTGCAACAGTAAATGCAAACATTGCATCCTGTGCATACAGTGCATGGCAGAATTTTTGCAGCTTGATAGGAATAGATCTTGTTGTTTATGGCTGTTTTTTGGAAGTTAGTTAGTTTCCAAACTCTTACTTCTGTTTAAAATATTGACCTTAACCTGTAGTCTCAACAGTATAAAAGAAGTCCCAGAGACTGTGACAAGAGTCGTGGTTTAACATGCACAGATGACGTTTCAGGGAGGGGTGAATATTTGGAAACCTTTCTTAACACAGATTATTTTTCTCATAACCTTGAAGAGACAACTCAATGTGTGTACATGTATGCACCTAAAGTGTGTGTGTGTGTGTGTGTCTGTGTGAGCAAGCATTTGAAGCCTACCCTGTTCCCAACCCTCATTCTGGTTATTGGCTTGGATACTTATCACCTCCAGCCTCCCAGGCCTGATTAGGTTGAAGCTACTCCAAAGTCAAATTCTGGATATCAAAGGCAGTACTCAACTTTGACATCTGTCTGCAGCATCTTAATATGGAGCCTGGTCTCATGAAATATTGAGAATTGAGCATGGCATTTAGAGATTAGTGATATGTGCAGTAAGAGTGGGTAAAATGTGTTTAGCCACCACAAAAACGATAACCTGAAGGTTACAATCCCAAACGTGGGGATTCATTTACTGGTAAATATTGATTATTTGATGAGTATTTGTAGAAAGGCTTACTGTGTGAGCAGTGACGGAGTCTCCTTTTTGCATTTGCGTTGTCTTAATATGTAAATCCAATCATTTAGGACTTGAAGGTACTTGATTATAATGTCACTTCCAGTCATCTGTGAGTTAAATCCATAACATAAGTTTAAATGTTGAGCTAACTTAGGTTCTTATTAGTTTAAGTCACAAGTTAACTTCAAACATGCCCCATAACCAACCTAGAAAAGTGATCTCCTAAGGCCTGGGGTGAGTCAAAAATGGTGTGGAAGAAAAGGATGAGCTGCTATCTGAGTTGTTTACTGTAGGTTGGGAGTAGGCTTTTCTGCAAAGAAGATTAGTAACAGTGCATTATGCATATCTTATTTTCTGGATTATCTTAGGCACCCAGAGATGCTATCTTAACCCATAATCTCTTTTAAAGTCATTTGCTCTATTCTGAATGTGAAAAAAAAACTGTTATTTTTGCTTGTTTATCTTTTCTCAGAGTCCAGTTTTTCTGTGTGCCACTTTTGGATGAAGTTTATTTATGCACACTATCTGATTGTTATATCGAAATACTTATAAACAGCAATGTCCGCGTTGGAGTCACAGTAATGAGGAAAGGGTGGGTAAAAGCTACTGTAGCACACTAGCTATTCATCACTGTTTGTGCACGCCTGTGCATGCTTATATATGTGCCTCTTCATGCAAATATGAATGGGTGGCCTGTCTTGTCCAGTGGTGCGTTTAACCAGACACAGACCTTTGCTTCAGCCAAATCAGGCCCAACGCAGACAGTGTGCATCCATGCCATTTTCAAGCTGCTCCAATTATATCTGCCAACCGTCCACATATTGGCCAATTTTATAATAATAGCATATCTATTTCTATTGTAATGGCTGATATTGCTTGGCTAATCCATGCATGTGTGTCAGTGGTCTTTTATGCTATTTGGTTTACTCTGTTCCCAGTCATAGGCAATGCGTTGCTGCCTGTCTTGGCTTTTTGTGGGCAACTAAAGCATGCGCCCACTGCATCCATGGTGGACTTTTGTGCTTGCTTCTTTTTTTATGAAGCGTTACAGCCTCAAAACATGGTTTTACACTTAGCTATTTGAGTTCATTTGATATTTGTTGTTAGCCTGCATCTTATTGTGAGCAAACTGTTCAACACATATTAGCAAGAGACAAGTTGGCTGACCTTTTTAAACAGATAAAAATATTCAGATCCTGAAAAGCAAAGCTGTGTGTTTCTTTTTTTGTGTGCTTAAGTTTGTGTAACCAATCATTACAGTCCAGAGTAAAAAAAACAAAAAAGAACAATCTTAAGATAAATAAAAGCTTAAAATTACAACTTTGATCAATTTACCCACCTAAATACAAAACAGCAGTTTAAGTAAGAATGCATTAGCACAGAGTGATTCTTGATCGTTCATAGCTCATTTTTTCTATTCATGGATGAATGGTCTTTGCTTTTCTGCCAGAAACTGTCTTCTGAAACCAGGACTTTTTCTAGTGGATAGGATGGAAAACCAGGCTTCCTATGGTTCCTATTTATAACTAAAACATCCAATTTATTTTAATATTGCAAAAAACAGGACCAACAGCTGCTTTCACACAAACGTATTTTACTGTGTTCCACCTCTGCTGCATCTTTATGTGCCAAAAAGTTCAAACGGTCCTGTCATAAATCAGTGGTCCCCAACCCTTAACTTAACCGGTACTGGTTCGCAGAGCAAAATAAATACACCGCTTACATTTTTTTCCCCATTTTGTTTTAAAATCTGATTCTGAAGTTTTATTTTGAAAAATCACTGGATTCTCTCCACCATAGTCAACTCAATCTTGGCGCACGTCAAGTTGCTCAGTCGTACGTCTTTACCCCAAATGTGGATTTATTGCGACAGTTGTTCTCACACAATAATAATAATGTACAAATTTAGCAACTGGCTGACTAAAGTAACAAGAATGCTGCTAATAAAGTTGCTCAAATGGTGTTTCAAGTATATTAACCTATTATATTTAGAAAATACCAGTTTTAGTAAAAAAAATGTTGTATTTATCTGTTACACTTAAAAAGTCGGATGAGGGTAAAATTGACGTGCAATTTCTTAGCTTCCACTTTGACAGTTATGGGTTATAGAGTTATGGTAGGATGAAGATACATTTTACTATCAAACGTTAAGGTAAACTGGAAGCTAAAAAGTAAAAGAAAAAAAATCTGATGTCTGCTTCAGCCTGGTACAGACCGGTCCGTGAAAATATTGTCTGACATTAAACTGCTCCGTGGCCTAAAACTGGTTGGGAACTATAATGTACCGTAAATAGTAATAGGTGCTGAAATTCTCTCTAAAATTTCTCTCTAAACTATGGGTAAAATCAAGCAAAAGTAAAAAAATATGTTAAAAAAAGTCGTGGTTGTTCCCTTGACACACAAGAACTTCAAAAGCAGCCCAAAAGAAGCAGTAACTTTACAGTGATCATTGGTTACCTCTGCATTAATATCTGTGTGTAAAAGGGCTTCGAAATTAAAAAAAAAAAAAAATACTAAACAAAAAAAAGTTGGTCATAACTAGCTTTTGATATTTTACTGTGACAAAGCTCAGGTTAAGGTTTAAATTGATTGAATATCTGTCTTTACAATCTGAAATATTAGGAGGAAAGAACAAGTACAAATGCTTTTAGTAATAATTAATCTTTTTTTACCAAAAATAAAAATATTTATCACCCATATATTTTTTGTTTGTTTGTTTTACCTTAAAGAACAGATCTGTTATAGCTGTAACCTTTTATTTTACATTTCTAATCCCTTTTTAAAAACACACCCTTTAAAGGGACCATATAGTGACTCTTCCAATATATATATATATATATATATATATATATATATATATATATATATATATATATATATATATATATGTATGTATGTATATATATATATGTGTATATGTATATATATATATGTATATATATATATATATATATATATATATGTGTATATGTATATATATATATGTATATATATATACATATATGTGTATATATATATATATGTATATATATATGTATATATATATATATATATATATATATATATACACGCACAGATAACCCCCACAGCGCCTCACGCCCACCCCAGTTCCCCACCCCCACCCTGGAAAAATGCCTCAACAATCATTGCCCTCTGAATTGTAATAGAATCAAATCGAATTGTTGGATGCCTGGAGATTCCCACCTTTACCTTGAACCCGGAGAAGGTCTGACAAATGATGGAGGGGAGTGAATGGATTGACCCTCCGTGACTTTGACAAGCTTAGTGCACAGACCCCCAAAAGACACACATATACTTCCACACACCCAATACCCCCCCTCCCCATCGCCCTACCACCCTGCCTCCCCAACCCCTTCTGCACAGCTTGAAGCGCCCGCAGGCATTAGAGATGCACGCATGCGTTGCCTCACTGTGTGGGGCTTTGTCTGTTTGTGAGCATAGATGTATGTGTATGTTAGCATGTGTTACTGTTTCTATGTGTGCGTGTGTGTGCGTGTGTGTGCGTGTGTGTGGACAAAGGAAGTTACCATGCCCACCTCTTTTCTCACTTGACAATAATCACTGATGCTGTTATCAGTCCATGCTTTTTCCTGGAGCAACCACCTTTTGGTTTGTACAGAATTCATCTTATTACATTGTTTCAAATTTTTAATTAAACTGTAAAAGGACAGCTTTCACCTAATGAAAAAGAAGAAGGTAGAGTCAATGGTACCTTCCAAATCCACCACATGATCATCAAATCCAATGGAAATGCATTACTTTTCTTACACCAGATATTAATACAAATATAAAAATTTGTGATCAAAAGAGCACAATACTCCATTCACATTATTTTATAGCAATAATTTGCAGAAATGTTGGAGGCTAAATATTTTTGCTTAACGTGATTTTTTTTTTTTGCCAAACCTCCAAAAAGCATCCCACTTTAGCAGTCTTGTTATTATACCTTTACGTTTTATTTACTTATTCAAAGTATCCACCTATTGACAAAGAAAAACAATAACATTAATCAGGGGTGTACCGATTATGTGACTTATTGGATTAATTGATTTAAATCTTACCATCCAACCAGATCAATCTGTCTTTAACATTATCAAAATCCTTTCAAAATGAAACAAATTAATTTATAATCAATCTTGGAAAAAATCATTTATATTAAGGCACAGTAGGTTTATTTTACTATAATGTAAAAGCTGTGCATCACATTCAACAATTGGACAATGGACATGACCATACGATGTGGTAGAACATTCTAATACTGTTCCCTTTGTATTTTTTTATGTGGAAAAATAACAGTGGGCTGAACTTTATAAAATTAAGATGTGAATGGATTTGCCATTAATTCATATTTGCTTGTTTGTTTGTACACATATTTAATTTACACTTGATCATCTTGCAAGAAATACAAGGGACCTGGAAAACTTCACCGGCATATTTTTCAGTACTGCCTGTTAACCCCCTTCTGTGTGCCAGAAGCAACAATCCAGCCTCCACTTTCAGAACCAGAGACAGTGTTAGTATTCTACAACACCTAAGCCACACCCTCAACTGGGTTTTCACTATCTCCCCTTGTCTCAGTCCCAACTTCAGCCTTAGCCGGGGCTTCCATGTGCGACTGACACATAAATAACCAAGCCTGTCCGCCACCTAGGCAAATTCGAATGCACCTGTCAAAGTGATGAAGCACCCGCCCGCAGGGAAGCATTGTTTACATTTTCCCTCCACTCCTTGGAAAAGTGAGATTCTAATTATTTTCACACTGTAAATTAAAGGCAAGTGGGACAGAACTAGAAACCAAGAGGATCATGTCAGTGGAGAAAAGCCCTGCTTTCCCACATCAATTAGAATTTGTGAGTGGTCTGAGATGGCTAAAACTGTGGTTGGAAGGGGGAGGGATGGTCAGCAACTTTTTAGGCAGAGTGAGATGAAGGGAATAATGTGGAACTTTTTCCAAAACTACGACAAGATATTGAGAAGTCTTTCAAATATTAGTCCAATACTTCATGTGTGAAAATGCTTTTGATTATTTTCCATCACAAAAGGAGTCAAACAAGTATGTTACTTCTAAAAAGTGTCAGAAAAAGAGAAAGATTTAAAACATTCATAGGATCAGGCCAGTTATGAAGGTAAAATTAGACAGAAAGAGGGAGATCTTGGGAGGAGTGAGTGCATGAATTGTAATGAAGAGTAGTTGGATCAATCATTAAGGATTGGGGGCTGAAAAGCCTGTTTGTGTCCATGCCTTAGGCTCCTGTTCTGGACAGTAGCCAGTCTGGCTCAGGCTGCCTGATGCAGACTTCTCCTTCTCTCCTCACACAGACAGAGTGCAGACACATGTCTAAGAACTTAAAGTGTACACACTCACTGTCCAATGTACGCTATGTTTTCTCAATGAAAAGTTCATTTCATGTTTTAAGTAAACACTTTTTGGGATTGTGTTGATTTGTGCTTATTTATTTTTAGTAAATCTAATTGTTAGTGAAATAAAATAACAATTTCCCTGACTAAAAATAATATTTTCACTTACACCTAACCTATATTTTAATCTTTGGGAAACATAAAACTTTATTAAAACTGTTTTGCTGATCAGAAGAAATCACAACGGAGATTTCTTTTTGACATTAGGATCAACAAAAAAAATCCTTTTTACCTTATATTACATACTAGTTGAAATTCTATGTTAAATAAGGTAAATAAGGTATAAGAAGGTCCTGCAGTTTCCACACTTTAAGTCGGATTTGAAAGCCCTTTAAAAAATAAAATTAAAAAATAACTCAGTGCGCTTTATAATTCAGAATGCCTTTTATGGATTAATTGTGGTTTCGTTTACTGATGTCAAAGCGATTTTGAGAGGTTCTGTCAAATTTTCAGTCTGTTTTTTTACAAGTAGCAAACAAGTTTGTTTTTTATTGTGAATATGTTAACACGGCTAACATGAAAAGTCTGACGGCTAACAGTGTCAGACTTTTCATTTTATCGTGTCACAGTAACGTTTGTTTTAGCGGTATCAGTCTGTTTTTTAAATCTTCCAAACAAGATTGAGTTACTGGTATTGTGAACACACTAATGCGTCTAACCTGGGTAACGTGTAGCGCGTCTCACTGACTGACAGACTTATCTCTGACTCTTGTTTTAATGTGCCTCATGTTTCAGTGCATCTTATTTGTGACATAAATTTGAAAACAGACCATTCATTGACGGTGCGCCTTATAATCCAGTGAGCCCTGTAGTATGGAAAATATGGCATGCTGCTCTTATTAAAGAAAGTAGCCTACATAGTAACAAGTTGGATAGTTGACTGTTGGTGGACTTTTTATTTGCTTCAACCTCATCAAAAGTGATTGAAATATCAGTTAAACTGTTGCGCAAGTCCTCCTGATGTAGAAATACAACTTTTTCACCGGCACTTGCTCCAAGAACAATTGCTTTTATTCACATTTATGGAGGTCTTTGTATGGTGTGAAATTGTGTCTTCAATGAGAAAGACTGACAGACCGGATCTGTGTCATGCATGCAGCTGAGCAATCCCCACTTCCTATGGGCTTGCCCCTCCCTCCCATTCCCAGTGTGCATTTGCGGTAACATCTACAAATCCTCAAATTTATGTTCTTGCTGGAAAACATGGTTTGCCATTTATAGCCCCCCACTGAAAGAAATAAGGCTCCTCTTTCCTGATGCAAGTCAAAGGACTGATGCAGACTCTATCAGATTTCTAAATACAGACCTCAACGATAAATCCTGGACTGATTGGGTTTGAATTAGGTTAGCTCACTTGAATGCTATCTGCTTAACCCACAGCTGGCCTGTCTGCTCCATGCAGGCATTGAACCTAAATCAGTCACTTAGTGCTATCAAATGGAACAATGGTGGAGTGGAGAGAGCACTTAAGCTAGGGCTAGAAGCCAGGCTAGCATCATAAGACAACACAACAGATCAGAGAAGAGCCATTTAGAAAAGACAGACCCTTCGATGCTCTTTCCTTTTTGTGTCCCAGCAATGATGCTTCCTGAGAGCCATGGTGCATTGCATGAAATGGCATCACCCAAACCAAACACACAAACACCTTTTCAGGCTTTTGTCTAGTCTTGTCAAGTGGATTTCACGTGCTAATTAGTGTAGGATGGCAGCATGGCTAACATAAAAAAAATCTATTTTCATGCAAGCCAAAATACATACACATGCACACCACATCAGAAAATTTGAGCAGGTGTGTTGAACCAAAGTGACACATAGAATAAAGCCAGGATCCATGGTGTTTATATCACTGCTATACAGCTTGATTTGTAAAATATTGAAGAAGGGCCACAATTAGGCCATAGGGAAACTTTCTGTGGCCAGTAAATAAATAAAAGTGTCATCCTTTCTCTCCATCTGCCACCCGCCCCCAACAGATGTGACTTTTAGTTTCCATCCCTCACTACCTCAACATCCACAGACCCATAAAACCAAAGGAGATCAAATTTGCACTTGTCTAAAGTTCTTTCCTCTAAAAGAAAAAAAAAGGCAGGGAAACAACATACACATGCTATCCAAACAGACGGATCGCTGCCTCGCAGAGGTGCTGATTAGTGAAGAAATTCACATAATCAGTCACCCTCCAAATGTGGGCTGAGGCCAAGCTAGAAGCAAAGCACAGCCAAGGCGATTTCACTAATGAGAGGTGGAATTAGAGTTAAGGAGATGCATCCCGGCATACCCTAACCTTGCACAGAGACACCTTCTTTAAGTCCTCTTTTTATTTGCTTTCGTGACTCTCTGACACTTTGAGAATAGGCTCTATTCTACTTACAGGGCTGTCTGCTGTGCACTTTATGCTATGTCTCTAATTACAAGTGTGGTAATGGCTCCTACTGTTTTCTCAGTAAAGTGCCTAGAGTTGTGTTTGGCTAACTGTTTAAAAGTGTGAGGGTGACATCGATACACCACCAAATTAAACCTCTCCTTCAGCTTGACCTGCCACTCATGGCTGAATGAGTTTGCCTTTTTTCTTCTTTCTGTATTATTATACAAATCATAATTATACATCCAATTAGGGGGTCACCTTGAAAAACTTTCTCCTTTTTATGACTCTGGCCATGCATACGAGACTGCATGACTTTGAACGTGAATCGTTTTCGCTCACTTTTAATTAAAATTTAAATTATGCCTCCGTTTGACACTTAAAACATCAAGACATAAAACACTACAAAAGAACATTTCACATGTTTATTCCTTCAGTTCCTCATCATAAAGTTAGAAAATAGAACCTGTGCTGTTGATTGTAAGGTGTTAAATGTAGACATACATATTCTATTTGGATTAAGATTTTCTAGAAGCAAGATCTGTGTATTGTGTGTGTAGTTTTTCTCTCAAAGCTTTTGCATTTCAATATAATATATCTGATTTGTCATCTGTGGATGCTCTCAGAGAGGGATTGTGTGATCTTCACACATGGATGACTTCAAGTTACATGGTCTATATAACATGTTACCCATCCTGCTTGCTCTCATACCTCACAGGGTAGTACATTACAGGTGTGTCAGCTTTTAAAGCATTCGTGAGAGGGAATGGTAAACAAGCCAGCCATCCAGCTTGCAAAGCTAATGTGATCACAAACAAAACCTGCTGCAGTTCAGTTCCCACAGGACTCACTTTAGTGAAGTGGGGCTTGCAGCTGCATCCGTGTTGCATCAATCCAGCAATAGCATTTATCTCTATTCTCACCCCCCGTATCAATGGGCAAACAGGTGGCTGTTTATGATTATGTCTGGACAACGGAGGATGTTCTGTCAAGTTCTGGAGAAGAGCCCCACATGGAGGCACCACCACCACCACCAGAGGGTGAGACCAGCACCCATGTGATCATCTACACTCTATACGTGAGTGGACTGAAGCAAAGATACAGACACTTCCTCCGTCAGCCTGATGGGGCAATTGTTGAGGTGAGATATTATAATTTTCTACAAAAAGCAAAATCAAATGAAAATGAGTTTTCCTGTTTCAGGTAAATACAATAAAATACTTCAAAATAGAAACAAGTTCATTTTCCCCCTAATTTAACCATACAAGTTCAGAATGCTCAAAAACAATCTCCTTTAATTAGCCAATGACTGTAATTAGCGATCCTCAACCTCAAGAGTGATTGTTACCAGATGAGTGCTTAAAGTTCCACACTTTGATCTATTGTTAAAGCGTTCCAAGTGGTCTTTTAATTATGATTATGCCATTTTTAGCAAAAAATCCCCAAACCTGTGTTATTTTCTGTGTAGTTTCTACAGATTGGCAGACTGTTGGTGTTGAGTAAGCCTGCGCTCATTTCCCATTATCACTTTATTTATACTCTCTCCCTCTAATTTACAGCCCCTCACAACCCCAAGCTAACATTACCGATGCAACAAAAATGGTGAACAAAATCAGAGCTATCCAGCCATACAGTTTTAAGTCAGATGCCAGCTAAGACGAGGAAAACAAAGACGTACATTTGTCTGCAAGGGGATGCATTGCAGGGACCTTGTGGCCCACCGATTGTTGTCTGTAACTGCAAGCTTTTTCCGACTGCATTTTTTTTGTCTGCTCCTGATTTACCTTGATTTGAATAAATAAAACTCAGACAGGCAATTTAAATTTTTAATATTCTTTATACCCTTGTGCTATCCTATGGGTCCAGATGACCGATCCTGACATTGACGTGTTCTCCCTACCATGACAAAGGTAGATAAAGGTGAAGAGGATTTCATGTAATCCATGGACACCAGTGAAGATTACAAATCATTGAAGAAAAAAAGGTTCAGAGCACTGTCTAGTGGGTCTAGATGACCCAACTCCCAATGTTAAAGTGCCTTAGATAGCACAAGGGTTACATGTTTCCTCCATCATGAAATAAATGCTACAAAACATGTTAAAAACACCAAAAATACATTTTTTTTTTTAAATGGAATTCTTGCTATTGCTGAAGAAGCAGAAATATATGCTGTCCCCAATCAGCATCACTCCCTGATCAACCTAGATCATCCAAAAGTTGTTTTAAAGTTGAATTGTTATGGAAGTGAGGAAGGAGGATGCTTAATGCACTAGCAATTAGCTCCAAGGCTCTATTGCGTTCTAATAGTCCTCAATCATAATTTGACAGATGATGAGCTAAAATGAGTAAACACACTGCATGGGATATCTATTAATGCTGCCACACTGAGTGTTTGTGTGTCTGTTGCCTCTAGACTTGTGCATAGGAAAAAAGAAATCTGGGTGAATGCTCTTCACCAAATGTGTACACACAGACGTGTGCACATGCACGCAAACATGCAAATGCAAGCAGAAATTACTCCACTTGTCCAGTAAAAAGTAATGGGAATTTTGAAAAAATACAACAACAATCAACCCTGTTCATATTTAAACAACCCCACTTTGTAATCAATGTATATGATAAGGAAATGTTCAAAAACGTGCTGTTTGATGAAAAATTACTTAATTTGGAAAATTTTCACATGATGTTATGACCTTGGATTCACAAAAGTCATCAAAAGTGAACAAAAGGTGTCACTGTCCTTAGAAAATCCGCTCACACGTTCTTCATATCCTTTATTTTTTTCTCTTACATACTGTGTCCCTTGGCTGTGTGTTTCTTGCAACTTCACAGGCAAAGAACTTCAATAGCAAGACATGCCGATGGCGTCCTCTTTCACCCACTGGGAGAGGAGGGGAGGGGGGGTGACAGCACTGACACACAGCGCCACCAACAGAGTGATATGCTATTCTTCCTTGCCTTGCAGCACAGACACCCTTGTTACATATTCAAGACTAATCTTCTGAATTTATATTTGAAGATAAACGCTGGCTGATTTTTTTTGTGTTTTATGGCACCCACGCTACATAAGAGTTGTATGGACAAACACACACACAGGCCCATGTGCAAAAACATTAAAAAAGAGCAGGGTGGGCCGACACAATAGAAATGTATTTACGACATTGCATGAAAAATACCGTTCATTATTTTACATAACCCAAAAAAAGGAAAAAACTGTGAATTAAAAATACAAATAAAGTATATGCACTGAAACATTTGATAGTCACTTCCCTC
Source organism: Oryzias latipes (assembly GCF_053564925.1). NCBI lineage: Eukaryota > Metazoa > Chordata > Actinopteri > Beloniformes > Adrianichthyidae > Oryzias > Oryzias latipes. Next base: position 17,059,548 of record NC_136256.1, on the reverse strand, counting down.
TGTTGTCACATAATACAAGCGCAGTCCTTTAACTTCTCCAATGTGTTTCCATTTACTCAGGTAATTTCAACAGATGGTTCATTTCCTTTCAAGTGCTCTGTTTTTACAGGCAGTGTCCCGTACAGAAGAGTATTGACAGAGCACCTTACTCTTAGACAAACATGACCGCTGCTCCAGGGGCCAACAGTTTGAATAATACATACACATTTAGACCCAAAATTTGCCTAAATGAACACAAAACTAACAAGTCCTGGAAGAGATGTCCTGACCTAGAGACAACACGAAACACCAACTTGGAGGAAAAAGTGCTGGACGTCCTCGTTGAGGAGAAAAGAATTAAGTAAAAATAAAAAAATAAAATTTTGTAACTGCAACTGGCTTTGTTGCTTCCATTTGTGTTTCAATTCAAAAACAAAAAAGTAGATTAAGTTTTTAAATTCTAACTATAATGAAGTTTTTATTGACTTGCACATTGAATTCTGTTTAAAGAAAGTTAATATTAATGAGCCATCGTGTGCTCTCATTCGGTCTTTTGCCCAAGGCGGATGTGTGTGCAATTCTGCCGATGCTAAAGGAATCTTCTTGTTGAATCCCAACAACACAAATATTCAAAGCTGCACTCCCAACAGTGTGTTCCAATAAAAGACATTAAAGGTAAAGTGAGGTGTAGCTTTTGAAACACTCATTACCTATAAACAGATGTTCCACAGCTGCCAACTTGCAAAATGCACTGCTGACAACAACTGTTAGGGCCAAAATTATGCAGGGAAATGAAGCTATATAAGCTAGGACCTTCAGAGAAGGACTCATAACACCTCTGTCTGTAGAAACAAGATGGCTGATGAAGAAATTAATGCAGGCAAAGTCATTATCTTCCCTCTTAAAACCACAGTGGGCTTATGTCCCCTTGTGTCGCTTTTTCTCTGAGGCTAGCATTTAAGTGTCCATGGACTTATAAAAAGATAGGACAAGCCAACTGTGCTCCTTTTGTCTCCTTTCCTCCATATGGGAAGCAGCAGCATATGCAAGAACTGGCTCGGCTTCTGTAAAACTTCCATTAAAGATGCACAACTAAGGCTCTGCCAGCTTGAATATTACCTCTCTCTGCAAATTATTTATGGCTTGGAAAAAACGCTGATGATAAGCATCTCCAGCGACTTGTATAAATAAATACACTTCTTGCTGTAATTTTTAGCCTGGCTTTTTCAAACAGCTTGATCAAAACTGACTTTGCTTGGGTTCTCCAAAAAAAACACAAGAATAATTTAACCTTGAGAAAAAAACAACATATTTTCCACCTTTTGCATCAAATTGTTTCTCCGACCTCTCATTTGGGATTTTTCTGCCATAAGTTTGATTGACATTGTTGACCTTTGCTTTATTTGCTGTCGGCAACCATCTGAAATATGAATAGATTTAAGAAAGAAGAGTACTTGAAATGTGTATAGTCTATCTGTGAATGCAGAAGTGAAAAAGTGGCGAGTAAGTGTTTTGTTCTTGGCTTTTTCCTGTATGAGGGAATTCATTTCTTTCTGGAAACGAAATACTTGCACTATACTCATTATCTTAATTTTAATATAACTGAAATGTAACTTTTAAAATCAAGAAAGTTCTAATATGAGCTTGCTGTCCATACAGCTGCAGTCCACTGGCCTTAAGGTTAATATAGTTTTTAGTCAGTGATGCAGGTTTAACTGCACTTTCAGACGCTTTGTTCTTGTGCCCCGGGGTTTTTATGAAAGTCTTAGGTTCATCACAGTTTGCTGTTAAGTCTTTTAATGCTTTTTCATTTATCTTCCCTGGCTTTCTCTAAAGGTGATAGGTGAAATAGATGGAGATGACAATGGAACTGGCTCAGCTCACAGTGCTGCCCATCAGAAAGAAAAGAAGGAAAGTGCAAGCCTTTCAATCCAACTGCGAAAGCGCAGGAAACCATTAGGCCGTAAGTGTTCACCTGTTCATTTGAATCCAAATATCTAGAAGTTAAAGCTCATGGAAACAAAAGAAGATCTTTTTTTAACTTTATTTGTTATGAAGATTACTATGATGATAGAGGAAGCAAGGTAGATATAAAAGTAAAGTTCTTTTAGTGGTATTGTTTTGCTTTGCATCTGTATTTTTTTCTTTTTCTTAATAATAGCCCAACATTAAATTTAGTCTTTTTTGGTCTGCACTTTCTTTACAGCACAGAGGATTCAGCTCAGTGTTATAACACCCACTCATTTCAAGCTTATCTTTCTCTAAAATTTCCATTTATGACCTTTTTCATTGAAGTATATTTTAATATGAAATTAAGAAAGTTTTTATTTATGAACATATAAACATTTTTAGAGAATACTCAATCACATTTTAATTTTTTTTTTTTAGGGGAACCTATATAAAGGATTTTTTAACGGTTTTCCTGCAGGGTTCCGCCGTATGGAGCCTTTAGGAGGAAGTGGATGTGGCTCCAGTTCTGCTCTACAAGATCTTCATGAATGATTATTGAGAATCATGGAGGGACTGTACATCAAAACAAACTATAGTTTCACTTTTTTTTGCTGTTGTGCCTTGTGATTTTTGTACCTCGGCTCAAAAAAGGTTCAAAAACTCTGATCTTCAAGACCTAATGTTCACAAACAATGCATGTGAATCTATCTGTATTTCAATAAATGCTTTAGCAATACTTTTAATGAATGCCGGTTGTCAAATATCCCACAATGCCTCAATGCTGTAAAGTATGAAGATTCTTAAAGTCACTAATCAGAAGACGAGTGATAAAATATCAATTTTTGCCTTACATTAAACAGGATAATATTCAGGCCAGCTTGATTTGTATTGAATATGTGTCTGCTAGCCGGTGCTTAGTGTAATGAAGTGGCTCACAAATCAGGCTGTAATGGCCTCGTACTTACACATATTGCTTAATTAAAGGTTGTGAGCTTATTAGCATGTGTCTCTGGCTCAGGCTACAGGAAAATGGGGAGCAGGACTGATGTCGTTCAGGGCTCGGCTTTAAAGGTTTTATAGATAGCGAACCTATCATACTAAAGCTTTAGCCCCTCTAAAATCTGATCTTAATAACCAATCATTTTCATTGATGATGATTTCCCTTTATGAGCAGCCATTACAGATCAAGTTCAGGGTCTCACTGAATGGCGATGGCCTCCATTTTTGCTCGTCATAATCAGCGGCACACCTTACTTTGGCCTTGAAGTTGCTCCTTGCCTCCATGTTTAAACTATTGCTGTTTTGGCCTTGGGTCGTGGAGACCATTGCATATGGACACACACATTCACATGTACCTAGAACTCCAACATAACATTACACAAATTCAACTAAAATGCCCAGATAAAAGGAAGAAAAATAAGCCATTTATGTTCATCTCCATCTGTGATTTGAATTTTAAAAAAATTGTATGTTATAGGTAAAAATAATCTCCTGTGTTTTCAAATGCTAAATACATTTTTTTCGCTCTAAAAAGCTCACCTAATAGTCTCAATTAATCTCCCAAAAACAACAGTATAATCCAGAGCGCCTTATATATGGATTAATCCCGGTTGTGCTTAATGATGCATGATTTTGAAGCGATTTTGAGAATTACATGGTGCTCTTTCAAAATGTTTGGTTTGGTTTGAATACTATTGTGAATAGGCTAATGCTGCTAATGTGTAGTGCTGTCGGGTAGTGTTACCAACATGGTAGGGAGTTAGAGTAGTCACAGTAACATTTGTTTTAGTTGTATCCGCCTGTTTTTCATGTGTGGCAAACTAGGTTGGGAGTTACAGGTATTGTAACAATGCTAACGCTTCTAACATGTGTATCATATTACAAAAAGTTCAAATTACAGAGAATATGGCAAATGTTTTGTCTTGTGTCATTCAATTCTCCAAAATTCATAGTAAATAATTATTATACCTGGAGGTTTGTCAGTCTGTCCGATGACGTGACCTCACAACGTTCTTGTAGCACGCGTCGACGAGCATGTGCGCAGACTGCTGCCGGCCATGGCTAAAGGAAAAAAGCGTATCAAGGTAGAATTATCTGTTGACTGTTTGTATTTTGTGTCAAAAGAATAAAAGACCCACTGACACCAACCCAGAGTTGTCTTCGTTCAACACCAGAACAAAACCCAAAGTATAACAAGGAATGTGACCCAATTACATGAACAAAGTTAATTGAGTCGAACTGATTGATGGACTTATCTCTGTCTCCTTTGTCTCGCTTAATGTGCCTTATAGTTTGATGCACCTTATATATGAAATAATTTCAAAAAATAGACCATTCATTGACGGTGAGTCTTGTAATTGGTTGGAAAATATAGTTTGTATGTTAGCATACATTCTTTCTATTTTTATTATTTGTTTTCTCCCGTTCTATCATTTGACCCTAACCAGAGCCATAAGAGTTAGAGATCACTCCATTAACAATGAAAGTCCCACACCCCCATATTCAATCAGCCCACTAATGAACAATAAGCAGAGATGCTGCCTTTCAGATATGACAAGAAGCTCTTTTCCTTCACCAAACATCCCTTCCTCTGGATCTACTCCCATGAACTTGTCTACTTGTTTTCAGATGTTGTCTTTGTTTTATTAAAAGTGAATGCAAGATGATAGTCGTGACAGTGTTAACCTAAACACAGCTGAAAAACAAAAAAATTCCACTGACGTTCTGTTGGTTTCGACAGGTTATTCTTTTATGTAAACCCATGAAACACATTGAATGAATCGTTCGTGCCCTCCAATCCTCTTTGTTTTCCTTTTGATGTTCTCTGAGAGAATTGCTACCTTTTCTATTCATGATCATCAAAACAATGCCCCCTGCAAAACGTTCAGACTGTGAAGACTACAGATGCAAAGAGGGCAAAGGTATTTCACTGGTTCAAATATTTGATTGGTAATGACAAACACAATTTCTCTTCAATTTAAATTTCAAATTGGTCCCCTGGAGCAGTGATTTCTGAGTGAGGAAAACATGCCGTTGGGTTTTGGGCGCCTCACATTTTGCTGATTTAAGTTAAAAGAAAACCTTTTTGCAGTGCTATCATAAGGGAGCTGCAACTTTTTGAAGTAAGTGCCTGCATCTGCTTAAAGCCAATGCAACCTGGGGATGTTGCTGGAGAGTGAGGAAAGAGGGGGGAAATAAAACATAAAAAGAAGAAAAATAACACTTTGTCTAATTCTATATTTACGTTGCCCTCAGCTTTAGGTATTCACATAAAACAGTTTGTATTCAGAAGTGCTGTGGTGATCGTTACTCTGTACGTTGAGATCAGCAACTCTCGCGGCACAGTTGGAGGGTGCAGCTCAGCTTGATTCATTTGAATTAAAGTTGCTGGAATTCGTAGTTTTTCTTTTTTCAAACTTTTTCTGATTGTGCTTTTTTTTAAGGGCAACCAATAAAGAATTTCTTTTGATGAAGAAATTTCTACGTTTGCTGTTACTGCACACATGTATTTTAAATTTGCTCAGTTTTATGCCACTTTGTTTGAGGTAAAAGGAAAAATAATTATGCATTGCAAGCAGAGTTTCTCTTTTGCCACTGAGAAGAAAGCCAATGTTGGTCTGAGGGCGAACTGAGTTCTTACCATGAGAGGATGCAAAAAAAAAAAAAAAAGATGTAAAAAATGTAACACTTGCTATTTTAACTTTTATTTCTGCAGATACTAAAGACACGTTAATTAGTTTTCACTTTATTCAGACAACTTTAAGATCATAGCAAGCAAGTAAGAAAACAGTCATCTTTTCAATTTGCTCCCCCACTATCATGATACATTTATGCAACTAGAAAATTAACAATTTAATGTAGAAAAGAGAGACATTTCTTTCTTTTATCATAAATTTCTTTCTTTTTGGGAGCCATGCTCTTTCCCTTTGACCTGGATCACAGCTTCCTGGTCCTTAAACCTTGGAGAGCACTGTATCGGGGTGAGTGACGATGCTGACACCGTTCCATATTTCCATATTTTCACCGGCATCTGGACAGATCATATGTCTCTCTGCACATATTTATAAAATTTCCCTCTTCCAGAGCGGTGTCAGGGAGGCAGATGTCCTGCTCACAGGAAAAATAATTTGCAGTGTAAAAGGGAAGGGGAGGTGAAGGGAAAAATGTATGAATATGCAAATCTTGTCACAGTGTGGAAACCTTGTAATGAGTGGGAAATGTTGTTGCCATCTTTCATTATGCAGAGGTCATTGCTTAATGCCAGGCAGCTGGGCCCAGCTTCTTCTCTCTGAGCCTCCCGCCTCCCCCCACAATCCCTCACATTATCTTTTCACAACTTGAACCAAAATATCCAAAACCACCCCCCGCCCCTGTTCATAAAAGAAAAATCCTGTCACTTAAATTGATTTTGTCTCACAGTCCACATCTTTAACGATAATTTTTTTTTATGACTTTGAAGTAAAAGGTATTTTTCATACTAGCCCATGCAAAATATGTCTCTATTTCCGATTAAAATCTTACATAAAGGACTTAAGTCATAAACAAATATTTCTTAATCAGACATTTGCAACTCAGCTTAAATTATTTCAAAAGTTGCAAAATCTATCAGTACTTTAGTGACAGCAAACATTTTTGTTACTTTTTTTAAGTTTGGAAAATGAGTTTGAAGCATACAAAGTATGCTTTATTATTTGATGCCGAAACGTAATCAGAAAAATCATCTAAATGAAAATGCTTCTTTAAGAAAAAGTATGCAACATGTTATAGATGCAAATGACAAGAACAGACGCTCATTGAACATAAAACAGTAAAATCATGAAACATTGAGCATCTGTCAGTTGAGCAAATGAACAAGTTTTGGTAAAGTTGGAGATGAAATCCTCTATAAATTATGCTTTTCTCTGATTTTTTTTTTTTTTTGTTTTTCATTTTACTGCATCTATAAAGCTCAACTTTTTTTTTTGAAAATTGAGGCTGGTTGTGGGAAAATATAAGCGTCTCCTATATTTCTCCACAAAGCAAGACCTTGAATAGATTTTTGTATTGAGGTTTCCTTTGATCAATCCTTTTGGATTTTTAATCGCTGAAGATCACTATTGTTTCATCTGCTTCTGCAACATCTCCCTGAAATAGAGCATCTGACTTTGAGCTTTAAAGCTAATAATTAGGTAAACCCGTCTACCTCTCTGTCTTGTACACTCTTCAAATAATCCTTGGTCTGAACGCTAAAAATGTAATGAACTTCATGGTTCATTGTGTCTGACATTGCTTAATTAATGGGTGCATTTAAAGTACACAGGGCCCCGGTAATTGATTTATATGCATGATTTGCACATACAGCTGTTGGTTCCTGTAGGAGACTCATCATTCAAAAAGTGGCTTAGCTGATGATATTCCGGGTAAGTGATAATAAGACTTTTAGATCAAATTCACAAGTTAGCCTTTTTCTAATGAATCATGCTAAACTATTTTTAATATTGGGATTAAAAATTAAAAGGACATTTTCTACCAGAGACATTTAAATATCTGGCCTCTGCTTGCAAATGTTTAATACAAGAATCTTCTTTTAATAAACTAGAATAAGTAAATTTGTGTTATTACATTTTCAGCTGCTACTTTATGATTTTATTGTAATAAAGAGCACATCTAAATTGGTTGATTTAGACAATGTATGGAAGTTATCGTTCACATTTTTAGCAAGGCTGTCAATGCACATCTAACTCTAAAAGTAAGAAGGAAGAATTATTAAACTCAGGTAGGCTGTGGCATTGTAACTATGCATAATTGTAAGAGCTCTAAAGTGTTATAAGAAAATATCCCCCATACCATTACACCACCACCACCAGCTGGAACTGTTGATACAAGGCAGGATGGATCTATGCTTTCATGTTGTTGATGCCAAATTCTGGCCCTACCATCTGAATATCGCAACAAAAATAGAGACTCTAAAGACCAGGCTATGTTTTTACAATCTATTGTCACATTCTGGTGAGCCTGTGTGAATTATAACCTAAGTTTCTGTTCTTAGCTGACAGGAGTGACACCCAGTGTGGTCTGCTGCTGTTGTAGTCAATTTGCCTTGAGGTTCGACATGTTGTGAGTACAGAGATGCTCCTCTGCAGACCTCGGTGGTAACCAGTGGTTATTTGAGTTCCTGTTGTCTTTCTATCAGCTGGGACCAGTCTGGCCATTTCCTCTGACTTCTAGCATCAACAGGGCATTTCCGCCTACAGAACTGCCGCTCACTGGATATTTCCTCTTTTTCTGACCATTCTTGTTGGATGCTTGTTGGTGAAAATCCCAGCAGTTTCTAAAAATACCCAGACCAGACTGTCTGGCACCATCAACCATGCTACATTCAAAGTCACCTAAACCGTCTTTCTTCTCCATTCTGATGCTCGGTTTTAGCTGCAGCAGAATGTCTTGACCATGTCTCTCTAAAGTTGAATTGATGAACGGTTGGACAGGTGTGCCTTAATAAGTAGCCATTGAGTGTATTTAATATAGAAAGTATTGCCTTTGCAGTTTTGGAATTTGCTATTTATTGACTCTGGCCTTTATACTTAGTATGGACATACACAGCACACTTGTAATTATTGTTTTCTGGGGCTGTGTGTAGGTCGCTGGCCCTTAACCATTAGTTGGTTTAGGACAGAATCTCAGTGGAGCTGGGATCAATCTCTCACCTTCAGAACATTCTAGCATATTTCTATCACCATCGTATTGATTTTTCCATGAGCAGAATCTTGTATTTTGTGTGTGTGTGTGTAAAGTGTTTTCATGCTGCAGATGCAGCCTGCAGCCTGCACAAACACACCCCAACTTACATGTGCAGCATGAGGCCTGACACAAACGGACACTCTCAAAGATGCACACACACATACTGTAGTTGTTCTTTTATTCATTTCCGCAGACACCCTTTGGCACTCCTGTGTAAAACGCACACATTGGAATATTCAGTGGCTTTAGATCTCTCACACACAAACATTCTCACACCCTATTCCTTGTTAGAGCAGACACCAAGTGAACCAGGTCCTCTCCAGGGCCAGACATCTCGCTTTCTTTATTACACACACTAATCAATACAGAATGGCCTGGTGGTGAGGCCTGCCATCTTTCTATCCTACTCTGCGGCCTTCTTCTCTTGTCTCTAACCCTTCTCGACCATCCATCATTCATTCATCCCTCTCACCCACCTAAATTCCATCCACCAATCTGCTAAAGCAGCTCTCGCCCTTTATTCTCAAGTTATCATTCTCCATCTCTTTCATTCTCTTGGTTGGCTAACACTTTGAATCAGAAAAATAAGTGATAGCACAAGTGAGAAGTAGAAGGGGGAGGTATGAAAGGGAGTTTCTGTGTAAGTATGAGAGATGTGTGTGTGGTGGTGCTGATGATGTGTGTGCGTGCTTGGGGGGGGGGAGGTAGTGTTACTGTCATTTAGCATAGCTGGACAGGGGAGGGTGATTTGGATTTAAATAATGTATTAGTTTCTCAGAGCTACAAATCACAGTGCCTCCCAACACTATGAAACATAATAACCTTAAGGTGCGTGCATGTGTGTACGTGTGAGTCTGTGAATGAAAGTGAAAGAGAAGCAAAGGATATGAAATTGAACGTCTTTCAGATGCAAACTGAGTTGCATGTAAAATTTGATGCCGACTGATCGGTCAAATTGTTTTCCTGCCGCTGTTTAGCAATAAAAACACAAGTCTTTTATGGTCCAAATGTGTTTTGAAGCTGAAAGTCAGGCTGTAAAGTCTGATTGGAGCTGAGGGCTTTGGCAGAGGTGGCTCCACAGAACGGAGGGTGGGGGTAAGGATAAAATATTGTGATGGAATTTGTCAAAAGCCAATAATCATTCTGGTGCAGGAGAAGCGTACTATATCAGAGGGCTGAATCAATATCGCATTACTTTGAGTAAGGGAGTATATACAAGACTCATCCAATTGATTATTTTTGATGCTTCAATGGCAGTTTCATTTGCTGGGGCCCTCAACAACAGCTACTCTTCAATTACCAGGGCTGAGAGTGAATTAAAGGAGGATGAAAAATAAAAATACAGCAAGAAACGCAGATATTTATTTAACAAAAATAAACCCAGACCCAAAAGGAAATGAGGAATGGAGTGTCACGGGCATGCTCCGGTTAAAAGATGACTTCTTTCATCGGACATTGAAATTTCATGAATATATTTTCTGTGGCCTGGCAAAAACAGAATTCATCATGAAGTTTTTTACTCAGGCCGTGATGTCACAACAAAGATTAGTCAATTCCCTGATACATTCTGGCATTGTTAGCATATTCTTTTCCTGACTTAATAGCAAAGTGAAATAGTTGCAGCAGTGTTTTCAGATTGTTGTTTCTTTTTTTCAAAATAAGATATGTGATTCATTATGAATTTAAGAACGTCTACGTCAAAGGTTACGTAGAAAAATTAACATGGTTACCTGCTGCTATGACCCTATTGTTTCTTCATAACAATGTTTTTAGGAGCAAAAAGTATTAATGTTTGCCTGTGTTGTTATAAAGAAAAACTAATTCTTCAGCTGAATGGCAAATATTCCACAAATTTCCTTTAGCCAGAATATTACAAATACATGTTTTCTGAGAATCTTACAGCCTTTGTTGAATAAAACAGCAAAAAGAGTTGTTATTTCTGCCCTTTTTTATTTAATGTTTTCTGCATTTGACATACTAAAATAAAACAACTTTTTTCTGCACTGTGTTATACCAAAATCAAATTGTTCAGCATATCCAGTCTGTCTTTAAAAACTGTTGATCTTCACAGCTTCCATCTTTGAAGTTTTTCCCATAAATGGCTCTAAGTCTTCAGTATGGGGCCATCAGGAGAGACACAGCGCACAGCCTTCTTGGATGATTAAAAAGTCATTTTCTTAACTGTCCTCCCAGGATTTGTGAGCTTTTTTTTTCCATAAGAAAACATTAAATTGCTCCAATCAAGCGTAAACGTCTCATGCTTGTGGTGTAATTTGTACTGCTGTTTGCATGGTGGGTGCTTATTTGTCATCCTTTTCCTTTGGCGCTTTTCCCAACTGTCTTGATCAACAATTAATGGTTGAAATGACTTCCCTCTTACTTATTGCTGTAGAAACAGATGCAAAAAAGGGAAAAAAGGATAAAATTCATTTTCACGTGTTATTTAAAGTTTGCTAAAATTCTTCTTGTGCATCCCCAACTTGTTTCATTGTTTGAATTACGCGCATACTTTGATATAACTTTGACTGTTACAGAAATTCTCTGCATTGTTTGAATCTTTTCATGTTGCCCAAATATCCTTGTGTGCTCCTCTGTTTCTCTCCCCCTCTCTGTGCTTTTACACAATGACCTTTAGTGCTCTTTCCTTCATTGCGAGGACAGGCCGGGGCCTGGCATCTGATAGAATCAATATTCTATTATGATAGTGCGTGGAGCGTGTGGGGCTTTACAACTCTGCTGTAATAGTCTCTCTATTTCATCCCGTGGCAGCCATGGCCTGAGGGATCATCCAGGCTTCTCCAGGCTCTATGCTCCCAGCATAGCCCCATTTTCATTAATGTCACAGGCCCCAGCCAATACCAGGGGACAATCTGTGTGACCGATGGATGGGGTTGAGAAAGAGTCCAGCCAGGGTGCAATGTGTGTCAATAGACTGTAATAGCCAAGCCTGGGTGAAATGTTAGTTAAATGGCTTTCCAGTTTTAAAAGGAGCAAGACAAAAATATTTGCTATTTGTCTTGTTTTATTCCCTGCTTCTGTCCAGAAGTAAAATCAAGCAGTATGTTGTCCAAACATATTATTTGTTTTTGTTTGCTGTGATATTTTAGAAATCTGTTAATTGTTGTTATTATAGCATGACGAAGCTGTTTAAAGAGATTTCTTAACAACAACATTTCCCCCTGAATTTGAGGTTTTTCTCTATTCCAGCATAAAAAGCAGACATTGGCTGAATCTGAATTCCTTCCCAACCCCTTTGGATTCTCCTACCTTCTAAATTTATCCCTCCAAGTGAAGAGTTGTGGAAAAATAATGTCTTCAAATTCAGACGTTATTACCACTCGATGACATAATCAATAGTCACCATTGAGCTACATATAACTCTCGGCGCTTGAAAAAAAAAAAAAAAGATTAGTTCATAACTTTAAAAAGGCCTACAGTCATTACTTAGCCAGCCCTAAGTCGCTACGGCTTCACCAAAAAAAAACAAAACAAGTTTGGATATCGCTAAAGTTCAAATGCCTCTTCAATTGGAGCAATAGGGAGGAGCCAGGTGGGTAGGGGAAGAATTCAGATTAGGCCATTGACTAGAATTGTCTTGAACAATGAGGACAGATTACAACATTTTTTTTAAAGAGATTGCAACACAAGTAAGAATCCTATAAAGGAGGTAAATGCAAAGCAACCTACGACATATTTAGGTAATTTGGGCTTTTATGGTGTCAGAAAACACTTAGAAATGGTAGCTGGTTGTGATGTAAACGTTATGGGGTTATTAGGGAATTCTTGAGAAACACTTGTAAAGCTGTTATGCTACATTCAAACCGATAAGGATGCAGGATACGCTGGACCTGCATTCAGGATACGTTGAATGCAGGTTCTTGAACGTGATTTTAGCCCATGTTGTTCCCACAGGACTGTTGCTACCCGATGCTAGCACATATAACTGCTGTTGGAAGAGGCTTAGAGTGAAATGTTGAAGCAGTGCAAATCTCTGGAATCTTGCTCCAGGCTTTTTCTTTTACAGCTTTATTCCGATACATGAAAGATTTGTTGTCATAAAATTCTAGCCGGGAAGAAACTACAATTATGAATTTCTCCTTCTTGATCAATTTTCAAACAGTTGGCACTTCTGCGAATTAAAAAAGGATGCTACATCACCACCAAATCTGAGTACCACATTGGTCAAAGTTCAACTGGTTTAACTTTTAGCGTGCAATCAGTGGCTGCATGTTTCGTATGTCAAGGCTTAAAACAGTTGCGCAGCGACCTCTGAATATGGAAGTTTTGAGAGTTGAAGCCTGAATAGCGCATTTAAGCATCTTTATATAGACTTTTAATCGGCAGTGGTCGCTTGAATGCATGTTGTTGAGGCTGGTGTGAACGTAGTATTAGAATGCATATTTTCAAGAATACACTTCCTAAATCCTATGCACAAAGGCTCAGCAGAAAGACCAATTTACATCCCTTCACATTTCTAATCTCAAATTATGTCTGTGTTTTCTTCCAGAGGAAGACTTACCCCTGACAGCATATGCAGCACATCCCCAAACTTCCACCTTCCTGTTTGATTGAACTGGCTGACTAGAGGTGTATGATGATCTTCTACCCGTCTTCTATTCATCATGATGTAACCGTGAGCAACCAGGATCTAAATTACCTTCGTCTGGCATCATTCCAGCACATGCTATAAATGAGGTAATCGTCCTTGACTATAAAATTTGCATTTTCAAGACCTAATTGGTATCATTACATTTTTTGTGTAATTCTATTAATTTTACAGAATGGGGACCAGAGGCCTTTTTATGGTTATAATTTGCAGTAAAACAATGCATTTTCGAAGTAGAAAAAGTCTTGACAAGAGAAAGGAAAAAGAGAAGCATTGGGCCCACTCCGGCCTCCCATCGTGCCCTTCTATTTTCATTTTGCATGTAAATAAAAAAGTTTTCCAAAAAGTCAACAAATACTAACAAAACACTTGCAGCAGAATGCTGTCACACACCAGCATGTGTGTTTGTGTAAGCCAGCATGAAAGCTCTTTCAGGTTGAAAACAGAAAATGCATCAATAATGTTTCATCCCCACATTGTGCGGGCTAACTGAAGCTTGTCTCTTAATAAAATCCAGATTGGGCTCTGCTTTTGCTGCCCAGTTTTGTAACATTGCCTGCTTTCTTTGTGCATATATGTACAGGATGTCAGTTGCACTCAGTAGTGCCGTCCCCCAAATGGAATGGTGGAGAGCACGGCGGCTGACACGGAACAACGGAGCCATCAACTCCCATTTATGCTTCCTGCGGTGACCTTGCCACAGATGTCTATGAGGTTCAGAAGTGTGGCGAGCTAAGTGCGAGCAGCATTCTGCAACCCGCTGCACTTCCTCGCACTCTGCTGACCTCAAAAGTGTGACCTCAATTTTGGAGAAGGAAGAAAAGATATTTAAGCATTCTCCTCATCGTTGTCTTTTGTACTTCAGTTGCAATGTCCTACTTTCATCAGGTTGCAGTTCTGAGTAGTTTTTAATTCTTCAGTTCTAATTCACAGCAAAATCTGAAGAAAGTAAAAAGACCCTTTTAAAAAAAAAAAAAGTTTTGTTTTTTGTCTTGCAAGAAAGTAATCTCATCAATAAAGTTTTTCGATAGCAAAATAATCTTATACGACAAGAATTTTTTTCTTAAACCAAAAAATCTTGATAAGACCATTTATCTTTGGATTGTCTTTAAATAACTTTGTCTTTAAATAAGAAAAAGAATCTGCCAATGGGGGCAGATTCTTTTTCTTCCATCAATGAGGTAAAAAAATTGGACTTATTTCTAAGGGGCCTGTTTTTGCAGTGTCATTGCAATGACAGAGTGTTTAAAAATCCCTTTTTGCTCATCGAACAAAGACACAGGAAAGCCAGCAGGAGACATTTACCTTTTTTACCAAAATTACTTTTTCTAAATGTACAATAGCTTGACAGAAGTTAGGCTTGCTATAGGAGCAATTGTCCTAATTTTTAATCTTCTTAGTGAGTTTTTTTTATGCTGTGCAAAATAATTAAACTTAGAACTATGTAAATTATCAACAAATATTGTGAATCTCAAGTAACAGTCAAACCATCCTTAAAATCTATCACTTGAAGGCATTTTAGAATGTATAAGCTAAAAACCATATTTACATCAGAGTTCTTGCAGTTTGTTTTTTCAGTTTGGTCCAAGCTCTTGTGAGGATGAAACAATCCAGCCATAAAATGTCTGAAAACACTGGTTCGAAACTGAAAACCTGTCTGGTTCATTCAATAAAAGAACCCAAACACATTTAATAAATAACAATCATAAACCATACCCACATTTTGAGCTGGGGTAAAAACAACAACTATTGGCTCAAAGAAGAGTTGGGCATGAAGTGGTGCTGAGGTTGTAGCTGGGTTTGCTGTAGCGGGTATACTGTACTAAGCATGTGACATTCCTTAGTCTGCTCTAAAAGGTAAAGTCTGAAAGAAACCAAAACAAATTAAATTACATTTTTATTTCCAATCTAGTTGAATCGACTTTGGCCTTTTCCCCGATCTAACATTAATACCCAACTTCTACAATGTTGTGTGCAAGAATACAGTTCTTCTCCAGAAGGGTTTTCTAAACCAACAAGAGACGAATCAGTTGCATGTAGATGACTAAATGTGACTTTGCTGGTCTTTAATCTTAATTTTATACCATGAAAGAATTCATGAGAATGAAATGTATCATTTCTGACTTAATAAAGTCCAAAAGCTGCTGTTTTAAGCGGTTTTGATGTTGCAAAGAGAAAATATTCCATGGAAACTTCTGTATAAAAAAATAATGTACAGGATGTACCGTGGAAGGTGCTTTTGTTCTCCTCCACAAGCTTCCCTTTCTCCTCTGTATCTCTCATACTGATTTCTGCTGACACCAAGCAGGTGTTGTCGTCACTGTGGGTTTCCATGGAGCCTTCCGACACAATGCAGGTAAGGCCTGACACGCAAGCCTCAATGCTTAACGTAGCGGTGCAGATGCGGCGAGCTCTGTTTTGACTGTGTCAGGCAGCATCAGCTGGAGGTGCAGTGAGGGCTGCTCTCTGCTTTAGGTTTCCGTATCAGCATGTGCAGTGAGAGCCTGTATTGTGTTTTCATTGCAGATGTGCTTAGGAGAAGCTGTCAGGTGTGTGTTGCGCTGGTGGTCGTCAGAGTAGGACTGACAGGGGCACTTTGGTTCACTTGCAACACGAGAGGGGACTCAATGATTGTAACATCATTTGGTTTTAAACTGAGTTAATTTAGTCTTTGTAAAACATTTTATGCACAAAAAATCTTTTAGTGAGGCCGGTAATTAAAATAATTGTGCATTTTGAGGTAGAGGCCCCAAATTTGGCGTTAATGCACCTTATGATCCCCTCTTTGTTAGCCTCGAGAAAATCCAAGATATTAAACTATATATGATATATACATAGTGTTCTGTCAGTTTAAAGACTGCCTTCTGTGCATGAACAGCCAATATTGTTGAAACTAGGGCAAATAGACATTGAATATTTTTGTAGGGCCCCTATCTTTAAAAAATGTTCTTATGGTTAATGTACTTTTCTGAAAGAGGGGATCCTAAGGTACATTCATGCCAAATTTGGGCCCGTACCACAAAATGCACAATTTGTCTGGAGTAAACCTCCCGGGCTCCACTATACAGGAAATTGTCAATTCAAAACTTCACTTTTTGACATAAACTTTAGCTATACCATATTCAATTCATGATTCTGTTCATCTCTTTGTGGCCACTGATGATCCCAACAAATTAACACACTTATTTGTTGCTATTATAAAAACAGCTTCTCTCCAACCACTTTAAAGGAAGGCTCAACTCTTCACTCTGACCAGTGATCCCCACGCCGAACAAATGTATTCAGGGTTTCCCATCTGATCTAAACTCTTAAGTCAACATATTTTTCATAAAAAAGGTTTTCTGGTTAATAATTTTGCTCAAAAACGCAGCACTGAAATGTTAATCTAGGGCATAAGGAGTAAACCTCTTCATGTATTATAGCCTTTGATAGCTTAAAAAGAGATTTGCTGATATGCCTTGTGAGGATTGTTAATGCTAAAATCCAGAGCCTATTTGAAGTGGAGAAAGCGCAGCTCTCCGCATGCTAAAACAAAGGAACATTTTCTTGATAAAGCACCGTATTTGACATTCATCTGTTGTGCAAATTAACATTTAATAGCCTTACACATTTGAATATGGTCTTTCTTGACACAGTGAGAAACCCACAACGTCAACTACATACACAAGAGGAGCAGGATAAGAGAGGGTTTTTGGCCACGAGCGTTTTAGCCCACCACATGCAACCATAATTGTTTAACAAAAACTAACTGCACTGACCATATTTCAAAGTTGTTGTTTTTGTTTAGCTTCTCTTCTAAATAACTTCTGCTACACAATTTGTTCTTCGTAGCTCAATGCTGGATGGCAGAAAAAAAAAAATGCCTATTTTGTGCCTGACAGTAAAAACATTGAAGTTAGCGTAAAAAAAAAGATCCGTGGAGAAATGATGAAAGTGTTTTCTTTATTTGCCGGAATTTCTGAATTAATATGAGGCTTTCTGTGGTATAGTGGCACAGATGATCATCAGAAGCTGCCAACGTGTGTCTCTTCTGTATACAATAATACTCTTTTTCCCAGCCAAGACACTGAAACTATCTGAATACTGAAGGATGCACACAAACACCGGACACATCCAACTTTCTGTGGAGGCTGTTACTCTACAACTGGCAACCCGCTATTTGGCGGTGCTACCCCCATTCCTCAGCTCACCAGCGTGACACCATCTGTCCACTGGGTGCTGTTTATCGGGAATGCTTGACTTCAGTTTGAGAGGAATCCTCTCTAGCACTCCTCAGGTGGTGCACACAGGGTTGTGGAGGAGTTGTCATGAAAAGTGGCTATGAGCCAGAGTGATAGTGTTGAGAGAAGAAATGAGAATGGGAGCTGGGTGTTGCATCAGTGCGTCTCTGTGGAGCTGATAGCCTCTTTCCTCAGGTGTGACAGCCTAGACAACAGAGTCGGAACAGTGTTTAGCACCTAGAGGTCAGGAAGAGTTGGTCCCTGTTAACTCTTCCTTTTGGAGAGGATCAGGTGCCCTTCTCTAAGACGGGCGATGTGAAAACTCCGACGCCAGCTTTGACCCGTTTTACAGTGTGCATGTGTCGTGAGGGAGGGGGCGTCTCTTTCTGATTGAGACTGATGCATGCCGATTGGTTGCCAGGTTGTGCTCAGCGGCAGTGCAGCAATGTCAGGTGAAATTAGCAGCTGTCACTGAAATAATCAGACCTGGGGGATTCATTAGGGACAGCCTCCCCTAACTGAGTGCAATGAGCGGCCTTCATACATGCACACACACACACATGAATAAAACACCCACTTCTGATCCTAAACTGACTCTACCATAAGCATCATGAGGTCAAGTGAGAGCTTTTGATGCTTTTACAGGCACATCCTCGCCACCTCTCTCTGTTCCAATGAGTGATTTTACATATTTAGTTCACTACAGCCAAACCTCAATCAAACTAATCAACAAGCTTGCTGCCACTTCCATTTTTAGGAAGCACTTCTCTTTTACTTGCGCCACCCAATGATATATTTTAACCCTGGTACACTGGAGCTTTTTACTATTGGAACTCTTCACTTGTTTAAGCAATTAACGTAATTCCACCTGATTCAAGTAATTACAGTGATTTTAGTTGGTGCTGCAAAACCCAGGGCGCTTACATAGAAACATCTTGCACAGTTAGAATCTTTTTAAGGACCTACTCTGATAATCTTTTGATCCACTGTAAAAGAGTTCCCAGTGGTCTTTTAATTAAAATTATGGAATTTTTTGCCAAAAACAAAACCGTGTCGTCTTCTAAGACATAGATTCTGCAGAGCGGCAGTATTTCATTAGAAAATTGACACTGAGTTGTGGGTGTGACTGTTGGCGTGGAAGTAACCCCACCCCCATTTCCCACCATACATCTGTTAACACTCTCTCCCACTAGCTTCTAGCCCCTAACACCCCCAAACTAACATTATTGGTGCAACATGGCGAAACATATCTATCAGCTGTACAGTTATAAACCCGATTCCAGTTTAGACAAGGAAAACAGAGACATACATGGATTTATTTGTCTGCAAGCGGATGCATCAGAAAGGAGTGGAGCAGGGAGCTTGTGGCACATTAACTGTAGCACCTACATCACTGCTAAAGCTTTTTCCAACAGCATTTTTTTTTCCTGCTCCTGATTTACAATGATTTTAATTAGAAATACTCAGAAAAGCAATTTCAATTTTATTTTCCTTATACATGTCCTCCGTCATGATAAAAATGGTATAAAATCATGTTGAAAAAAACAAAAATAAAGTTTTCACTGGGGTCTGTGTTTTTATAGAATTAAGGACGTTTCAAAATTGTATCGTGATTACAATCAAGTCGGCTGCTTTTTGAATATGTTTTTTGGCATGAAATCAGCTTCAAAAGCAGCAAAACAAATGTATTAAATGTCAGGGGTGTGAGTGTGATGATTTATATGTTATCTGCCTTTGGTCAAGTTAAACAAACATCAACTATGACTATTCCTCCAGCTTCTTCTCATCCTGTTCTTAGTTTGTCAGAAAAGAAGCTGACCAAGGACAGACATCAGTAACAAAAGTTCTCTGAAAAATAAGAAGAATTCACAAATCTTACTCACCTTGACACACAGACAACATTTACCTCCAAACCAGGCTTTCATGTCAATAAAGGATATACAAATTGAGATTCTGTCCTATTTTTTTTTCTTACTCAACATAAGTGATCTGTTTAGTTTGCTTTGACATGTACCTATATGTCTATGAATGAGATGTATGCAACCAAGGCTAATAATAATAATAATTGATCCAAATTAATCTTTTCTTAGGCAAAAAAAGCAGATGATGATGAACCACAGTCAAACCTTTAATGGGACACACTGACAGGTTTTTTCCAAAATTGGAAAAAATTCAGCTGTGCATTCAAATCTGCCTGTAGTGGGTGGGTTGTCATTTTTATCTACCCATTTGGCAATTAAATTTGCTTTTTCAGTCAGTATATTCACACTAGGGTCCATCTACCCCCATAAAATTCCTCCAATCCAAAGCTTTCCTGTTTAGGAGCATGCAGCTGCAACACAGAAGCTCCCCTCATTAGAATTAGAGATATTAGTTACAACCAAAGGAACTCTATTTCACGCACATCTTCCCAACTGACTAAATGAAGCTTTGCAAATCCTCTACAGCTTTTAATAGCAGCCACTAATATCACAGGTCACAAATGATTGCACCCTTAGACTCAGATTTGACTGATCAAACACAGCCCGAGATTATCGGTGTTATTTACGCTTCTGCATCACTCTGGCATAAACGCACATTTATGAAAATGCATCCCTCCACGATAATGCACTTTGTAATGATTTATGGTAGAACGATTCATGAAAAATGTGACAACATTAGCAAACCCCACAATATAAAGTTGCAGTCTTTTTTTCCCTTTCTGCAACTGGGAAAATGTTCCTTTATATGCATCCATTTACCTCAAAGGCTCAGCTTTCACCTCAGAAAGTAGTAGAGTAGTGTGCAGCATGAGCACAATGGCTCCACTTTAACTAATCGATTACAAAGTCTAGAGTAAATAATGTGGCGCATGTCTAATTATCAAAAATCCAGAAGCTTTTGGGGGTCTTGCCAAGGAAAAATTAAGATTACAAGAGTTACATGTATTACTACTCAAACATTTACAGTATATAAGAAAACACAAGTAAAAAAAAAAAAGATGAAGTGACAGGTACTCTATGTATCGACCAATTAAAGTAAG
Organism: Oryzias latipes; assembly: GCF_053564925.1. NCBI lineage: Eukaryota > Metazoa > Chordata > Actinopteri > Beloniformes > Adrianichthyidae > Oryzias > Oryzias latipes. The sequence continues at coordinate 17,039,051 of NC_136256.1, read as the reverse complement.
GGATTATTAAGTTGGTGCATGTGGGCCTTTGCACACAATTGTGTGTATGTGTATAAAGGAGGGGGGGGGGGGGCACCATTGCCATGCATACAGGCAGGCAGGCCTCACATTGCCCAAAGCTACTCAGTAAGGATTCCCGATAAGGAGAATTAGTCAAAACTTGGGAGCTGCCAGTCAGCGCCAATTAAACTTTAATCTTGGGCTGAAACAGGCACAAATAAATTAAACCCTTGTGAGCAGCAATGTGCGCTCTCCTGATAATAGGGGATTGAAGTCGTCTCGGAGCGGGGCTGTGTGCTCCCCAGCTCAGCCAAGGCAGGCAGTGGTGCAGAGGCAGCAGAGGGAAAAAGGCTGGTGAGTGTAGTGAAAAGGAACTCTCAAAGTTGACATAAACACACGTGGATACACACAGGAACAAGTAAATTACAAGAGTCATTCATGCACAAAGTGTTGAAGCACAAGAGTGAAAACACAAATTTTCACTTTTTAGCTGCAGCATCAAGTTAAAAATAAATGTTTATTTAGTTTGAAGCAAAAAAAGAAAAAAAAAAAGAAACATCTTATTTATTATGTTCAATGTCTTGAATCCTGATGATAATAGAGTGTGCACTTTCTTTCTATTCAAATACTGTGGCCTCTTCCTTTTTCACAGTTTATGCTCAAATCTACCATGTTTATTAGAAATACCAAGCAGGCATGCAATTCACCTCTGGTGGCCGAAAATTCTGCATAAACGCAGTGTTTCGAATTTTGAATGTCTTTTGGACAATCGTGAGGTGCAATCACACCCAGCGCTGCAGTGTGTGTTGGAATTTGATAAGGAAACCATGCATGACGCTCCCAGTACCAAATGGAAATGATATTTCCAATCAGACTCGGGCATGAAAAATGGACCAAAAGTATCAACCAGTCCAACATAAGTAATAAAGAAAGATCTACCCTTCATATAAGCCAGAGGAAAAGCTTTTAATGTTGCAATATTCAAAAAGTGTGGTTGTCTCCATCCGCACTGTGTTGAAGGGGATATTTCATTAATATTTTTGAATGAATTAGCACCCTTATCGCTAGTTCCTGTGCCCGACCTGTGCTAGCCTAGTGTTTAATTTCAAAGTAATTTTCTTGCTATATGAGCTTGCCGTTTGTGTATTAATGTCATGGGCCTCGTCAGCCAATGCCATGATTTATTCCAGAGTGGCGGTCACATACATCCTAATATCTTCAAAAGAAGCCCCAGAGAAATGCTGCAATGAGAAAACAATAACATTAACAATATTAGGAACAATAAGGAAAATAATTGCCAGTGAAGCAACAATGGTAATCACACATAGAGAAATACCTCAGTGTTTGACCGAATCGTACACAATTATCATGCATGTGTACATAATATAATTAATTCTATGTCTGAGCTTTTTAGCCCGAGGCGATCAGCATAGAATCAGTTTTGTATGTATAATAGATCAGAGCGCAGTTCATGAATAAAACAAACGTGGGGACTATGCAGCAGTGACTGGGAATGTTTGTCTTTGGACAGCAGAATCAAAGTGAACATGTAATATTGTGATAATCTATACTTGATGAATTCAAGGGGCTGACTTGCCTTAGCTAAGTTCAGCTAATTTCCAGACATGGCTTGCCTCCATAATTAAATTTCCAATAACATTATGATTATTCCAGCCCACAAGATAATTGAATTCAAGGTATTTTTTTTCTTAACACCGCAATATTGTAGATGTGTGATTATTATGCATTTGCATGTAGATTTCAGTGCCTTCCTGAAACTCATCACTTTTCTTCTAACTGGATTTTCTATATTGTAGCATACATTTTCCTCATAACAAATGACGGGATTCCATCTGCTTATGAGCACAGAGTCAATTATTCCAAAAAGTTCATTTTTATATCAATTTTGCCCCTCATAACAATATTGCAAAGAATATTTCCCCCTAAAAACTCGATTCAAAAGTCTACCCTGGGCCGACCTGTTTGTCATTCTCATTATACGTGAAAAGTGAATATTTTTACTGTTGAACTCATCAAATTCACATCACTGCCAACATTCCTCCCATGCTTCCAGTTTGATATTACTTAAAAAACCGCTATCAAACTTAGGCTCTGTGGCCCCAATGCTCATCTGTTGCATAATGTAGACTGTATCGGCACGAGCAGCGCCTGTGTGAATGTAATTTTCATTAAGCTGATAGAACCCCCCACAGATGAAGCCTGTGCATGGGGGTAGCAAAAAAATGTAACGGGGGGCACTAAGCAGAGCAGGAAGTCTGTTATTGAATGTGGGAGCGGTGAAACTTTTTTTCAGAGGCACACAATGCACCAAAACCCCTCTTCTTCCACCTCAAGGTGATGTCGTTGGCAACTTCACCGCCTTCTCACTGAATACATTTTTCATACACACCACTGAGAGGTGGAGATATTCACATGAATAATGTTGGGACTAGAGGAGTAAAAAATGATGGAAATAATTAACCATATCGCCTCATATCTAAGTAAGTCTTTTGGATGACATCTTAGTTCAGCTATGTTAGCTGCTTCTAAAAAGTGGAAACATTTGGGTATTGTTGGGGCAGCGAGCTGATCCTTCAAGCTCCTGGGCACGTGGATGTTGTGAATGGAGGCTCTATCCATTCTCATCATTTGGAGTAGCCACGGGGCTTGCAGAGCAAAGATGGAACCAGCCAAGACATTATGCCAGAGTTTAGCTGTTGTTTTGCATAAATGTTGAATCATGCCAGCGTCCTTTTAGTGTGTAACAACGGCCGGCATTGATATTGATTTAATGCTCACTAATATTTAAACTGCCCTGAGGGATCAATGCTGTTGAACATGATATAATATAGTCTACTTGAGCAGATATAAAAACAGTCACAACAGAGGAAAAAAAAAAAATTACTTGGTGTCCGATTTTACTTTACATTAAGGCATCAAATCCTGTAGATCTTGTTTCAAAATTTGTGCTAAATTATGTCCATCGTGAAACCGAGAATGTAATTTGTTTATTAAATTAAATAATCAATTATGTTAAATGAGGAGCATCAGCCCGCTGTTGATTTTGCTTCTCTTCACAGTGGATTCTGATGAAACTGGCTGGAACTCTTGTGATAAGGAGAGTGGGAATAAAGGAGCAAAGAACAGTTGCAACAACTTTAAGCAAAACATGACATGCGAATGAGCAGCGAGTTCTAATTTACATATGCTGACATTTTGCAGAGAATATTTCAATGTTAGGCTGAGCTGTAATGAACTCCTGCCAGGGAGCAGTCAAGGAATAATGTTTCCATAAAGGTAACCTGTCCACATCTGGTACAAGAGAAGGATGTGGAGGTGGAAAAGAGACATTTTTTTTCTCTCACTCTCTTCTTCTACATTGGGTGTTTGGCAACAAAGGGATATTTTTCTTTTAGCGCGCTTCATCCATCTTGGCCGGTACTGATTTAGTGTATTTTTCCACCCTTTTTACAGGCTAATTGCACGCAGGGATGGTGAATTTGTTAGTGGTGACACCTTGCCTACCCATTGGGAATGCATCTCATTACTGAATGCAATGTCCAAGAACATCAGATATTATTAGCTGTCATTAATCTGCCATACACAGTGATGGGGGAATATGGGGGAAAAGAAGGGCAACAAAGGACACAAAGAGGCAGATATGATGGCTGGCAAGGGCGGCGTGGGGAGGTTAGAGTTCACAGAGGTTAGAAAGAACGCAGGTGGACCATTGGGGGTGCAGCACATGAAAGATGGCATTTGGATGGGTTTTGGGCTAAAAATAAAAAAAAGGAAGAGACTTTTTAGTTTGGATGTTTGTGGGAATAAATTGTGAAAGTCTAAAAATTGTAGAAAAAATAATCTTAGGCAAAAAGCATGTGAGGAATACTACAGCATGCACAAGTCTGCTTAAGCCACATGAATAAAAGTGAATGTTTTAGGGATGTCAAAGATACAAATGCGTATGGAAAAATCAATTGAGCTCTGGGAGTAACGGCAGTATTGGTTGAAAACCACTGATATGAACAAAATTATGTTGGTAAAAATATATAAAATCGATTGGGAAATAAATTATCAGTTTATGGCAAAACGTGGCAGTTTCTCTTTCTGTTCTGCTTCTCTACTGTCATTGCATTTTTATATACATGTGATGTATGTAAAAAGACGGCCAATCACAAGTTTGCTTCTACCAAGTCCAAAAGGACCTGGCTGCAGACATTAACGTCCAGAACCAGAAGTTCTCGACTGAAACCGGAAGTCCCCCCATATCGCTAAAAAAACTTTATTTCAAGAGGCAACCTTAACAGTTACGTTTTTTGACCCATTTTAAGCTTTAGTAAAACATTTTTGTCACAATTCTGATTAGATTTAGGGTTACGGCTAGCATTAGGGTAAGTTGTACAATTTCCACTTCCGGCCAATGATGTCAGGCGCTTTTTTGTCTACATTCAGATCCCTCTCTTCAAGTTCGGCCAATTATAATTGCCCGAAGGTAAACCAAAATGAGGGATGTGTTGTGTGCACTAAACATATTTCATTTTTTACAGAACTGCACACCTGAATCCATTAATATGAAATAGCCTCCTTTTTAACCACAAAGAATAAAACAATCTAAAAGACCCAAAATACCAGGTTTTAATGTTTGAAGCTGTCATGTCATAAACATTTTGTTTTTGTTGCTTACTATGAAAAGTAAAAAAATAAAACGTTTTTTTCTGGTAAAAAGCATTTAAATTTATATTTTAAAATTCCAAATAGATTATATTCCTAGAATTCTAAATATCAATAAAAAAGAAATGATGTTAATACAGTCAGGACCATAAATATTTGGACAGAGACACATTCTTTGTAATTTTGTTTCTGTACATTACCACAACTCAGATGCCATCGAAGTACAGACTTTCAGCTTTAATTCCATGGGTTGAACAAAAAGATTGCATAAAAATTGCATAAAAATGTGTGTGTTTTAAACACAATCCCTTCATTTCATGGGCTCGTAAGTAATTGGACAATTGACTTCCATGCTGTTGCATGGGCAGGTGTGGGCAATTCCCTTGTTATGTCATTATGAGTGAAGCAGATAAGGGCCTGGAGTTAATAAGAGGACTCGTGGTTGCATTTTGAAGATTTTGCTGTGAACAGACAACATGCGGTCAAAGCAGCTCTCCATGCAGGTGAAAGAAGCCATCATTAAGCTGAGATAACAGAAAAAAACCATGCCAGAAATTGCTACAGTATTAGGAGTGGCAAAATCAACAGTGTGGTACATCCTGAGAAAGAAAGAAAGCACTGGTGAACTCAGCAACGCAAAAAGACCTGGATGTCCACGGAAGACAACAGTGGTGGATGATGGCAGAATCATTTCCATGGTGAAGAGGAACCCGTTCACAACAGCCAACCAAGTGAACAACACTCTCCAGGAGGAAGGCGGATCAATATCCAAGTCTACCTTAAAAAGAAGACTGCATGAAAGTAGATACAGAGGGTACACTGCAAGATGCAAAAGCCACTCATAAACCTCAAGAATAGGAAGGCTTGCTAAAAAGCATCTAAAAAAGCCAGCACAGTTCTGGAAAAACATTCTTTGGACAGATGAAACCAAAATCAACCTCTACCAGAATGATAGCAAGAGAAAAGTATGGAGAAGACGTGGAGAAGCTCATGATCCAAAGCACACTATATCATCAGTAAAACACTGTGGAGGCAGTGTGATGGCCTGGTCGTGCATGGCTGCTAGTGGCACTGGGACACTAGTGTTTACTGATGACGTGACACAGGACAGAAGCAGCCCAATGAATTCTGAGGTGTTCAGAGACAGACTGTCTGCGCAGATCCAGGTGAATGCAGCCAAACTGATTGGGCGGCGTTTCACAATACAGATGGACAACGACCCAAAACATACAGCCAAAGCAACTCAGGAGTTTATTAAAGCAAAGAAGTGGAATGTTCTTGAATGGCCAAGTCAGTCACCTGATCTTAACCCAATTGAGCATGCATTTCATTTGTTGAAGACTAAACTTCAGACAGAAAGGCCCACAAACAAACAGCAACTGAAAGCCGCTGCAGTAAAGGCCTGGCAGAGCATTCAGAAGGAGAAAACCCAGAATCTTACTTACGAGCCCATGAAATGAAGGGATTGTGTTTAAAAAAAATCCTTTAGTTTTTCACATTTTTATGCAATCTTTTTGTTCAACCAATGGAATATTTAAAATTCACTGTGGTAATGTACAGAAACTAAATTAGAAAGAATGTGTCTCTTTCCAAATATTCATGGTCCTGACTGTATGTCTACCTGTTATGAACAGGCTTTAGATATAGTTGTTGAAAAAATACATAAGGACTTAGACTATGGTAGAACTTTTAGGAACATTTTAAATAAAACATTCTAAAGATTGTATTTGGTTAATGAAATGAAAAAAACAAAGTTTTCGATTTAAAATATCACCAAATAGTAATTACAGACTACATTTAAATGTCCTACATTTTATTAATATGTAGCAACGTGTTGTAACACTTAATCATTGACTTACCGTGTTTTCTATAAGCCGTGGACTTGCTTTGATTCAAGCCTACCCAATGTCTTGGTAAACAGATCAACTCCTGGGCCTTCTTTTTTTGTTCAAACTAGGTTTTGTTTTCAAATCCCATTTGACTAAAAAGAATGTGACAACCCTAAACTCGATTTTCTGAAGAAATTCATTCTGTTTTAATGCAGTCTGATTGTTGCTCAAAAGAGTGTTTTTTTATTTTTTTTTCCACACATATGTTTGATTTGATACAGCATCTTTGGCTGTTTTTCCTGTTCAGCCCCGCCTGAAGACTGCTACATGCATACTAGATAGGATTACACCTTCTAAGCAGATTTTGTTGTGGAAGGGTTAACGTAGATCCCCCTGCTTTGCTGAACAAACAGGACACCATCTGAAGACACAGGAACTTACTGGGCTCTCATTAAGACATTTTTTTCCTCGTGGTGTTCCGAAGCAGGAGATTCTACCCTGTTTTTTGTGTGCGTGTAGAGGAGGCACACTGCAACCTCCTGCCGTGCTGCTGGGCTCTTTGAGTGGGATGGAGTACATGGCCTAATGACTAAAAGTTCCTCTATAAAAAGTATACAGCGCAGCTCCCTGCAAATTGAGTTTCCTCTTTGTGCCAATTGAGGGTGGTTTATGTAGGCTGCGGGGAGTTCCTTTGAACTCTCATTCCAAAAAAACTCCAGATTCCTAGGTCAATCCCTCCTCTCCCACCAGTGGCTCAGATAGAGAAAGGGGTGGCTGCTGTCTCAGACGCCTAAATTCATGCCACATTGAGCCAAACTATACTCCAGACTAGAAGTATGTGAAAAAGGAAAACATTTTTTTGAAATGAGGTTAAGGTGGCATGAAACAGGTGTTTCTCTTCCCCTTTATTGCTAATAAATGAGTTTGTAAATTGAACTTTATTGGATTAAACTTTATAATGGTGTTTACATAAGACAAAAGCGGCATAAAGTGATTAAAAGCTGTTGTCTTAAAGTCTCACCTTTATTGATCTTTCAGAAGGCTGTTTCCTCAAACAAAATATTTAAAAAATAACGTACATTTATTGCATTTGAATTTCTTCCTTGTGGAACTATTCATCCATAACTGGTTATATTTTTAGAGAAAAAAAACAACAACTATAGATTAAGAGGCCCTGCTTGCACGTGTGAATTTGCCAAGAGGTGCTTGCTGTCTGTCTTTTGTCCCCACCTATCTTTTTTTGCCAAAAGCAAATGTTGGCGCCATCCCATGTGGAAGCAATAGGGCCTGGATGCCCAGGACTCAGCCAAGTGGCAGCAATTGTTTTCCATGTCAGGGGCATGAAAGCTGGGCTCGTTCTTCACTAATCACAGCCCTCAAAAAAGGCCTCAGTGAAAAATCCAGAGATCTCTTCTTCGACTCTTTCCTTCTTGTTTTCCCCCCACCCCTCAGTTTTTGCAATTATGCACTCGCATTGCCATAAATCTAATACGCTTTCATGATCTGTGGGAGCGGAGTACATAAAACACGCTTGCCGGATTTGCATACAAACATACTTATTCTAAATCCCCCTCAGAAGTTGTAAATGATTGTCTTTTCCTGAAATACATCTCAGCAAATTGTATTTGGGCATGTTTATGAATCCTATTATGGCACGGGTTTTATCATATTTTGCGGACAGTGATGGCTTCTCAGCATAGCTGTTAAGAAGAGGAAGAGAGGGGCCTTGGGCGATAGGCTTTGTCATTTATTTCAGATGGGCGCCGGATTCCCCTTCATTGCTTCATGACAGGTTCACGGAACCAAGATGGATCTGTGCTAGTCCCTGCTAGATGAGTAATTCAGTAACTACTGTCTAGTGGGTGAAAAAAGGCCGCATTCAGCTCACATTTTGGTCCATTGCTGGGATGTTAACTTGATGAAGTCACATCACCAGTCTGCCTATGATTTTGGTCATTTCAGCTATAGACAACTTTTAAAACCCAGTAAACAGTGACGTAATTAACTGGAATGTCTCATATTGAGACCAGAATAGAGCACTATTTATCAAGGGCAGGAGGGCTATGGGCACAGAAGAAGGAGAAGACTTTGTTAGCTGTGCCTGAAAGGCCTGAGCTGCCAAGTTGATAATGTCATTTTAACATGTCAGGCCCCCCCATAGCAACTAAAAATCTAGATTATGATGGCCTCTGGAGGTAAATAATAATTTCATCTAAATTAAAAAGCAAAGAAAGCCCCCTTTTTGACAATTTTACTAGATGCAAGTGTGATTTTTTTTTCTAGTTAGGAGCAACAGAATATCAAAACTATTTATTATAACTGAATATCATTCCAAGCTGGGCCAGCTCTGATTGTGGACCTCTTGTCAGATTTAGCCATTAATTGGGGCGACAAGCTGCTGAGTGGGAAGGTCATAAACATTTCAAGAGTTATAAAACTTTCATTAAGTTCTCACGATATCGCGCCAGCGAATGACCCTCTTGCTGTCTCCTTCTCTTTTTTTGTCTGGGTGGTGTTGAAGAGGGGAATGATTGTGAACAAGCAACTTCTTTGTGGCTCAGGGGGCCTTTTTCAAACTGTCTCGGCCTCTTGACTCGTCCTAAGCCAGAGATCAGAGCTTGGAAAGTGGCAAAACAAAGGGCCGATTTAATGAGATTGTAAAACAGGCTGAGGAAATAGAGGGGGTTACCAAATAGCTGGACTGCTAGTTCTGGTTCATTTCAAAAGGTCTTTTCAGGATCTCATCTAAGCCATCTGAATTTAAGCAAGAAAAGAAAAAAGGAAATCAAAGGAATTTAAAATCCTTCAACAGATTCTGATATTAGGAATATGGAGATTTTAGCCTGTTTTTCCCCAAAAGTATATAAAAAAGGTAGATATGTTGGAATGAATGTGTCATATTTTTCGGTTATTTCCTTAACTGGATTCTTGGGTTATTCATGTTGGGATATATTTCTGGGTTACTTTTTGAAGCAAAAGTTACTCAGTTTTCAACATCACAGTTAGGTTAAGAACAGCGCAACTAGGGGTTAATTTCAATTATGGGGTTTTGCAAATAAATGGCAGTGAGTGTAACTTGAAATAAAACTTCCACAACTTTTGAGCATTTCAGTTGGTTTTTATTACAGCTCTTTTGTTCACTGGTCAAATAATTTGAAGGTTTAAAAAAAAAACATCTCTCTTTTGGGTTTCTGATCTTAAAAAAATAAAAATGTTAAGCAGCTCCTTTTTGCAACAAACATAAAGCTGCCCTTCTTGTCTCTTCACCTACCCTATAAATAGCCCTGGCACACATCTCAAAGGAAACAACATCCCCATTCATGTATCTGGCTTCTGAGTTGCTCTTTCTAAGTAACGCCGGCAACGTGTTTATCGCATTACATCTGTCACGTATCTTCTCCTTCGAAAAAATCTCTGTGGAATTAGACCATTTAACCCCTCCTCAGTTGTCATTACAGGGGGGGTGGAAAGGACGGTTGGATGGAAGGAGGGGCAGGGGAGGAAAGGAATGAAAACAAGCCAGAGTTGAGGAGATAACCATCAGGGTCCTAAACCCATTATCTGGCCCCTGTCCAATGTTGAGTGTCAGGAGTCACACCCAGGTCCAAGTTAGCCTGGAGCTGTTGACCTGATGCTCTCTACTGACATTTCCATTCAGATGAATGGCTCTTTGCTGCATGCTAGGAAGTGTCCAGTTTGACCCTTACCTGCCCCACCATTCCCTCCCTCATTAACTGGGCTGTGGCCCGCTGCCTAACCTGTATTTCAATGCCTGTCACCCCCTCCTCAGCACTGATGGCTGGGCTGTCTTCGGTAATAATGGAGGACAAATGAAACCTGCCGACTCTAATGGTGGTGGGTTTTAATGACACCAAGCTTTTGTGCTCCTTTCATTTAGACAAGAAGTGAGAGATGAGGAAGGGAGCCGTCGCTGCTCCGCCACAGTAAAAGTGTGCTGATTGGCATTCACTCAATTTAAGGTTATAGGACACAGTTAAGTTCCTTCCGTGGTGCGGGCAGATGTGCCGGTAATGGGCTTGTCAGAGCTCTGCGTCGTACACAGCTGCTTTTTTACGTCCTTTAATTTCCTTGAAGGAGAAAATAAAGCCGTGTCTTTTAGGAGGCCCATGGACATGAGAGACCAAATACCAATAGGACCATCATAGGTGCACTGTAGTTAACCAATGTAATTAGCAACAACGCAAGTAATCGGTCCAGGGAAGTGTGTCATTAAATAGCCCCCCACCTTACCTTCCCCCCAATGATTAATTTGCTGCTCATAATGACAAAATGAACCCTCTCTGTGTCCTTAATGACCTCGGTTAATCTTTTAAAGAAACAGGCAGGGGAACTAAGATGTAGTGGAAGAAAGAATGAGCTGCTGACCAGGGAAACAAAAGTTTGCAGCCACTGAAGTCCTTGATGTGCCTGTGAGGATGTTACCAAACAGTTCCATCACATCTACAGCAGGCAGTGATTTCCTGGACAAATCAGCTTGTAGAGAGAACAGAGGCAACACATGGTGCCCAGCGTCTGACACCATGCTCTCCATAGTGGAGGTAGCAAGGAGATTAAAGCTGGGAAAAGATCTCAGGGTATTATACACCCTGTTGCATAATTTAACACACTTCCACTCAATTCACTCCTCTGTGGAGTACATATTTGTCTGGGTTGTTTTTTCTTAAGCCACAATAAAGCAGTATTAGCCATGTGAATTAATCATGGGAATTAATTCTTTGGTACCAGGCTGATGCTCTTCCATAAAGCCAGCTGCACTGGCCTCGGCCCGCCTGCTTAACACCAAAAGTGCCAAGCATATGCTAGTTTGAAGGAGGAGGGCGGATAGGGAGGCCTGGGTGGGCAGGGAGGAGGTCCCTGTGGAGTCCTTCACAATGAAACACAATATCCTCCTCCTCAGACGCGTGCAAAGACTTAAACACTCTATTGTATTAAATATGAATGAGGTTCCCCATTGTCCGGGTGCGGGCGAGTGGGGAGACAGTGATGTCGATTAGCCACATGATTAAGCAGATGACACGGTGGGGGCCACAGAGGTAAATAAAGGCCGCCTTCTGTCATTTCCTTGTCCCCAAAGGGGCCCATGGCATTGGCGCCTCACAAAACTTAGCGCCACTAAAGCCAATTGACGGAAAAAGTGATAATGTATGACTGTGAAAACAGCTGAGTGATGGGAGGGGGAAAGAGGCAGAGCGGGAGATTAACAGGGTTAAATGTGGAAGGAGATGCACTGTTGTGTGTGCTCAGAAAAGAAAAGAATATTACGAAAAAAGTGAAGGAAATGTGTAATAAAAACAAGTAAAGTAAGAAAAGGGAGCTAAAGGCTGAAGTACGTGGCGTCTTTGATTAAACAAGCGGGGTAATCCAGTCCTTTGCTTCGTGTCAGGTGTTTATTATCACATTGTAGCATTTGCATGTGAAAAAGATTCTAACGCTCGCTTCGCCCAGCTCCATTTCCTGCGTTCTCATTGGCCGGCGGGACATCTGTGCTACACTGTCGCAAAGGCCCCCTGTTAGGAGTGCATGAACCCAGTCACGGTTATTTGCAGAGAGCCCAATATGTCAAACGGCTATTATTGGCAGCATTAGCCATGAAAACAAATAGAGGCAGAGGGGCTCATAATAAAAGCCAGTAAATTGTTTTAATCAACTCTCTTCATTAATCAACTCGGAGAAAGGCGTCAAAGCCAGAGTCCCAGGTGATAATCCTCACTTGAACAAAACAAAACCCATTGGCGATCTTAGAGGGATCGTTTATATATATATATATATATATATATATATATATATATATATATATATATATATATATATATATATATATATACATATATATAGTGGAAACTGAACACCAATCCATACCTAACAAGTGTTGACAAAACTTAAAGCAAAAGTTAAGATTGCAGATGTCATAATTTAGACATCATCCTTCACCCTGTTGCCATTGTCACTCACCTCCCGTTAAATTCCTCCTGGACAAAAAGTTTGTCTGTTGGGGAGCTTCATTACACTGCTGTAACTAAGATCTTACCCTAGTTAATGATTTCTGTGACGCTAACTTTAACCGAAACTGCTCTCTGACTGTCACCCTCCCCACACCTACAACCCCCCCCCACTACCGCCACCAGCCCCCCACCCAGTCCGTCACGGGACATTCAGGTAACTAATCCGCCTTTAAATATGTCTCGAAGGAAACTCTGCTAATTAGTATCAGAATTTACTGCCTTCACTTTTATTGACTTGTCCTACTTCTTCGATAATTAACTAATGAGTAAAGTAATGAGCTATGTCGTTCACTGTTGCTGTTCAATTAGAGTGCGGAATCAATTATTGAAAACAGTTTCTTATGCCAACGCCTGGTATGGCGCCTAAAAGTGAATGCAAGGAGAGGCCAGAGCTGACATCATCAAAGTTCTGACATTCCCTTCATTGACATTTAGCTCAGACATTTAAAAACTGCATAATAAACAAATACATGACCAAAAAACCTATACCTTCATTTTTTAGTTTATACGGGTTGCATCTTATTTTCTTATTGTTAACAATTTATTGATTAGACGAGGAAATAAATGCGGCCGCTTCATTAAACTACCCAGAGGAACTCTCATAAAGTCCCTGCAGTGGTAGTGAGGTACTTCTGATATTAACAAAAATGTGCAGTTCATTAGAGAAAATTAATTAGAATAGAGCACTCCCAAGCGGTTTGCCTGATAATAACCTCTCTATCTTGTCAGGCCAATTTAGTCAGATGCTCTTTGATAAATATGTTTACATCAAAATAAAAGTTGATTGTGATCACATTAGAACTTGGTGATTTGGTTCGTGCAAGTGCATAAACAGGGCTTAATGTCGGAGTCTGAACTGTTTTGTTCCACTAAAATCATCTTTTAAGCTATTTTAAAAAGTGTTCTTTTAATTATGAATATGTCATTCTTAGGCTAAATAATAAAAAAAAAGCTTGTGTCGTTTTCGAAGACGTTCTGTAGAGCGTCAGTTTTTTTTTTTAATCAGAAATTTGCCTCAGAGTTGTGGGCGGGGCTGTTGCCGTGGGGTAAGACTGCCCCTGCCTCTACCTCTTGTGTGATCTCCTGCTGGCTTATAGCCGTTCACATCCCCAACCTAACATTACAGGTGCAACAAAAATGGCAATATTGGAGCTATACAGCACTGTAATTGAGCAGGAAGGTTGTGTGCTGCCCAGCATGTTTTCTATGTAACAAATAAGCTCTTTTTTTGAAACTGTATTTTTTTGTCTGCTCCCGATTTATATTGATTTGAATAAAGAAAACTCAGAAATAAGAGCATAATCTTTAAATATGCCCTCCATCATGAAAACAACGCCACAATACGAAGCCCATCGAGACGACTGTTGTTGTGAATTTGGGCTATACAAATAAAATAGAATTGAAGAACATGTCAAAACACAAAAAAACAAAAAACACTTTCATTGGAGTTGGTCTTTGAAGGACAAAACTTAGTTTAGTATATTTATAGTAAAGTTCTGCTTTTCTCAGAGTACCACAGCTCTTCTGAAGGCTTGAATTACTATGTTGTTTTTTGGTTCATTTATTTTATCAAACAAAAAACGGAAAAGCAGTGTCTACTCTTAAATAATTGGTTGAATGCTGTAAAGCATTCAACCCTTTGTTTTCCTGTTTCTCTTTATTTATTGGTTGAATGCTGTAAAGCATTCAACCCTTTGTTTTCCTGTTTCTCTTTATTTATTCTTTACGCCTATCTTCCGCCGTTTTTCGCCGCTTAACTCCTTCTACAATTTTTAACCGATTGTAACCATTCAACTTTTAAAATGTTCAGCTCTTTCTGCTTATTAGTGCTATGACTTTTGGTTTTTCAAATCCTTTTACTTTTTAAGATATTCCAGGTTTTCCGGGAATTTTTGCTCCATTGAAATACATGGAGAATTTTTCGTTCAGAAGTTCACAGTTAAACTCCTTCTACAATTTTTCACCTCTTTTAACCGTTCGACTATGAAAATGTTCAGCTCTTTCATCTTATTCTAGCTATGACATTTTGGTTCTTCAAATCCCTGAACTTTTCCATTTATTCCCGGATATTCCTGAATTTTCCAATGTTTTTGCTCCATTGGCCACACCTTTGCTTCTTTAAACAATTGTAACTTTAACATTCTTTTGGCTAGCGACACCGTTCAAATATTGAAATGTTCACAAGGTTTTGGACTTTAAGATAAGGTTCAAAATTATTATGGGATGGCAACACCACCTACAGTTTGGCGGCCATTTTGTGCCAAAATGTGAGGCAATTTTAAACTTCTTCAAACTTTCAACTATTTTTACCATTCTACTATTACAATGTTCAACCCTTTCATCTTATTCCTTTCAGCTATGACTTTTGGTCCTTCAAATCCTTGAACTTTTCCAGATATTCCCGGATATTCCCAGATTTTCCAATCTTTTTGCTCCATTGGCCACACCTTTGCTTCTTTAAACAATTGTAACTTTAACATTCTTTTGGCTAGAGACACCGTTCAAATATTGAAATGTTCACAAGGTTTTGGATTTCAACATAAGGTTTAAAAATTATTATGGGATGGCAACACCACCTACAGTTTGGCGGCCATTTTGTGCCAAAATGTGAGGCATTTTCAAACTTCTTCAAACTTTCACCTATTTTTACCATTCTACTATTACAATGTTCAACCCTTTCATCTTATTCCTTTCAGCTATGACTTTTGGTCCTTCAAATCTTTGAACTTTTCCAGATATTCCCGGATATTCCCAGATTTTCCAATGTTTTTGCTCCATTGGCCACACCTTTGCTTCTTTAAACAATTGTAACTTTAACATTCTTTTGGCTAGAGAAACCGTTCAAATATTGAAATGTTCACAAGGTTTTGGATTTCAACATAAGGTTTAAAAATGATTATGGGATGGCAACACCACCTACAGTTTGGCGGCCATTTTGTGCCAAAATGTGAGGCAATTTTAAACTTCTTCAAACTTTCACGTATTTTAATCCTTCTACTATTACAATGTTCAACCCTTTCAGCTTATTCCTTTCAGCTACGACTTTTAGTCTTTCAAATCTTTGAACTTTTCAAGATATTCCAAGATTTTCCAGGATTTTCCAAGATTTTTGCTTCATTTAAATACATGGAGAATCCTTGAAAACCTTTGTTGCTTTCAAGCATTATAACTTTAACAAACTTTCAGCTAGAGGCACCGTTCAAACATTGAAATGCTCACAAGGCTTTGGACTTCAACATACGTTTTGAAATTATTATGGGATGGCAACACAACCTACTGTTTGGTGGGTATTTTTTGACAAAATCTGAAGCAAATGTTGCAATAAACTTCATCCATGGCTGGAACTGAACATATTGAAATTCACTGGATCTGGACATATAAGGAATGTGGGCGTGGTTAGCAAACAAAGCTCGTTGCTAAGGACGTCCAAAAGTTTACTTTTTCCGATTCATCTGAAACCGACGTTGATTTGTTCCTCATCTCCAGGCGACCCAAACATAAAATGGTTGCTATGGAGATAAAATCAATAGAAAAGCCGCCATTTTGAAAAAAGTGGATTTTCT
Organism: Oryzias latipes; assembly: GCF_053564925.1. Classification (NCBI taxonomy): domain Eukaryota; kingdom Metazoa; phylum Chordata; class Actinopteri; order Beloniformes; family Adrianichthyidae; genus Oryzias; species Oryzias latipes. Next base: position 17,022,965 of record NC_136256.1, on the reverse strand, counting down.
GTCAACTTAGAACATGTAGCTTTTACCAACATGACACTCTTAAACAATGTGATTTTTTGAGTCAGTTGATGATGCTGATGCTAGCACTTTTAGCCATTTTAGCATCATCTTCAAATTTTCAACCGTACATCCATTTTTTCAACAATTTCAACTTTCATGCTTAACTCCGTCTACAAATTTTGATCCGTTTTGGTCATTCTACTTTTACAATGTTCACCTTTGACTTTTGGTGCTTTAATTTTTCAAAATATTCCAGGAAATTTCAGCCATTTTTTCAACAATTACAGCTTTCATGCTTAACTCCTTCTACAATGTTTGACCTATTTTAGACATTCTACTTTTACAATGTTCCGCTTTTTCATCATATTTCTGCTTTCATTCAGCAATACAGCATTCAACCCTGCATTTTCTTCTGGAAATGCAGCTCCTTCTAGTTGGTTGAATGCTGTAAAGCATTCAACCCTTTGTTTTCCTGTTTCTCTTTATTTATTCTTTACGCCTATCTTCCGCCGTTTTTCGCCGCTTAACTCGTTCTACAATTTTTAACCGATTTTAACCATTCAACTTTTAAAATGTTCAGCTCTTTCTGCTTATTTGTGCTATGACTTTTGGTTTTTCAAATCCTTTTACTTTTTAAGATATTCCAGGTTTTCCGGGAATTTTTGCTCCATTGAAATACATGGAGAAATTTTCGTGCAGAAGTTCACAGCTAAACTCCTTCTACAATTTTTCACCTATTTTAACCGTTTGACTATGAAAATGTTCAGCTCTTTCATCTTATTCTAGCTATGACATTTTGTCCTTCAAATCCGTGAACTTTTCCAGATATTCCCGGATATTCCTGGATTTTCCAATCTTTTTGCTCCATTGGCCACACCTTTGCTTCTTTAAACAATTGTAACTTTAACATTCTTTTGGCTAGAGACACCGTTCAAATATTGAAATGTTCACAAGGTTTTGGACTTCAACATAAGACTCAAAATTATTATGGGATGGCAACACCACCTACAGATTGGCGGCCATTTTGTGCCAAAATGTGAGGCAATTTTAAACTTCTTCAAACTTTCACCTATTTTTACCATTCTACTATTACAATGTTCAACCCTTTCAGCTTATTCCTTTCAGCTACGACTTTTAGTCTTTCAAATCTTTGAACTTTTCAAGATATTCCAAGATTTTCCAAGATTTTTGCTTCATTTAAATACATGGAGAATCCTTGAAAACCTTTGTTGCTTTCAAGCATTATAACTTGCTTTCAGCTAGAGGCACCATTCAAACATTGAAATGCTCACAAGGCTTTGGACTTCAACATACGTTTTGAAATTATTATGGGATGGCAACACAACCTACTGTTTGTTGGGCATTTTTTGACAAAATCTGAAGCAAATATTGCAATAAACTTCATCCATGGCTGGAACTGAACATATTGAAATTCACTGGATCTGGACATATATGGAATGTGGGCGTGGTTAGCAAACAAACTTCGTTGCTAAGGACGTCCAAAGGTTTACTTTTTCCGATTTGTCTGAAACTGACGTCAATCTGTTCGTCATCCCCAGGCGACCCAAATATAAAATGGTTGCCATGGAGATAAAATCAATAGAAAAGCCGCCATTTTGAAAAAAGTGGATTTTCTTTCAACTTAGAACATGTAGCTTTTACCAACATGACACTCTTAAACAATGTGGTTTTTTGAGTCAGTTGATGATGCTGATGCTAGCACTTTTAGCCATTTTAGCATCATCTTCAAATTTTCAACAGTACATCCATTTTTTCAACAATTTCAACTTTCATGCTTAACTCCGTCTACAAATTTTGACCTGTTTTGGTCATTCTACTTTTACAATGTTCACCTTTGACTTTTGGTCCTTTAATTTTTCAAAATATTCCAGAATTTTCCAGGACAGTTCAGCCATTTTTTCAACAATTTCAGCTTTCATGCTTAACTCCTTCTACAATGTTTGACCTATTTTAGACATTCTACTCTGCTGTCATTCAGCAATACAGCATTCAACCCTGCATTTTCTTCTGGAAATGCAGCTCCTTCTAGTTATTCTTTACGCCTATCTTCCGCCGTTTTTCGCCGCTTAACTCCTTCTACAATTTTTAACCGATTGTAACCATTCAACTTTTAAAATGTTCAGCTCTTTCTGCTTATTTGTGCTATGACTTTTGGTTTTTCAAATCCTTTTACTTTTTAAGATATTCCCGGTTTTCCGGGAATTTTTGCTCCATTGAAATACATGGAGAATTTTTCGTGCAGAAGTTCACAGTTAAACTCCTTCTACAATTTTTCACCTATTTTAACCGTTCGACTATGGAAATGTTCAGCTCTTTCATCTTATTCTAGCTATGACATTTTGTTCTTCAAATCCTTGGACTTTTCCAGATATTCCCGGATATTCCCGGATTTTCCAATTATTTTGCTCCATTGACCACACCTTTGCTTTTTTAAACAATTGTAACTTTAACATTCTTTTGGCTAGAGACACCGTTCAAATATTGAAATATTCACAAGGCTTTGGACTTCAACATAAGGCTCAAAATTATTATGGGATGGCAACACCACCTACAGTTTGGCGGCCATTTTGTGCCAAAATGTGAGGCAATTTTAAACTTCTTCAAACTTTCACCTATTTTTACCATTCTACTATTACAATGTTCAACCCTTTCAGCTTATTCCATTCAGCTACGACTTTTAGTCTTTCAAATCTTTGAACTTTTCAAGATATTCCAAGATTTTCCAGGATTTTCCAAGATTTTTGCTTCATTTAAATACATGGAGAATCCTTGAAAACCTTTGTTGCTTTCAAGCATTATAACTTTAACATGCTTTCAGCTAGAGGCACCGTTCAAACATTGAAATGCTCACAAGGCTTTGGACTTCAACATACGTTTTGAAATTATTATGGGATGGCAACACTACCTACTGTTTGGTGGGCATTTTTTGACAAAATCTGAAGAAAATATTGCAATAAACTTCATCCATGGCTGGAACTGAACATATTGAAATTCACTGGATCTGGACATATAAGGAATGTGGGCGTGGTTAGCAAACAAAGTTCGTTGCTAAGGACGTCCAAAAGTTTACTTTTTCCGATTCATCTGAAACCGACGTTGATTTGTTCTTCATCTCCAGGCGACCCAAACATAAAAATGGTTGCTATGGAGATAAAATCAATAGAAAAGCTGCCATTTTGAAAAGACTGGATTTTCTATCAACTTAGAACATGTAGCTTTGACCAATATGATACTCTCAAACAATGTGTTTTTTGGAGTCAGTTGATGATGCTGATTCCAATGCTAGCACTTTTGGCCATTTTAGCAACATCTTCAAATTTTCAAAAGTTCAGCCATTTTTTCAACAATTTCAGCTTTCATGCTTAACTCCTTCTACAAACTTTGACCTATTTTAGCCATTCTACTATTACAATGTTCAACTTTTTTAGCTTATTCCTGCTATGACTTTTTTTCTCAAATCTTTGAACTTTTAAATATATTCGAGGATTTTTGCTTCATTAAAATACATGGGAAATCTTATAGCTTAACTTCTTATACAGTTTTTTACCCACTTTGACCATTCTACGTTTAAAATGTTGAGCTCTTCCAGCTCTGTTCAGCCATTTCTTTAGCAAATTCAGCTTTCATTCAGCAATACAGCATTCAACCCTGCATTTTCTTCTGGAAATGCAGCCCCTTCTAGTTTGATTTTGTCTTGGTGTTTTTGTTGTTTTTTCCCATGTGAAGGAAACTAAAATGTTTCAAGCTTAGCTTGAGAAATACATTTTACATTTAATTTTTCTAAGTAAAAGTTAAGATAAGAACCAGTGCTTGTTTGAAACTTAATAATGTATTTCTTTTTTTTCCACTTCGGTCCAAAATCAAATCAGACTGTGTTACAATTATTTTCTTAATGAGACACTGATGTTTTTCAAACAAATGAAAACATAAATAAATAAATAAAACACTTTTTTTAACATTTATCATAAAAAAATATTTACACTTAATATAAAGCAATTCAAATAATGCTTTAAATTTTTTCTTGCATATGTATGTTGTTTAAAATCAGCTTCTCTTCTCTGCTTTTTCACACACACAAGCCTGGGAAAAACACAGCACCAGTTAAGCAATATTCCAAGTTAAAAGAAAGAACTGGTGTGCTCATGCCGGTACTAATTGGTGCAATAGTGGTGGATCAGTTGGATGAGCTCCCAGTTTCTTCATGGCTGAGTCACTAGTTTGAGCAAACATCCACATGAAGGCACATGCACGACGGGGCTTAGGCAACAACTGCCATAGGTGTGACTTTGCTTGTCTATTTGGAAATTTCTGTCTAAGTGCAATCAATCATGCAAAACAGATTTTGGCAAACATCATTTTTTAAGGAGATATTTCCCATGCTTGATTATGTATAAAAGAACGTGTAGACGTTTGAAAACAGGAAGTTAATGACAGAGAAGATCCTGTATTAAAACAAGCAAAAGGGAAGAATGCATGAGCATCCCAACACAGTGTTTTGGCGGTATCAATATTCTATTAATAAGCCCAATGCCAGAGGTCCTGACTGGTACACCAGTCAGTGCTGAGCTGATGTGACAGGCTCCCACAAAGACGCTAAAGCCAAGGACGTTAAATTCCCCCTGACAGCAACCTTGGAGACAGTCCCAGGCGCGCGTCGCTTCTACTGCGGTAAATCAGAGAAATAAACTCAAAAGAACATAATGGAGTCGACTCTCGTCATTAATATGACAAGCAGGTTTATTTAGTGTACAGTTGGCTCTCCCTCTGCTTCAGTGTGCACACTTGTTTTTGTGTTTCAGAGCCCTAACAAGCCAACAAGGAGTGACTGGCAACTGTCAGAGATGCCTATGAGCCAAAGCTGCCGATGGACTTCATATGAAGTAAAGCCAGAAGATCAAAAGAACCAAGCTCTGATTTTGTGAGAACGTAAAAGTCAAAACCAGTTATATCAGCTGTAGAGCAGCAAACAAATTAAGCACATTTTGAGCCAAAAAACAAAACCACACTGAAGTGTTTTTTTGTCTTTAGTTTTAAAACTAAGTTTGATTTTTGGTATTTTCAACAGATGTTTTTGTGAAGAAGAGTAAAATCTTTCAGCCTGGTCTTCCTGGTACTTTGACCAAAGTTGATAACCACTGATCCTGTTTGAGTAGTACTGTAGTACAGACACACGGGCCAAGGTAGTTTTTCTTTTTTGTTTTTGTTTTTTTACAGTAGCTTTACATTAATCTCACTGAACAACATTAGAGCCCAGCTTTAAATAAAGCTTTTGTGGAATGTGTCACATATTTTTCTCCCTGCTGAATATGTCACAAGAGATTTTGGTGACATTATCTTTTCGTTAAAGCGTGACTGATCCCTCTGCGTCTTGTCAGGCCTATTGGAGAAAGGCCTTTTTGAGATGCAAAGCCATTGCTGCTGCAGGACTTGACGACACATTGTGAATAGTCGTGTGCAGCTTTGGGTGACCAAACACTGCACTTAAACTATTTTTAAGCAGGAATTTTTACATTAAAATATGCCTTGCCTGCCTTTTTGCCTGACACAGTACTTATGTCCTTGTTTGCTCTTGCGTGGAAGTTGTGTTATTTCAGTGACAGATTCCCAGCTTTGCTAGACAGTAGCAATGTCCAAATCCTTTTGCTGGTATCTTTCAGATTGTATCAAAAATCACAGCTCAGTGGTCCTTTATGCCATTTTTATGCAAAAAGTAAAAAAAAAAAAAAATAAATAAATAACCTGTGTGATTTTCTAGGACATAGTTACAGTTGTTCATCTGAAATTCACCTCTGATTTGTAGGCCGTACTGTTCGTGCAGAGGAAACCTGCCCCCTTCTCACAACCCCAACCTAACATTATAAAACGACAACAAAAATGACGAGCAATATTGGAGATATCCAGCCGTACAGTTTTGAGCGAGATGTCAGCTCAGATGAGGAAGACAAAGAGGTACATGGATCTAGTTATCTGCTCCACTCCATCAGAATGGAGCGGAGCAGGAAACTTGTGGCCTGCTGTTGTAGGTTACAACCCACAAGCTTTTTTCCAAAGACATTTACTTCTGATTCACGATGATGTACGTCCTCTATCATGAGAAAAATTGCTCAAGATCATGTAAAACACAATAAAAACAATACTCTACAGATGTTCAGATTTTGTTTTGATTAATTTGAAATCTTTTTAACCAAATGTGCATGAGCCAACAAAAAATAAGAAAATATTATATTTTAATTCAAAATGCTGCAAGGTGTTTGATCCTAACATGTTTAGTCCCACTTGATGCTACGAAAAACCACAGAGGAAGAAGTGGTCTCCCTATTATATGAAGCAAAAATGTCACTCTCTCTTTTTTGTATTGCTCCCTTAAACAAAACTCAGCACAAAGTCGTGACAGAAAGAGGCACCAATGAGGAAGTCAGCAAAATAAAATAAAAAAATCGGAAGGGGTCAGCATATGTCCAGTCAACGTACAACACCTCACAAGACAACTGTCCCGACCAAGCAGATTGGGTCTCTCCCACAGCTGAAGTGTGGTGTGCCATGCAGCTGTGCAGCATGTGTGTGAGTGTACTCACCCATGTCATGTATAATACCGCACAAGTGAAGATGGGGCAGAGTAGCAGGAGAGCTGCATGGGCAGAACTGGGTGTTGCCCTCGGGGTGTGAACTGTAGTCTGTGCAAGTACTGACGTGACAGGCCTGAGACTTGTATTTTTGGAGTTTGAGAACATACAGCGGGACCAGGTAGAGGTTAAAGCTATAGTGCTGAGACTCAGTCTTTTGATTTATTTATTTAATATAAAAGAGGTATGTTAATAAAGCTAAAGAAGAATGCATTTGTGGACCATTTACAGATTGTACTCTTTAAATATTCTACATTAACCAAATTTTGACAAAAAACAAACAAAACATTGTTGTTTCATAAAACATTTATGTAAGACCCTAATTCATTAAAAATGGTTTGCCTCTCCAAAACCATCTGATTACACAAAGCCTTAACTTGTTTTCAGGTGCATGAGTTTCTTAGAACCAAATTAGATAAAAGATTCTTATCGTTACAGTCCTGCTTTTTTTCAAAAGTGTAAATAGCTATGGCAAAGATCAATAAACCAAACTAAACCGAGCAAAAATGCACACATACAAACAAAGGCCATTTCCAAAATGAAATCAAGAATAATCCTACTTTTTTTTTTGTATCTTTACAGGTATGCAGTCCGAATGAAGAGCATTGTTACTATTTTGCTTGATACGTTTTTTCATTGTTATCAATTATTAAAAGAGAAACGAACTGCAAAACTACAAAAAAATTAAATATTTCAAAAATTCATAACTCAAATTGACAGTGACCAGTCAGAAACTGTACCAGGTTTAGGCTGGTGCATTTGTTGGGGTTTAAATAAACTATTTTGATTTTTTCTAGCTCAAATCTGAGTATTATTGCTTATTTTAACTAGCAGCTGCATGGGAGCACCAACTCTTTGACCAAATAAAAGTTCTAATTATGTTGACAGATCAGTCGTATTTTTGAAAGGCTGAGGTTCAGACTTTCCTCTACATTCAAAATTCTTAATGGCATATTTCTTTTTCTAGATGGCCAACACTGATCACAAACACCTGGAGAACACTGAGTAATGTTTCTTTAAAAATAATGTGTATTATCACCATAAAAAATATAGTTTGTTCGATAATAGAATGGCAAAATTTATTTAAAGTCCCACTCCAACTGTATTTTGATCTACTGTAAAAAAATTCCCAGTGCTCTTTTGATTATGATCATGCTTTTTTTTGCCTGCATCATGTTTTAAGACATAGTTTGTGCAGCGCAGCAGGAGTTCATCAGAAATTTGCCTCTGAGTTGTGTGTGTGTGTGTGTGGGGGGGGGGGGGGGGGGGGTACTGCACACTTTTGACCCAGATTGCAGCTCGAACGAGGAAAACGAAGACGTACATGGATCTATTTGTCTGCAGGTGGATGCATCAGAATGGAGCAGAGCAGGGAGACTTTGGCCCATTTCAGTTGCTGCGTCACAAATATAAGCTTTTTCAAGTAGCAGGTTTTTTTCTGCTGCCTCATTATTAATAAATAAAGAAATTCTCAGAAATACACTTTTAATCTTAAAATATTTTATCTATGCCCTCCATCATGAAAAAAATGCAACAAGAATATTTTAAAAACACTAAAAGCACAATTTTCTTTGGAGTGGGTCTTTAAGGAAGTTTTCTACATGAAGTTATGTACATCTAACATCTTCACAATTTTCCCCAAATTCCTTAATGGATTGCATTTAATCTCATTTATGATTGATTATTTATCTTGCTTACAAAAATTAAGAAAAACTCCAACAAGCAACCACTATACACAAATAGACTGAAACACGTCTAAATTCTTAACAGGAACTCAAGACAATCGGCTTAATGTTGGCAAATAAAAACAAAAAACAAATAAAAAACAGTCAGGTACAGCAGTGGTCCCCAACCTTTTTCACGCCACGGACCGGTATGATGCACAAAAACTGTCACGGACTGGTAATTCGAATTTAGGCAGGTGATTTTAGTAGCAATACAACGAAGAAGGAAGAGACGTGACAACATGAAACCGGAGCTTTTATTTTGACACGCACAACATTGTACATTGCACAGGTGTCATCCTCCTCTTCTGTCATGGTGCACTCATGGTGCAAAAAAGAAGTACTGTCTATTAAATGTAGCTTTCTTTTTTTTGGACGGTGAAGGCTCCTCTTTTGTCTCCAGGCTGAGCGTTTTCCCCTTGGCAAAGAAACATTCCAAAGACGTTTGTTTTTTATTCATTTTGCTAGCTCCTGGGTTTTATTTTAGCGGAAACCCATCACGTAACCAAGAAGAGCGCCTTGGCCGGTGTCAAGAGTGACATAGACGGATGTAACAGAGAAACGGGCAATTTTTCACAAAAAAACATCTTTTAGATTCCGAAATTAATAAAAGGGAAGTAATGAAAGTTATTTATTCTTTCTGTGCGGCTTGGTACCAAATGACCCACGGACCGCTACCAGTCCGCGACCCGGGGGTTGGGGACCGCTGAGTTACAGAATCTGGGAAAACCTCAAAAAAACTGAAAGAACCAGGATATATTAAGAGTAAAATGGTAATATTATTCAAATCCTCACTTTCTACAATGACCCAGTAAAGAGATCATGTCAATGACTACAGCACACTACAATTATAGATGTGGGTCCCTATTTGTTGTTTATGTTCAGCCTTCCGCCACAGTCACTGATCCATCCAGAGTTAATCACTCCAAACAGCATTGCAATTAGTGCAGTTTGGAGTCAAACATCCATCTCCTGGTCTATCTATCACATTTTTCTTTCTCTATGTGGTAATATTCCCCAATTAAAGCATTATTGTAGCCTACTTCATCAAGAGCTAAAGTAATCAAGATTAATCTCAGTGAGCTGACACGCGCTGTTTGCTAAGGAACACACAGAACAATTGCTCTGGGCGAGCATCATTAGGAAATGCAATAAAATTAGGGAAACTGATTATATTTCAGAACTGGGGAGCAAAATAAAAACACAGTTTGGGGAGGGTTTCAATTATGCCGGCTGTGCTTGCATGTTTGAACATCAGCCATTAAATCACACTGCAGCTGTAATATGTGGGCACAAGTTTTTTAAAGTGTAGGGGTTATTCTCAAAAACTGTACTCTGTGTTGATAGGGGGATAAATCTGTGCTTCTGACTTATTTGTGCTTGATATGTACTTTCTGTATAAATTGTGGTGTGTTTGTGATGGGAGGAGCCTGGCCTCACACATCAATTTCTAATCAGCTGCTGACACTAATTTAGCTCACCAATCCATCACCATTTGTGAACCTCTGGTCAATTGCTTTAATATTAGGAGCTAAATGTTTTCTAATTCTCTCTTTTTTAAGGGAAAAGCAAAATAGCATTTAATTATAGCTTGAACTGAAGATAGCATTTATACCATGTTTGCTTTGCACTTTGTGTTTAGCTGTTTTATTTGTGCTTGCGTTAAAAAAGCTTAAAGCTGCAGTTGCAGAGCAATCTATTTATGTCTTTCATGGCCACTCAGTGGTGAACAATACTCTGAAACGCATACTGTGATTTGCCGGTTAGCAGTGAAACCGTTTTAAATGCTTATTAATCTTGCCTAAGGCTAAACTCTTCCTCCTATTTCCCTAAAATGGGAAAATGAATGAAAATACATGGAAATATGAAAAATACTTTATCTTATCACTGCGCGGAGGTAATATTATGTGATCCCTTGCTGAAATAGCTCTGAACATTCCATGAATATATTTTGAATATTCCCATCTCCTGCATGTGAACTGATGTAGAGCAGGCTGTATATGCATTCATGTCGCCTGTCCCCTGTCACGCATCTCCCATATCACAACATTTTCCCAATCAACACTGACACAAGGGGCCACTTTAATTTAGCTTAGATGAGAAAAAAGGAAATGGCATTCTTGTTTTGCCTCACTAGAAAGGTCCTCCTCTGTTTTTTATCCTACAAGATTAAAGGGCTGTTTGTGAGAAAAGATACAAGATAAATGAAACTTTCAGCCATAACTTGCCAAAACCGTATGCTGAATGTATCGAACACTGTGCGGAAAAGGCTCTAGGCCTTTTTATTGACTGTGTGGAAGATTTCAGATTGTGATCTACTAGTAAAAACAAAAAATCAAAAATATGTATTGTTATGCAGATCTCCCATGATTTTGAGTTACTTTTCACAAACTTGTGTGAGTACCTGTACCTGTTTTGCAGAAGGTCACATTTTGATGAATATTCTGTGCATGCTAGACTCACATTAAGACCCCATTAAATAAACATAAATAAACCAACTTTACTGCATGAAAGGTCAGTTGCACTAAGTTGCAGGGGAGCTCAAGGACAAACTTTGTTTACTTTCTGAGATGGATTTCCCCCCTGCATATTTTTTCAGATAGGGGCTACAGGAACAGCTGATCAACACTTAAATCAACAGAAGAAACTTTAAAAGGGGAACTTGCTAGAAGCATCATCTCACAATTTGTAACAAAGATTTAAAAGATAGCATTTGTATCATGTAGCATTAAAAAAATGTGGTTATTTATAAAAATATTCTAAATTGATTTAGTAGCCTTATCTCATGAGCCAAACAAATATTATTAGTGCACCACTTTTGTTTTAAATAAGAAACTATTGAGAACGAAATGAATACGAGTTTGGGTCTCGCTCATATATCCTATCATTGTTTTTTTCTACACCTGGGATCTGGAGTTATCCCTTTCATTTTCTAAAGATTCAGATCATCTTTGTGCTGTTAAAACTTTTATTCCATACTATTTATAGACATTTCATTTGATTGGTCAGTTCTGACCCAGTAAACACTTTTTCTTTATTTTAATGGCTGTTATTTTTAAGAGGTCAAACTTATATTTTCAGTCCATGTATGATAAAGAAACACATGAAATCAATACAATAGGATGCACATATGCCACCATGTGATTTTCATTGTTCTGAAAACAGGATCAATATGCTCATAAGCAATCACGATGACCTTTTGACATTGTGTGACCTTTTTGCTTACGATTAACCCTCCTCACACTTTGCCACTGACCTGTGCCTATAGACTTTATGAATTATAAATGCACCTCATTACCATAGTTCAGTTGTTAAGGGACATTGTAATGTACATGTAAGTGTTTATCTTGTGTTCCAACTGAGAATACTTTCTCTTTCTTTGTTTTGTTTTTTGTTTTTGCGCAGGGCTGTCATAAGTTGTTTGTTCTGCCTCTTCTTTTGCTTGCTCCCTCCTTTTTTCTTCTTCCTCTTTGCATATTGCGAGACCTCTGAGGAAGGGGCAGGAAGCAGAAAAAGGAGGCGAGATAGAGAGAAATAGTTAGCAAACTCTGCAAGTGATTGATGGGCTAATTTCAAGCCCTGAATAAAGCAGTTTCCTAAGTCTGTTGATTCTCCATTTATTAGGGAATAGAAACATTTATCAAAAAAGTCACATTTTTTGCTTAAGCAATAATTGCATTTTTAAGCCTTCATTAGGTCTTCCATGCATACATAATCCAATTGAATAAATACAGCGTCGGAGTGAAGAATTAATACCCTTCCCATGGTAAACTGAAAGTTGGAGACTCTGAAGCTTAACTCTTGTTCACATGGAATAATGTTCTGAAAACTACTGGGAGGCAAAAGTAAAACCTGCAGCAAAATGCCTTCAACTGCATTAATTTATTATTAAACTTTATATAAATATGTAATTATTTTCCATGTTGCAGAAGTTGAATCAGAGGCTTTTAAGTGCATTCTGAATAAACTATTTTTTGAGAGAGATTCAATTAAAAGCACATGCATTTAACAAAACAGCATCAGGTAATGTTAGAAATAAAAGCAGATCTTACTGTTCAGAATGAAATTAGGCAAATAATATTGGTAATTCCTCTTTTTTAAGATTTAGATTGCAAATGTAGTAGAGAATGAGAAACAATATAACCCTATATGAATAGATTTTGGTCATTTCATCACAGGATTAATTTGTCAGCTGAATGTGGATTTTTTTATTGCCAATTCTGCCTGGTCATAGATAGGTTCTCCACTTTATCACCTTCCAGCCTATCGTGGCTTTAACTGTTTGAGTAAGTAGGAACATCAAAAACAGAAGTCATGTCTTGTTACCTGGCAACGGTCCCACTAGCCAGCTAAGGCTCTTGTTCCAGTCGAGAGAGCCAGTTTTAATCACCTAGCAAATTTCCAGCACTGAAAACAGACAGGGCCTCAGCTTAATCTTGTTAGCATGATGAGGCCGTTTTCAGATATCATTGCTAATCAAATCATCCCAAAGGCTTTGAGCCTGGGGTTTAGTTTTTTTGTTTTTTTTTTGGTTGAAAACGTGGCTATGGTGGTAGATGGAGCAGATGTGCATGAGTTTATGTCTGTGTGTGTGTGTGTGTGTGGTTGGGGGAGGTGATGAAGCTGGTGTCTACATGTGTTTGTGTGAAGTCTTGTATGTAAGCATGCATAGTCTATGGGGGTTGATTGTAGCTTTGAAGAACACACAGCTGTGAAAACTGCACCGTGTGTGAAAAACTGGTATTTTAATGTTTGTGCTTTAACACACCAGCACATTACTGATAAACTGATGTGCCTTCGCATGCGCTCATCAGTGTAACCAAGCTTCCTCCCTGCTTTTCGCTCAGCATTCAATTTGAAAAGCTTCTCCACTTCTCCCAGCAGATAACCTGCCTTTTTTTATTGCCTAAAGCCAGCTGACAGCACCCAGAGAGACTCCCCAACCCAGGGCCCTGGAGATCCCACACAACAGAGGAAAATGAGAACAAAGCCAACCTGCAAAGTTGTGAAAAGTTAAAACATGTACTTTGATAGCCTTGGCCTACCTATTGCAGCAGCAATGATCCGACCCCAGGGAGGCTGACAGCACCACAGAGGAAGACGAACACAGAGAAGAAGTGGGCCACAGAAACCCCAAACTCTTACCTCCTTCTGTTTTCCATATCTACATGCGCACATGCGTACACAGTAGTTTGATGGATGCCACTGTTCTGCAGCACATAAAAATGGAATAGCAACACTCTAGTCCAAGTATTTTCTATATTAGCATGTACTTGTGCTTCATAAAAGGAAAAACACAATTTTATAGTGGAATTTTTGTTACAAGAAGCTAAATGTCCTTTGACAAATCTCTCAGAGAACATTTTTTTTAAAACTTCAACCACTTGTTCTAAGGATCAAATCCTTCAACCAAATGTGTGCATGGAAACTCCAGTGGAAACAGCTGGTCCACAATCACGTGACCATATACAAAAATCTAAATTTTTTTGAAATGGTCACTAACAAAAAAACATTTTTTTTAATAGTTGGATCTGTCAAGAAGCAGTGGTGTAGGATCCAAACTGCAGGAGACTAAACAGAGACATGAGACGCAATGTATAACCAAAAAGATGACAGAGCAGAGGAGATTGCCTAACAATGAAGAACTGATGATTTGCGACCTGAACCTGGTTTAACTGACAACGGGGAAACAGCAAGCAGAACATGGCCAAAGTAGCCTAATAGCCTTAAGTACAAAACAAAAATGAAAGCATTTATAACATACAGGTTATGAATGGGATTTAACTACAATAGTACATGTTTTAAAATGGTGCTTAGCAAACTTTGACATTAAAAACCTATTATTTTATATTAGAAAGTAAAAAAAAGTTAAAAAAAGATTCGATGTTCTTTAGAAATTGTACTACTATATTGATTTTTATTTCCCATCCACAGGTCAGAGTTTTTGATACAACATCTTTACACACCTTCAAAATACTGAAGTGCACAAATATGAACAAAACACTTCTGAAGATTGTGGAGTTTTTTCTATAGGCTGACCCCCTTATTGCATGTTCACGAATGCGCTGAACACGGGTTCTTAAACGCGCTTTTAGCATATAACGTTCACACTGGACTGTCGCTACCCTATACTAACGCATGTACCTACAGTAGGAAGAGGCATGAAGCGAAATGTTGATGCATTGCAAATTTTTGAATCTTACTTCAGGCTTTTTCTTTCACAGCTCTATTCTGCTATATGGAAAACGTGGTGTCATAGAATTCTATCCGGGCACAAACCGCAGTTATTAATTTGTCCTCCATGATCAATTTTTAAATGTTGACACTTCCATGAATTCAAAGGGACACCATCTATACGGTATGTCACTAGCAAATCCCTGTTCCTGATTGGTCAAAGTTCAACTGGTTTTACTTTTAAGGGGTGTTCAATGGACACATATTTTGTGTGTAGAGCCCAAAAACGGACTGAAAAACTTTCGTAGCGATGCGTGAACCCAAGAGTTTTGAGGGCAGAAGCCTTTGCATATACGTGCGTTTACGTAGACCGTAGACGTGGGGGGGGGGGGGGGGGGGTGCAGTGGAAGGCCGGTCGACCAATGATCGTAAGATTGCATGTTCGATTCCCACCTTGCACGCCCATGTGTCGAAGTGTCCTTGGGCAAGACACTGAAGCCCAAATTGCCTCTGGTGGGAGGTTGACGCCAGTGTTCGGCAGTGGAGCCGCCGCCAGTGTGTGAATGTGTGTGTGACTGGGTAAATGGGACTGTGACTGTAAGGCACTTTGGGCCTTGAAGAAGGTAGAAAAGCGCTATATAAGTATACGCCATTTACCATTTACCATAGACTTGTCATTAAAAGTGGTCGCTTGAGCGTGCCTGGTGCTGCATCTAGCAGCATCTTAATCCTAAAACTAAAACTAAGGAAAAAGATCATTTGTTATTTTAAAAGTATATAAAATCTTAAAAATAAAGCGGCAGCTGTTTTTGAAATACTAGTGGTCAATAAATGCAGTACAGAAGCCAATATATTACCAGGTAATTAGAATACAATAACATAAACCCCAGTTTTATTGGAGTCTTCCAGGGGCCGTCAAACTTTCATGTGTAGAATCTTTTTTTACGATTTGCCACAAATCACCAATTAAAGAAACACCCATGCTAAGGTTTGATAATTGCAGAGGAATGCTGGAATTTATTACCCACAGAGTCAAAATTTATTGCCCTCAGTAACCTGTTGTTGGGTCCTAAATCAATGACCTTAATTGTAAAAAAGCGCTGTTAGATAAATGTCAGTGATGACATTGAGCTTGGAGCACTTTTCTCTCACCATAGTATGACGTGGTGTTTGGAAGCTGTCTCTATCACCGTCTTTTACAAACACACACACACACACACAAGCCTCCTCCTCCCTGTTATTAAATCTGCCTGCTAATTTTCTCTGAGGGTTTTGTGTAATTAATGGACCAGTTGAGAACGGCCAGCAAGGCCCAAGCCACCATCACTATGCTCGTCCCTGTGGTCACCAATGAGGAGCCACTTCAGAAGCCCACTGTGTTCCTCCTCACAGCAAACACCAGGCCCTGTCAGTCACATGCCCACCTTGGGACCCTAGGCCATTCTATCAGGGCTGGAGTGATAGAAAGACAGGACTGTGCGCTTGGCTGTGTCAGTTTTTCCCTCAAGTGACTCTGATTTCCCTCATTACTGCCCATTTACATTTCATCAGCAAACTAGCTAGCTCCACGCTGATAGCCTACTGACTTATTAGTACCAGAAAGAAGCAGAATGGGGATGAGTTGTACAGAGACCTGAGGCTCTTAAATTTTCAAAATGCACCAGAGGGATATTTAAGAAAAAAAAAAAAAAAACAAGATGGACAGGCAGCAGGACGGTAGTAGAGTGAGACTCTGTGACTCCATCTGATCAGATAAAGCAGAGAGGACAGGGGGAGAGGCTTGAATCAATATGTAATAATGTTCAGTGCTGTCTGTAGCCCCGCCTTTTCCTGGATGAGTAAGCACAACAGTCTATATCAAGCTTGTTTGCATTTACACACAAAGATTAGAACCTGTCATATCTGTCAGGTGGTCTTTAGCTGCTCATTTCTATCCTGATGCTGCCTTCCACCTTAAGTGTAATAAATTGTCGAATGTTATGAGGAATTACCTGTACAGTTAATATATTATTTCTGTTTAATTCTGCAATCTAAAATATTATGGATTGGCTTGAAAATATAAAAATCTAATTTGGGGTTGAAAACACTTATGTTATGTCTGAATTCCCTCCCTACTCCCCAACTTCAAAATGTATATAGTGCAGGACTAGCTAGTGCCCTGGATTTTAAAAGTAATTTGGACACGATGCTAACAATTTCTTTTTTTTAACGGTAAAAGTGACATCACCGATTTCCCCAAGAAAAATCCTGTATATATATATATGAACATTTTACAATGACTATTTATAAATCCACTGTGTTCTGAAGATGTAAACACGGATAGTTTCTAAAAGTAAGTTTAATTACATATTTTCCCATGAAAAATCATTCAAATACAAAACCTTGTGATCTATAGACTTCTTGATTATTTCTAGGGCACTGGAATTTGGTACTGTAGATTAGGACAGCTCAACATAAAGTGCAAACGTACTACATGGTGCTCTATGTAGTGAGGAGTGAAGGAATTCTGACAACCATCCTGTATTTTTGTAAGTCGCGTTTTTTTAAATGAATAGCAGCAACCACTAGATGGCACTACAGTTTATTTCATTAGGATTTGCAACTGATAGCAACACAGAAGAAGAAGCATCACTCCATGGTTTGGCAGAATTGTTCCAAAGCAACAGATGATGAAGAACTGAACGGATTTAGTGATTTGAAGTGATATAAAGAGTTTAGTTGACTTGTTAACATGTTCTTTATGCTTTGGTTATCGCACTAATTGTTCATATGTTGCACTAACATACTAGATTCCTCCTATGTTTCATGAAGCTAAGCAAGCATTAATGTGTTACGGTAGTGAAGCATGCAGATAGTCAGTCTGTAATTATCTATTCCGCTATTATGATTTCTTTCAAGATGAAATGTTTGTTCTTGTTCATGTATTTTGTTGTATAAATTTCTCCCAAAATTGCAACTTATACGTGATTTTTCTTTTCTTCTTTATTTTTTTTTTTTTTTTTTGCTGCTGTGACTTGGAGTCCACAAAATACAGTAAATTGCTCAAAAAAACAGCAAATTGTGAAATGCAAATGCAAGTCCCCAAAGAGAAAAGCTACCACAAAAAAAGCATTTTTTTACTCAAAGTATCAAACCAAAGGATGATTGTCTCATCTGTCAAGCTGTCCGTACTTAGCGGGAAAGTTTATATCTCATTTAACTTTTGTAATTAACTTGAAAAAAGACAAATTCAAAACCAAGACAAAATTATAAGAAAATACACTGCAGTTAAACAGCAAATTAAAATAACTCCTTCATAATTATGGCATTGAAATTGAGCTGCAAATAATACAAGATCCCACAGAGAGAGATAATACCGCAGGAATCAGCCGTGAAGAGGCTTTTGCCTGCTGAGAAGACAGGTAGGAGATCAGTCTAAAGATTATGAGATAATTTGACAGTAACTTATCACAAATGTAAAAGACACACTAATAAAAACACACACCTGGATTCCCAATAGAATCTTTGGAAGTGGCGTATTTTAGATGGAATAACAATAATCAGGGATACCAGCACATTGAACCAACAATCCTGAAACATTTCCCCTTAATCCTATTTATTTTTTAATAAATATGACTCATCAAAGTTCATTGGCCCTGAAAGCTGCAGAAAACCTTGCGCTTGTGTTTCTAAAACAATTGTTATTTTTGTAAAGTAAGAAGACTGTCAAAATACTTTGACACAGGCATTAGAGTGGTTTAGATAGAATGAAAGGTATCCCTTACCACTGCCCTGATGGGGAAAAAGCGGGTATACATATGTGATTAAGAATTATTTTTGTTGTACATTTTTGTTGTACATTTTTGAATTTGCAGTGAATAACTAAAGAACTTCACATACCATTGATGATCAGAAGAACAGCAGGTAAGGGGGTAAAGACCATGAAGATGAACACAAATATTCATAATTAGACATGAGACTGAACACAGTATGTCTGCCCTCTTCTGGTCACCACTATCATCCAGACCCTAAACTGGAAGGTGGGGGTTGTGGGGTGGAGGGGCTTCCCAGCAAGAAAAAATGAGAGGGTTCAGAGGTTTGATCAGGTGGGAAGTGAAATTAACTAAAAAACTACTGGCAGAAATATTAAGGAAAGATGAGGAATAAACTCACCTAACTCTCATTCATATAGTTTTGAAAAATAATGGATTTTAAAACTGATTTAAAATAAAGTTAAACTGCTGTTTGCAGGGTTCTCATCAAGTAAAATCATTTGCTTGTGCAGTGCTTATTATCCTGTTCCCCTGTCACAACCATGAGGAAATTATAATTTCATGTTGAGTTCACAATATTATTTTAGTATTAAATGAAATGACATTTCAGTGTGTCTAAAAACTCGATGATATTCGAAATGTAATTAAACAGTGCTGCCATATCCCGTTATATTTCTGATTATTAAAGCTGCGGCTTGATTGTGGAGAAAAGAAAAAATAAATTGGAAAGAGTATTTCTCTGTCTGCTGACTGACAGCATTGTTTTTAATCTCATTAGCGACAGGAAATTGACTGCAAATGATGAGCGCACCTTCCTAATATTAGTAATTTACTTCAGAGCTCTAGATGTTTCTTTAGCACCTGGTAATTATTTGTTAGTCATAATTATTATGGCTTTGACAAGCAGACAAATAGTGAGTGGAAAGGAGCCATTGTCTTGTGCAGGGAGGTGCAGGACTAACTTATGAGTCTTTGTTTATTAGAAGGAAATACATATATTTGGTTTATGTATGCACTTGTGTGCAGTTGTGTGTGTATTTGGGTGTGTATTCTCCTGAGGCCTGTGTTTGCCTCCAAGTACAGTTGGGGCAGGTGTGTTGCCAAAAGGCAGAAGTGATGGCTAGTTAGCCAACTCAGAGGTGAGAGGTTTACTCTTATAAAAAGCCAGTTAGCGCTAGGCAGAAGAAGGCCTTTTGTGTTAATACCAGATGACTTTTTTTATTTTTTTATTCTCCACTGTATCATCTTTGAAGAAATTCAAAAATTGGTCCCACCGAGGTGAACACATTTTGTGCTTCTATCAAGGCCTGAAGCTACAATTAAAAGCAAAGCGCTGAAGGTGACAACATTTTACAGCATTTATAATAAAAGTTCCTTCTCCCAGTTTATTCACAGAACCACAACGGGTTAACCAAAATGAGGGTGGCTGGTATCTGAGATGTACGCTAAAGTCAGGGCGCCTACAGAATTCATGTAAAAGGCATCCATTTTTAATTGAAATAAATAAACAAATCACAAAGTTTACTAAGTTGAAGTACAAATTAGAATGAACCACTATCTATCTGTCTATCTATCTGTCCATCTGTTCCTGTTTGGTCGTCATTTCAACGCACCATTTTAAAAATTGGACTGGCATAAAAGTTAGACAAAAAGGTATTTTTTTATATATTTCAAAAACACCAGAACAATAAAAAATGTAATGTCACTGGTCCAAAAAGATATTTTAATAACTGCTTTATGTAAAAGAAACATAACCCGACTATGAAATGTGGGCAAGTAAATAATAAATATGAACAAAAAAGTAAAAATATTGATTTGGTTTGATTTTCTGACACTACTGTTATGTCTTTGATGTGAAATGCATGAGGCTTTGCCAAAGAGGACCAGCAGGTCCATGTTCGGACTACTTCGTGGTTTACTATGTTTTTTTACATTTAGCCAGTATTTGTCTGTTATAAGTGAGGAGTAAATCCATTGTCTTTGTGTACACTGTACACGTCTGGCTTATTGTACGTGTGCCCACTTGCCTTTGTGAGTGTTTGCACTTGCCTGTGTGGTTCTGCGAGTCTGTGTTCCCATGAGCATTCAGGGAAAGCCTTTGCGGCCTTGTGCTCCTCATCAGGCTCTGTTTCTCGGGGCATGACTGCAGGGTGGGCCTAACCCACAGGGACCTTGGGACCAATGGGGGACAATCACTGCTGCCTCATTGCTGCAAGGAAAGAGAAAAAAATGGCATAAATTTTGCTAGCTTCTCTATTTTATCTTTATTTTCACTCTAAATTCTCAATCAGTCCAGTTCAGGATCTGCAGAGAATTTCACAACATATCACCTTTCTCAAGACAGGATGCTTGGATCTGTGTGGTATCATATCTGCATTTAAGGGAATCTTCTGTCAACACTTCATCATTAGAATGGTCACATGATCAGGGTCTGACACAACAATAAAGGCTTTTTTTCCCCCTTTTTTTGAGAAAAAGCTTAAGAGAAAATGGTAAATGGGAAGATGCCCAAAACCAAGAATGAAGGAAGTATTCTGGATACCCTACAACTCATAGAACAACTATTTAAACAATAAAAAGACAGAAAGCATCTACCGGTAAAACAACTTCAAGTTGACTAAATTTTCAAAATGCAGTGCTGCATTAAAAATGTGTAAATCCCAACATGGTTTAATAAACTTTACTGTTTAAAGTGGCCGTATTTTACTTTGAAAGTTAAACTATTTGTTGTTTTGAGTTTGCAGCTCTGAGTTAGGAAAGTATTTCTAAGAAAACCCAAGTGGACAGGTGACGGATGTAACCTTACAATCATCCATTCTCACTGCTGTCCTCACAAAGGGCTGCAAATCTCAACCGCTGAGTTAATCTAGATCGGATTTCCTGCACACACACAAAAAAAGGCAGATTTCACCTTTAACCTCAAGGTTCTCTTGACAGGTAAAAAAAAACTATCTACATACATTTTGAAGTCTTATGGAGAGATAAAACACAAAATAAAGGCTTTGACTACACTCATTGTGAAGAAGATGAGTAATTTCCTTTAACATCAGTATTAATATCAAAAAGGAACTAATTAGATATTTCCAAGTTTTTTTTTTATATATATATATATATATCTTGTTTTAATGTTATTCTTTATTTATCCTTTTGGCTTTGGTTTCTCTTTATTTATTTTAAATTGTAAAGCACTACCCTCAGAGAGTTGTAAAGACTTATGCAATCTGGATTTATTGAACAGTTTTGATCACTTTTTTTACTTGCATTCAAATCTTAGAGTGAAATCACACAAAGGTTTGATTTATGCCTGGTCGGTTTCCTCAGATAAATTGTTTCGTTTGGCAAGTTTAAAAGCTGGAGCACTTAAAAAGGGAGAAAAATGCTCTTAATTCTCTTGTTAACAGACTCCACAACAGATCCCCTATACATGTGAAAGTAGAAGGACTTCCTGG
This sequence comes from Oryzias latipes, assembly GCF_053564925.1. Taxonomy (NCBI): domain Eukaryota; kingdom Metazoa; phylum Chordata; class Actinopteri; order Beloniformes; family Adrianichthyidae; genus Oryzias; species Oryzias latipes. Next base: position 17,001,222 of record NC_136256.1, on the reverse strand, counting down.
GGACCAAAAGTAAAACTAATCAAAATATAATGAGGCAACCTTTTTAGTATTTCCAGACCAGTATCCACAGCGCTACTGTAAAAAACAAAACACTGTCAACCAAAGCAAATCTTGTAAAGTGTTCTTACCAAGCATCAATATTTGGGCCTCAAACTTGAATAGTAGTCCATAAACGAGGTAGTATCAAATGTTGCATTACCTTAAATGACCACTTGAGGCAGGTCTCAGAAGGGAGACATTTTGCACGCAATGTCTCTTTAAAAAGTCAGATTTTAAACCCAAAAAAACATGTCCAGTGCCAACATTTTTTTTTCATATTTATTACTCTGTATTGTATTCATAATTGTCCCACCCAGTTGCTGTTTTAGGCAAGTTGTTTTGCTGATTGAACTCTGATTAAGTAGCCTGTCCCACTTTAAACTAAAATTTCACTAAGCAGAACAGAATGGGTGCAATCAGAGATTACTTGTCCAATGTTATATATACTTATACTTGATATCTGGTATTTAACTAGAATAAACATTTTTTTTCTGCACATCTCATTCTCTTTTTTGGACGGATTCGTCTCTACGATTCAACGCAAACAAATCAGCTGTAGTATTCTGGTTCTGCTGTTTCACTATTGTCAAGTTAAGCAGCTTTTAAGTTAGCTTTATGTGGAGAAGCAGGACAGAGGTCTTTCTTTGAGTTCTCTCCAGCAGTAAGTGTATTCAATAGTTGCTTTTAAACCTGACTCAAATAACCAGGTTAATATCATTATCTCTGCAGTTTCCCACTGAGTGACGCAGCAGGGTTTTCTCCATGATGCGAGGCAGGGACAGGAATGAGAAGGATGAGGGTGTGTAAAGTGGTTCTTCACTATATCGTGGTTCAGCTTTTGCAGTCTCGATCTTTTGGGGGTTTTTTGTGCAATTTAAATTCTTCTTTTTATAGCACTTTGTGTTCTGTGCCTTGACTGGAAGTCAATTGTTAATCAATCTTCCCCGTGCCATATCATGCTATTCAGAATGCCTTCAGTTTGCCAAATTTACATAAATCTTTGAATGCGAGTAGACCTTTTTTATAGTACTGGACTGAATTTTGATGCTGGTACACAATCGGGTTCTTGAATGGGCTTTTAGCATATGTTGTTCACACTCAACTGTCTCTTCTCAATACTATGAACTCACAGTTCGAAGACAGTATGAGAGTTAAGAAGTGTGAAAATGTTAATGTCTTTTTAAGATAAGAATACAATGTGTGTAATGAGGAGTGTAACAGCCTTAAAACGTTTTTTGGAATTGTAAAAAATAAAGTTGAATACTTTGCAGATTTCACCAATCGCAGGTTATTTTTAGAAGGTAACTCCCGCCATAAATGAGGGACCAATGGAGATGTGTTTAAGTGAATAAGTAGGTAGGGAAGGGGGGATTGGTGTGGCAGAGTGCATCAGTGAGAAGGAAAAACTCAAAAGACAAAAGGGTGTGTGTCATCCCAAAACGGCGACCGCTCTTCTGCCTTTGGATCATCGAAAAGAGACAGCGGGGATGGAGACAGACAGACTGACAGAAGAAGAAAGAAACAGAGAGGAGAGGGATGATCAAAAGGACTGCAGCCATAATGATGAGGCTTCGTACTGGACGGCCGCTGTCTCCATCTAGTTTGCTCTCATCAATGTCAATTCTTCCCTGACAGACATGACACAGCCAGTGAGAGATGGATGACTTACACTCATACAGTCTTAGCTGCCAACACACACACGTATCTTTTGATTTACACTAACGGCCCATTCAAATTTGGACAAATCTTACAAAACAAAGAGCCTGTTTGTTATATTTTCTGTAGGCAGTTCAAATCGGGACATCCTCAGCTCTGAAAGCATTGAATTATGTGATTATTTATCAGCCCAAAGTGATCAGCTGATTGCACGTATTTTCTGTCGGTAAACTTGCTGTTTGGGGACAGTTTTGAACTGTTCATTAACGCAAAATATGTCACCAGCTCTACAGCCTCTGAATTTGAAAACCCCCATGGAAAAAGCAACCTCTTTTCATTCGTAGAATGGTAGTAACTAGATCCGTTCCTGCTGGGATGACACATCACACTTGCCTCCTTTGAGTGATCCTCAGATCTATGTCAGCAGTGCTAGAGCGTGGAAATTCCCTTCACAGACCTCCTACCTGTCACTGACACCCACAGCCACATCCTTATGGGCTGCAACATTCTTTGTGTCATTAATAATGTTAAAGTCCCACTGTGGTCGTCTTTTGATCCATTGTAAAAGCATTCCCAGTGGTCTTTTAATCACGATAATGTTGTTTTTAGCCAAAATTAAAAATCTGTCATTTTCTAAGACATAGTTTCATCAGAGCAGCAATAGTTCATTCACCCATTCATTTTCCTATCATCTTTCTGTTACACACTCTCCTGCTAGCTTACAGCCCTTTATAACCTGAGCAGTGCAACAAAATTGGTGAGCAATATTGGAGCTACTCAGCCGGATAGTACTGCCAGCTCAGACGACCAGATGCCAGCTCAGACCTACGTCACTGCCACAAGCTTCTTCCAACTGCATTTTTCCACATGCTCCTGATTCACAATGATTTGAATACAGAAAAACTCAGAAACACAATTTAAGCTTTATATTCTTTATACATATCCGGTATTATCAGAAAATGCCACAAGAACATGTTAAAATCATTGAAGTCGCTCTTTCAACGGAGAGGTTATGAATGTAACAGTCATCATCTAAACGGTAAATACGATGCATTTATAATAATTGTTTAATATTAGGCTATACAAGCTTCAAGTTGTAGTACGTTACTGACCAACAGTTTTGCTGATTTCTAAACAATCAACCAAACCTGCTTGGGTTTAGTGGCTGTTAATAGAGGGAAAAAATAATTTCAGTGTTTTCCCAAGATGAAATGCCCATTACCTTTAGAAGTTCAGGCATGCAAGGTTTAAGTTATGTGGGAAAGAGAGGATGAAACTGAAGCCAAACGTATGGTCATACAAAAGACAGCTTGAATGAGTTACTTGGCACTTAGCTCTGTAAAGTCATTGGGTTCCAATCCAATTGAAAGTTTAAGAGTCTAGTACCTCAAACGACACAAAGAGGTCTTTAAAAGCTGGGTGTGAAAAGAAAAATGTATAAATATTTAGTGTCTATTGAAATGAAAATACCATCAGCCCCTGGAGACCCAGGCTTAGAAATCATAGCCAACGGGATTCCATCTGCTTGCTCTATCTGTTCGTCTATCTGTCTGTCTGTCTGTCTGTCTGTCTGTCTGACTGTTTGCCTATTTGCCTATTTATCTATCCGTCTATATATCCATCTGCATGTGTATTGCTCTGCAGACCTGAATGGTGCCTAGTTTTGACAGAAGCAGTCCACAAATCAGGAGTAAATCAGGTCCTGGGGGCATGCCTGCTTCACTGAGGGGGAAGTGAAACATATTCACTGAGACCAGCCTCAAAAAAATAAGCCTCAATCTGGCCTCAGAGAACCCTGTACACCACTGACCCACAACCAACATACAACCCACTCACAAATGCAGGTTTTCTACTTCCTTTTAAAAGTCCCAATATATATATATATATACACATATATATACACATATATATATGTGTATATATATGTGTATATATACACATATATATACACATATTTATATATATATATAAAAAAAAAAAAAAACGCCCCTCTCACCCTCCGCGGGTGGTTTCTCCTCCAAGCTCGGGTCCTCTACCAGAGGCCTGGGAGCTTGAGGGTCCTGCGCAGTATCTTAGCTGTTCCTAGCACAGCGCTTTTCTGGACTGAGAGGTCTGAGGTCTTTCCAGGTATCTGTTGTAGCCACTCCTCCAGCTTGGGGGTTACTGCCCCGAGTGCTCCTATTACCACAGGCACCACTGTCACCTTCACTTTCCAGGCTTTCTCCAGTTCTTCTCTGAGTCCCTGGTATTTCTCCAGTTTCTCATGTTACTTCTTCCTGATGTTTCCATCGCTTGGCACTGCCACATCCACCACAACAGCTTTCCTCTGTTCTTTTTCCACCACTACAATGTCTGGTTGGTTTGCCATTACCATCCTATCAGTCTGGATCTGGAAGTCCCACAGGATCTTTGCCCTCTCATTCTCTACCACCTTCGGAGGTGTTTCCCATTTTGACCTTGGGGTTTCCAGTTCATATTCTGCACACATGTTCCTGTATATTATTCCAGCCACTTGATTGTGGCGCTCCATGTATGCTTTCCCTGCCAGCATCTTACATCCTGCAGTTATGTGCTGGATTGTTTAAGGGGCCTCTTTGCACAGCCTACACCTTGGGTCTTGTCTGGTGTGGTAGATCTGAGCCTCTATCGCTCTGGTGCTCAGGGCTTGTTCCTGAGCTGCCAGAATGAGCGCTTCAGTACTGTCCTGTAGGCCAGCCCTTTCTAGCCATTGGTAGGACTTCTTGATATCTGCCACTTCAGTTATGGTCCGGTGGTACATCCCATGCAGGGGTTTGTCCTCCCATGAGGATCTGTCCTCCAGCACTGTGTCCTCTGCTCTCCATTGCCTGAGACATTCCCTAAGCACACTGTCATTTGGGGCCTTGAGCTTGATGTACTCATGCATCTTGGATGTTTCATCCTGGATAGTGGCTTCTACACTCACTAGTCCTCGGCCTCCTTCCTTGCGGCTAGCATACAGTCGCAGTGTGCTGGATTTGGGATGGAACCCTCCATGCATGGTGAGGAGCTTTCGTGTTTTAACATCCGTGGTCTGTATCTCTTCCTTTGGCCATCTTATTATTCCTGCAGGGTATCTGATAACTGGCAGTGCGTAGCTGTTTATTGCCCGGGTAATATATATATATATTACCCGGGCAATATATATAATATATATATATATATATAATATATATATATATATATATAATATATATATATATATATAATATATATATATATATATATATATATATATATATATATATATATATATATATATATATATATATATCCTCACATTGTGACATCACAAAGTGGGAAACAGCCTCTTACAGGGAGAGTCTGTGCTGCCAGCACCAACCCTGGGCTGAGCACCCACATCCATGTTTGAAAAAGTTCAGATGTTGTTTGTTTTCATGGGCAAAACGTGGACACCATGCCATGGCTGGCTCTAGGTAACATTATGAAACGGGTGGTACCCAACATGTCAGTGGATCCCTTCAAAACAAGGCAACAGTCTTTGCTTGCACTTTACCAGTTTTGTCAGTTTTATATTAAAATAACTTATTTTAAGTAGTCATGTACACTCAAGAAATACATACTGAAAAAGAAAAACAGAAAGCCGGGGTTTTTTGCAAGCAAAATCAATTTTATCTTTGGGAAAAATAAGTGATTTTCAAAATTATTACTTAATGTGTTTTTAAGAAAAAATACAGTAGACATTTATAATGTGCACAGACTTACTCGGAGAAGGTTAAAGTTGGAAATAAAAAACAATATTGCAAAACAATATTTCTCTAAGTTCTACTTTTTTTCTGTATCGCGCAGAAAATGTCATGGCTGACATCGTAGACGTGACTGACCCAGACGCTGAAACCCGGAAGTAACTCACGATCCGAGATGTGGGTTAGAAGAGGTTTATTTTTACAAAGGTTTGTGGTCGAATCCTCTTCGGATGGAGACTTATAGTTCTTGGGACGGGCGTAAGGCGAGGCGTGGACGCCGAGGACGGCGGAACCAGCTTGGGGCAGGACGTGGACGCCGAGGACGGCGGAACCAGCTTGAGGCAGGACGTGGACGCCGAGGACGGCGGGACCAGCTTGAGGCAGGACGTGGACGCCAAGGACGGCGGGACCAGCTTGAGGCAGGACGTGGATGCCGAGGACGGCGGGACCAGCGAGGGGCGCGGTGGAGAGCTCAGGATGATGAAACCAGCGAGACCAGTGGTGAGGGAACCTGAAGGATAATGCAGAGCGTGGTGAGTCAAATAACTTAGCTTGGAAGGTAGATACTAAAAGGCCAGACATAAGCACCGGAGTGAGTATAACGAACTGGCGCTGAATTCTGATGAGAAGATCCCTTAAGAAGGCTGGCAGGGTGATGAGGAGATGAAGGTCAGCTGGTTCCAATCAGCACAGCAGGTGCAGGAGCTGAGGGAGGGGGAGGTGAGCTGACAGGCACCGTGACAGTACCCCCCCCTCAACGACCGCCTCCAGGCGGTCCAGGACGGCGATCAGGGTGAGCCCTGAAGAAATCGTCCAGGAGGGAACGGTCCAGAATCATGGAGCGGGAGATCCAAGAACGCTCCTCCGGACCGTAACCCTCCCAGTCCACCAGGTACTGGTGACCACGACCCCGGCGGCGAACGTCCAGAACCCGACTGACCGTAAAGGCAGGGGCGCCGTCGATGAGCCGGGCGGGTGGCGGGGAAGCGGACGGCGGGCAAAGGGGACTTTCCTGGAGGGGCTTGATGTTGGAGATGTGGAAAGAGGGGTGTACCCTCAGAGCCGCCGGGAGTCGCAGCCTGACGCAGGTCGGACTGATGACCCGGTCAATGGTGTAAGGTCCGATGTAGCGAGGTGCAAGCTTGCGGGAGGTCGCCTGCAGAGGTATGTTTTTGGACGATAGCCACACCTTTTGCCCGGGTTGGTAAGTGGGACCCTCTCTCCTGCGCCGATTGGCCATGCGACAGTTACTGTCCCGAGAGCGCTGGAGAGCAGCCCGAGCCTGGCGCCAAATGCGTTGGACACGTCGCAGGTGGTGTTGTACAGAGGGCACGGCTAAATCCAATTCATGAGAGGGAAACAGAGGGGGAGAATAACCAAGAGAAGCTTCAAAAGGGGACATACCGGTGGCGGCAGAAGGGTGGTTGTTGTGAGCGTATTCTATCCAGACGAGAAACTTGGACCAACTGGAGGGATTCTGGGCCGAGAGACAACGGAGAGCGGCCTCCAACTCCTGGTTAGCCCGCTCCGCTTGTCCGTTAGACTGGGGGTGGTATCCCGAAGTCAGGCTAACGGTGGCTCCCAGAGCAGAGCAGAAGGACCGCCAAACCTGGGAGACAAACTGGGGACCCCGGTCGGAGACAATGTCCTTGGGTATCCCATGGTGACGGAAGACTTGGTGGACTAGGACCTCAGCCATCTCAGCGGCCGTGGGGAGCTTCGGCAGGGGAATGAATTGGGCGGCTTTGGAAAATCTGTCCACAATGGTTAATATAACCGTGTTACCTTGCGACGGAGGCAACCCGGTGACGAAGTCCAGGGCCAGGTGGGACCAAGGGCGTTCGGCGACGGGCAGGGGGTGAAGGAGACCAGCAGGAGGTGAGTTAGAGGACTTGGATCGGGCACATACCGCACAGGCGGCGACGAACCTCCTGACGTCTTGCACCATAGTAGGCCAAAAAAACCTGCGTCTCAGAAGATTGAGAGTCCGGTGGACCCCTCCGTGGCAAGACACCCGGGAAGTGTGCCCCCACACCAGGACGTCGGAGCGGAGAGAGGAGGGGACGTAGAGAGTGTTATCGGGAGGAGGAGGATGGTCAGGCTCCTCATCCTGGGCCTGCTGGACCCGAGTCTCAATGTCCCAAGTGAGATTGCCGATAACGTATGTGGGCGGAATGATGGGGGCTGCTTCCTGATGGTCGTGGGCACTAAACATACGTGAGAGTGCGTCAGGTTTAATATTGCGACTACCGGGTCGATAAGTAATGGTGAAGGAGAAGCGGTCGAAAAAGAGGCACCAACGGGCCTGACGGGAGTTAAGGCGTTTAGCAGCGCGGAGATATGCGAGGTTTTTATGATCGGTCCATACGATAAAAGGGTGCTCAGAACCTTCTAACCAATGACGCCACTCTTCTAAGGCGAGCTTGATGGCAAGGAGCTCGCGATTACCGACATCGTAATTTTGTTCCGCGGGGGACAACTTCCGCGAAAAGAAGGCGCACGGCTTGAGTTTACCAGAGTGTTCCTCGCGTTGGGACAGGACGGCTCCGACCCCGGAGTCAGAGGCATCGACTTCCACGATGAATTGGCGTTGCGGATCGGGTTGTATTAGGATGGGTGCGGTGACGAACATGGTTTTAAGTTTATTAAAGGCGTTATGAGCCTCGGGCCCCCAAACAAACTGTTGATTCACCGAGGTGAGTCTGGTAAGTGGTGCGGCGAGACTACTGTAGTTTCGTATGAATCTGCGGTAAAAGTTGGCGAAACCAAGAAAACGCTGTAATTGCTTGCGTGAGCTGGGAGTCTCCCAGTTAGCGACTGCGGAGACTTTGACAGGATCGGGTCGGATGTTGCCGGCTTCAATGATGAAACCGAGAAAGGAGACGGAAGTGACATGAAACTCACATTTCTCGGCTTTAACAAATAGCTGGTTCTCGAGGAGGCGTTCGAGGACCTGACGAATATGAAAAGTATGGATTTCCGGATTGGGCGAGTAAATAAGAATGTCGTCCAGGTAGACAAAAACGAACCTATTTAGGAAGTCGCGAAGGACGTCGTTAACGAGATGCTGAAAGACTGCTGGGGCGTTAGTGAGCCCAAAAGGCATCACCAGGTACTCAAAATGCCCCAAGGGTGTGCTGAACGCAGTCTTCCACTCGTCCCCCTCCTTCATGCGAACCAAATGATAAGCGTTCCGGAGGTCTAATTTAGAAAATATGCGCGCTTCCTGTACCGAGTCTAAGGCGGAGCTGATGAGGGGCAGAGAGTATTTATTTTTGACAGTGATCTGGTTCAACTCACGGTAATCGATGCAAGGACGCAGAGATTTGTCTTTCTTTTGGACGAAGAAAAATCCGGCCCCTACAGGAGACGAGGAGGGGCGAATGTGGCCGGAGGCGAGAGACTCGTGAATGTATTTCTCCATGGAGAGCTTTTCAGGACCGGACAGGTTAAATAACCGGCCCTTAGGAAGAGTAGCGCCGTTTAAGAGCTCGATGGAGCAGTCGTAGGGACGGTGTGAGGGCAGCGCATCGGCTTTGCGCTTGCTGAAAACATTCTTAAGGTCGTGATAACAATGGGGTACCTTTGAGAGGTCGGTCTCCTCCGGAGTGTGCTCGTTATCGGGGGAGACAGGAGGGATGGCGGAGCGGAGGCAGTTGGCGAGACAGTGGGGGCTCCAGTTAGTGATGTGGAGATTAACCCAGTCGAACTGTGGATTATGACGGCGCAACCAGGGGAATCCTAGAATTACAGGAGACTGAAGAGATTTAGTGATATAAAACTGAGTGACTTCATGGTGGTTGCCCGAGGTGATCAGGTGCACGGGTTTGGTACGGTGAGTAATGCGTGTTAGTAGTTGGCCACCCAGGCCAGCAGCTTTAACGGGATGATCTAGTGGTTCAATGGGGAGGTCGAGCTTGGACACCAAACTACAGTCCATGAAGCTCTGTTCGGCTCCGGAATCGATAAGAGCCCGACAATCATGGTTACGAGAGTGATGACTAATTTTGACAGGAACATAAAGGAAATTATTTCCCTGAGAGTCCGTAGGGACAGCCTCCCGCGGCCTGTCTTCTAGCGGGGGGCTCTCGAGTTTAAACGTAGTGTGCATTGCTGTACGTGGTGACCTGATCGTCCGCAGTAGAAGCAGGTACCCTCCTCCATGCGTCTGCGCCGTTCCTCAGGAGTGAGTTTGGAATGGCCGATCTGCATCGGTTCCTCCGGGGGTCGGCTGGTGTTTTCTCGCAAAAGGGAGGGTGGCGGCTTTGACACGGGAAACTGAGGAACAGAGTCAGCGATGGTTCTTCCGACAGAACGTGTGCGTTCGTTCTGACGATCTCGGAGCCGCACATCCGAACGTAGGGCGGCGGAGACGAGCTCCTCAAAAGTGGTAGCTTCGGGCTGAGAACATAGATGGTCTTTGATGTGATCACTTAACGATTGGTAGAAAACGCCTTTGAGGGCAATGTCCGGCCAACCAGCCTCAACCGCTAGTATGCGAAAGTCGATCAGATGTTCACTTACAGATCTGTTGCGTTGTCTTAGGCCCAGAAGGCGGCGAGTGGCTTCCTCTGCTTTGCAGGGTTGGTCGAAGACCAGACGAAACTCCCCAATGAAGCGTTCAAACGGTTCCTGGAAGATGGGGTTAGCTGAAAGATATGCCTGGGCCCACTGAAGGGCTTTGCCACGTAGAGAGTTAACAACGAGAGTAATTCTACAGTGGTCTGCGTGGTAATACCGCGGGGCCTGCTGGAAAATCAGTTGACATTGTAGCAAAAAACCACCACATGAACTCACGTCTCCTTGGAACGGTTCGGGTTGTAGCCGGAAATTCTCCTGAGTCCATGCAGTGGTGGCTGGGTTAGAGCTACTGGCAGCGGAAGCTGTGGAGTTGGAACTAGTGTTAGCCGTTTGTTGGCTAGTTAGCTCAACCAGCGTTTGGGAGATGCTGTCCAGACGGCGAAAAAGATCTTGCTGCGCCGTGGCCATCTGGTTGAGTGATTCAGCTTGACGTCCGAGGGCTACACCTTGTTGTGAGACGGCGAGGCGGAGTCCTTCCGGGTCAGCTGGGTCTGTGTAATGGCCAGTTCGTTCTGTCATGGCTGACGTCGTAGACGTGACTGACCCAGACGCTGAAACCCGGAAGTAACTCACGATCCGAGATGTGGGTTAGAAGAGGTTTATTTTTACAAAGGTTTGTGGTCGAATCCTCTTCGGATGGAGACTTATAGTTCTTGGGACGGGCGTAAGGCGAGGCGTGGACGCCGAGGACGGCGGAACCAGCTTGGGGCAGGACGTGGACGCCGAGGACGGCGGAACCAGCTTGAGGCAGGACGTGGACGCCGAGGACGGCGGGACCAGCTTGAGGCAGGACGTGGACGCCAAGGACGGCGGGACCAGCTTGAGGCAGGACGTGGATGCCGAGGACGGCGGGACCAGCGAGGGGCGCGGTGGAGAGCTCAGGATGATGAAACCAGCGAGACCAGTGGTGAGGGAACCTGAAGGATAATGCAGAGCGTGGTGAGTCAAATAACTTAGCTTGGAAGGTAGATACTAAAAGGCCAGACATAAGCACCGGAGTGAGTATAACGAACTGGCGCTGAATTCTGATGAGAAGATCCCTTAAGAAGGCTGGCAGGGTGATGAGGAGATGAAGGTCAGCTGGTTCCAATCAGCAGAGCAGGTGCAGGAGCTGAGGGAGGGGGAGGTGAGCTGACAGGCACCGTGACAGAAAAACTCAAACAGGAGATTGAGTTTGTTTTTTTGTTTTTAAGTTTCAGTTAGGCATTTTATTTGGATGTGAAATACTATTTTTTTCATTTTTTAAATAACCTTTTGCAGTGAGCTTAAAGGCCATAGGTAACATTGAACGCCTGTATGTTACCTTTCTGCAACAAACAGGTCAGTGCCTCAACAAAACTAATCAGTGTCATAGCTCTCAGACTCTCCCACTGACATGACTATCTATTACACCTTTTTTCTATCGATTACAAACTTTCTCTGTTTTTTTTCAGTTTATTCACTTTAAGTATTTTTTAGTTTTTCTAATATGCTTTAAATACTAGTTTTAGAGGCATGGTAATCTCAGATTTACTCTACTCTCCTCTGTACCTAAACACTTGCTAGCCTTCCTCTACCCATCCTTCCTATTCTCCTGCTCTCCTCATCAGAAAGTGTTGGATTCTGACATCTGCCTGCAGGAGCAGTGACCCGTGAAGTAATTAGAGTAGGAATCTCGCCTTCTCTTCCTCCCACCCCTCCCTCCCCTCCATTTTCTCCGCTTTCTGTGTACTCTGAGCCTGGGATCATATAAAAAGCTGGTTATGTTTACTCCCTGATCCATCTAATTTCTGTAACGAGGGCCGAGCCGGCCTCATCTCCTTACTGCTCCACGCTTAAACCAAGGCATTGGGCTGGAGAGGCGCCCCAGGCCCCCGCAGGGCACTATGCAGCTTCAACCACAACACTCAGCCGCGGAGACGAGGATGGGACCTAACCGGATTAACTCCCAACCAGCACAGGTGGAGGGACCTCCGTTTCTCACGCACACCTACACACACACACATGCATATATGTGCACACGGAGCAAAATGCAACTTTACACCATTTAATGCATCATGAAAAAAAAAGTGCTGGGATGAAGCATATGTGTGATTATATCGTGTGTGTTTGTGTGTGTGCTGGAGAAAATAAATAAAAAAGCAAAAACTTCAGTTGCTGCAGTATGAGATGAGAGGACACAATTATGAATTGCTACACAGCTTATGGCCACTGATGATAACTCTCAAGTGCTGTGATATTAAATTGCTGGAACATAGAAACCATGTGCCCCCCCTGCTCCTCCCCCAAAAACCACCACCCACAATTGAAATGATTTGCCCCCTGGAATTCAAATGTAATATGTAGGATAAGAGTTGATATATAATGCAACAAAGTTAAGTCTGAAGGCCATTACAAAAAATAAGGAGCCAATGTGTTAGATGATTTCTTTTACAATAATTACAGTTTTTCCATATTACAATTCATAAATGATTCTTCAAAGAGGGATTTTTGCTTGTTGCTGTGGGTCAATGCTGTTAAACATTCAGTTTGAAGATCATTATATTAGGAACTATAAGCTGCTTGTCCATGGAGGTCTATTTATTTGGGTCATATTAAGAGTAGTTTTTCCAGACACATGTATATGTATATATATTTTTTAGGAAAATTGAAACCAGGTTCATTAATATGTAAAACTGTACATACCGATTTCTTACTTTTTATTTTATCCTATTACTGTCTGAGTATGTGGTGTTAATTTTTGAAAAACACAACATTTGTGTCTCACATTTGGCCTCTTACATGTAAATAAACACTTTGAAAACATAAATTGTGAAACTGTTTTGCCAAATTTAACTGTTTTTGTTAATTGAGCCAAGAATTGTGCAAGATTTTCCTTTTAAAAAAGAAAAAAAAGTAGATGTAACTGGAAATGTGTGCTCACTCAATGAGTCACTTTAACTGTCATGAGAGTGGATGCATTAAAAAAAATTATTACAGACCCACTCCAATCAAAATTGTATTTTTGGTGTTTTTGAACAGGTTCTTGTAGCATTTTTCTCATGATGGAGGACATAAATAAAAAACATTGCATTTCTGAGTTTTTTCTTTATTTGAAGTTGTTGTGAATAACTAGCAGATGAACTAATGGGAAAAAGCCTGTAGCAGTGACGTGGGTGCTGCAGTCGGCTGGCCAAAAGCTCCCTGCTCCGCTCCATTCTGATGTGTCCACTTGCAGACAACTAGATCCATACATCCTTGTTTGCCTCGTCTACGTTAGCACATGGCTCAGAATTGTATGTCTGGAATGCTCCAATATTACTCACCATTTTTGTTGCACTGCTAATGTTAGGTTCGGGTTGTAAGAGGCTGTAAGCTAGTAGAAGAGCGTGTAACAGATGGATGATGGGACAGGGAGGTGGGCTTACTCCACACTAAGAGTTCCACCCACAACTCAGAGGTGAATTTCTAACGAACTACTGCCACACTACAGAAACTATCTCCTAGAAAACAACATGTTTTTTTGATTTAGGCAAAAAAACTGCATAATTGTCATTAAGAGATCACTGGGAACGCTTTTACATTCGATCAAAAGATGATTGGAGTGGGACTTTAGCAACTTTTCTAAATCTGAGCAAAAATGAGGTCCATACTTTTAAGTCTCCCAATCATTTTCAGTCTTGAACATTTGCTTCTTTATATGTCTTTCCCCACACTTCACAAACCTTTCGTCACAGTTTGCCCAAAGGCAACAACCTCATGTCAGAGTTCAGCTTTGAAGTGTTTGTCACCATTCAAACGATGCACAAAAAAAAAAAAAGTTTCAAAAATCACTTACTAAATACTGTACCTCCTAATACCAAAGGCACAAGGTGTTCCACATTCTTCCTGCTGTGATTCTGACACTTTCTGAAGCACTGGCAAAGCTATGCATGATGAAGAGAGTGTCGGTACCTTTACCCATTCCCCTGACAGCTTCAGGCCAAAGACACTGGCCAGAGCAAGGCCACTAAAACCAAATTAGATCATCAATTTCTACTAGTTATCCTAAAAGTAGCATCTGTCCCAGGAAGCATTCAACCATATTGTCCAAAGTGACATACGGCAAGAGTATTAACTGTCATATGTCAATGTGGTTTAACAGAGTTACTGGACTTTTGACATGTTTGAAATGTCATTATTTGGCTAATGGAATGACAGACAGAAACCAACTGGCACTCTCGCATGCATAGTTTCTATTCTTTTAAAGAACGACGGTAGCGTAATTTAGCTATAATCATTTTCAAAGACTGCTGTTTAAAAGAGGTATTTACTTAATAAGAAAACTTTTACAAGAAATTGTTAGACTGTATTTACTTCAAAAAGCATGGTGCTTTGGGGATACCCAGGGGAATAGATGTCAGTCAAGCCAGTGGAGTTGATCAAACAGCCTGCTGATAGGATTTTGAGCGTATGTGTTTGCTTGCAAGCATGTGTTTGCATTCAGCTGTGTGTGTGTGCATGCATGCGTGCAGCTGAGTGCTTGTGTGAGTGTGCTGGTAAAACAATCTGTCAGTGTTTTGACAGCCATGTCACACGCCGGGGATCAGTCTCAGGGGATCCCGCGATAAGAACTACTGATTACCCCCCTATGCATGATTCCTATATTTATTCCCAGAAAGTGTGACTCTCATGCAGTATCATTGACTTACTTTGCGGAGAAACGGCTTTGCAGCAGGTGTAAAGGGTTGAGTAGGGCGTTGGAAAGTTTTCAAGGTGACATAAAACACAGAAAGGAATTCATTTGCCATCTGTCCTGGAGGAACAGTTATCACCACACAGAGCAACACAAAAGCAACAATCAAACCAAAGTTTTAAGTTTTTGTTGATACATTTAGTCAATGCAGTTTCACACAAATAGTGTGAAACTGCAATAGATACTTCATATATGATGCCTATTTACATTAAAACGAGAGATTTTTTTATCTTTGCAAAAGCTGTACAATCCTTAAAAAATGCTAAAGCTACGTTCACACCGCCCTCTGACAACTAATGAAAAGTCTATGTAAATGCAGGAACGTGCGTCTTTTGGGCTTCCGTGTTCAAAATTTGCATTCACATGTAGCTATGCAACTTTCTATGACCGTTTCCGGGCTCTACGTACAAAACTCACGTCCACTGAATGTTTCTTGCAAATTAAACCAGGTCAAACTTTGACTAAGGGACTCGGATTTGGTTCCGACGTCCCTTTTAATTCACAAAAATGAAAATTGACCATTTTGCCCCATGTGAATGCCATGGGCTAAACGTGCATTCAAGAATGTGCCTCTAGCGCGGTCTTGAATAGTGTGTCTCATGCCTGGTGTGAACGTAGCATAAGAGTTAATGGTTACACTAATGCCTAAAAACAGACTTCTTCAGTTTTTCGAGTTCAGATGGAGAATTTACGTGTTTCTCTTTCATACTTTTAAACTAATGTTGTTGCTGGAAACCAATAGAATGTTCCTTTCGAATTCACTTTTAGGGTCTAATCAATGACAGGAATTAATCTGTAGTAATTAAACAGCCTAATGTGGAACAATAATAGTTCAATAGGGGATGAGTATAGTAATATGAACCCTATGGGATGCAGAAGAAAAAGAAAAAAGCAGTGATGCTTTTCTCTCGTGTGTGTGTTAATGGCAGTGGCAGAGTGACATAACAAAACTCTTGATTTATAAGGCTATTTGAAATGCTATCGCTTGGGGGGCTGTACCCATAGAGTAGGGATAGGGGACCGCTGACAGCTCACTTACTTTAGGACGGTGAGACAGAGATGCCTGGTGTGTCTGTCTGTTGAGCTCTCCCTTCTTCTATCTACCCTACCATCTCTGGTTGCATCTCTTTGGCTTTGTTAAGTTTTTTGGGGTTTTTTTCTCCACGTCTGTCACATTGCACCACAGTCTGTTTGTCATGCCTCTTTCCGTTATCTAACGGGGCGAAGGGTCATTCCAACATCACACTTGATGCGAGAGCTGGTGCTCTGATTCAGGGCGCTCTGAAACTTTCTAACAAATTAACTTTTTTCTTATTTCTTTTTTTAATCTGGCTAATAAGGAAAAAATATATTTGACAAGCTTAGCAGATGTTTTATTTTTGACTTTACCTTTCACATCTTTAGTTTGCCTTTCAGCTCTAGGGTATGTTTTGAAGTTTTTAATTAGAGATTAGGATGATTTAATGTGACATGTACATACTAGCACAGTGGGTATTGTTTGCTGAATGTGCAAAAGAATGGCTGAAAAAAAAAGGCGATGATTGTATAGACTGGGGTTAGGTTCTGGTTTTTGTGTCCAGGTATAAGACAAGTGGAGTCAGAGACACACCTGCCAATTCTAAGAACTGTAAAGAAAAAAAAAGTGAAAGTGGGTATTTTGGTTGGATCAGAAATCAGGGGAATTTTAAAAATGGACACATGAGAAAACGTCCTGTGTGATGTCAAATCTTTTCAACAGCTGAGACATGAGCCCAGGTGGGATCTCTGATTGTCATGTGAATACGTGGACGCACATGATACCTGTTTGTGTGCATGCTCACATTACTGAATGACACTTTGGAAGCCAACTGTTGAAATGTGACCGCTGAAAAATAGCAAGGAAGACAATACAAAGTGCAAACAAGTACAACTTGGTGGGAACCTGGAAAGTAGTATCAGTGTTGAGGGAAATTCCTGAATGAAAACAAATCTGAACGCTGTCAAACAGGCTCAATGTTTGTTGGTATGTTTAAAGAATGTTGCCACTGTACAACATCATTGTTTGTCAGTGACACTAAATAGCAGAATTAGGGAATATAAGGGAGTCAGAGTGAATGTGCCTCAAAATGAAGAAAGAAACTATACCTATTTAAGTGTTTTTTTTCTAGGCCAACTTTTCATCACAAATAAATAAGAAGAACATATTTGGTAATAAATTGGTTTCGGTAAAGTTGGCTTCAAAATGCTTCAGAAAAAGTCCTGATCAACCTGTGTGAGCAGACACAAGGTTGTCTGCGGTACTGACTCATCCACTGTGCCATTCCTGTGATTCATCTAGATGCTCTGACCCCACCATCAGTCACCACAGACCCACAAACAGCCTCTTATTCGACTGTCTGATAAATATACCACCCGATTCAGGGCTACAGCTGCTGAAGACCTGTACAGCAGCATCCAAATCAAGTTAAAAGCACATATATGGCACTGACAAATGTGTATTTTAAAGGTCTAATGCTATTAATCCTTGGCATGGGTGAGTTATTAATTACTGGAAAAATTAGAGGCTGAAGCCAGTGAAAACAAATCCCTCTCAACATTGTGGAGGATTTCACATCATGGTGTCTTACTGAAAACAGTGTTAACGGATTAGGAAAAGAGGTGCAAATAAAAACCTGGATAAATCTGGCAAGTGCGTTCTGCCATGACTCGTCGGTGTGTGTGGGGGGTCATGTGTCTCACACTTCAGAAATCATTTTATGACTGTCTCCTCTCCAAGTGATTAAGTGCTGCAGTTCCCGACCTTACTGACTTAATGAAACCAGCGTGATTTCTCCAGAGAGCTTGAATTACACAATTAATTAATCTGTGTGTGTCTTCAAAATACTACACAGTAATCTCTATAGGAGCAAAAAAAGTTAAGTATGATTTCTCTGTTTGAAGCTCCAATAAAAACTTTTCATATCCTTACATCTTTGCTCTTTCTCTTTTTAAAAACATCCACGTTATCACCCTTGCTTCCTCTTCCCTCCTTCCCACTCCTTTTTTCTTTTTTTCAAAGCATGAGAACGGGGCTGCAGCGATTAAGGAATCCTAGCCCTGGCTAATCATCCTGGACTGGAGCACTTCCGCTGTGCTGATTACCGAGGAAACCATTAAGTAGAAGAAAGTGGCTGGATCTTTCATCCTGGTCGGTCGGGCTCAGGGGAGGTCAGAGAGGGGTGTGTTTGATAGGCCATTTACCCTTCCTGTTCTTATTATTCCAGCATTTCCTCTATCTGGACTTAGCGCGACTGTGGCAAGCGGACCTTTGGCCAATATTACCCTCCTTCCTAAAGGGTTGTAATTATTGCCATACTGCTATCCAGGATCCAGTGATACTTTTGTCAGTTCAAAGTCACTCCTTAAACAAATGAGCCAAAATGTCGCTGTCGCCTCACTTTTGAACTGTCACAAAAACAGAAATAGAATATGCGGGCTTGCTGGGTCCATTTGCACTTTTCCTCCCCTTCACATCTTCCTCAATACAAAGCCTTCGATGCAACAACCCATGAAGAAACACACAAACGCACACACATTTACAAGCAGAGGCCCTTGTTCCCTCATGTTCCACCCTTTATCCAGACAGACAAAACTAGCGTATTTACGCGCATCAAGGCCTCATGGGTGGGTACTGTCACAGATGGTGCTAATGATGTGTGCCCCAGCAAAGGCAGCACCCTCGTTCAAGCCAGACTTGCGACATATGCTCAGTCGCAGGGCCATCAGCGGAGAAAGGCAGCCCCCAGAGTCGGAGAACCACCCCAGTGACCCTTCTACCATGACAGCACAATAACTGAGATGACCCTAAACAAACAGGGAATCCAGCTCTGCCTGCTTTGCTCTCTTCATTGTTTTTCAATCTGGTTCTTTCAGCATCACACCCTCCCATTGCATGTTCCTGTCTCTTCCTGTTACTTCTCGTTTCCTTATGCTATTCATCCCTCCTTTGCCTTTTCCCCCCAATGTCCCCACACAGCCTGGCTTGATGGATGACCCTTTGCTTTAGTGATTTGGGTCCCTGTGGGGGCCCCTTCTTTCCTCTGCAGGAATCTGTGTGCAGCAAAGTGACAGAACAAGTTCGGGACCGCTGCCTGCCTCATAATGTAGAGTAGATATCACAGAGATTTGTACAGAAGGGTGACAGAATGCATCAACAAAGAGGATCTCACGTCCAATAAAAGACTAAGGAATTGCATGTCTACATGCAGTCTTACCCTTTAAAGAATCACTCTATATGCAAAGCTTGCAGGTCTGATTTAACTTTTAGCCCAATTCTTAGAGACCTTGATCTCTCAAAAGATGCTAAAGGTGTTTGAAGATGCACAAGTAAATAATGGCCTTGCGCAATAACATTATGCAATCTGGCGCAAATTTTTAGGTAATTTCCAATACAGTATTTTCTTACAGTGCCTAAAGGTGACACCAATTTAAAGACGCTCCAACAAAAAGTTGGAGAAGAGGGAAATTCCTTGGACATTAGAGCAACCGAAAAGACCACTGACTGCCACAATTATCTTTGTAATCCAATCTCTGCAACACTACTGTAACTTCACACTTATGAGCCATAGGTAAGAATAAATCTCCAGAGACATATTGTGCTGTGTTTTGATGCCACAGAGGGCTTTTGTACGACTGCATTCCTTCAAAAGTTGTAAAAATACTAAAAGGTAGCTCTAGACAAATTACCAAATTACACCAGAGCCCCTGGGGAAGACAAGCTGGAATCAGTCGAAAGTGTTGAAGTAAAAACACTGTGTCATGTTTCTGTAACCAAGAGGATGTAACCATAGAAGCCTTTTGTTCAGGATAAACCTGAAAGCCAGTTGTATCTCCATTTGTTTAGAGGGGATGTTTAGTTGATGAGCTCATGCTGAGATTCACTACTCCATGGAAATGGATTAGTTATAGGATGGATGCGGGGATTTGAACCTAGTTGCAAAAAGCAAGAACGCAACAAGCATCAAGACGAGGAATATATAAGCATTGATATTTCTTAATTCTGTCCTTTTTCTGGAATTATTTTTTATTGATAGAGCTGCATTTTTAAAGTTCCATGTTTTGACTTTGGCCTTGGGATAGAAAAGCTCTCAGAAGAAATAAAGCAACAGTCAACATTAAACATTAAATGATCGACATTTGGAAATCTGCCAGTTCAACTGCCAGACTGTCAAACTGTGTTCATTATGAACCTAAGAGAAAAATGCACTGCAAAACATCTTTCTTAATTGATAGAAATGCTGCAAACTAAAGAATTCAGATTTTACTTTAGGCAGTGTGCTCTCATCCAGACTCGGTCAATATTCAATTTCAAACCACAGTTTTTCAACTTCATTTTTCACTGATACTACTTCTTTGTATAAAAAATATTGGACAATACCATCAAGTTACAAAGCTTCTTACAATTTGATGTAGGCAAAACATCAACAAGAAAATGTAAATAATTTCCGCACTTTAGGGCACACCGGATTATAATCCACAATGTCAATGAATTATATATTTTTGAAATTATGTCATTTATAAGGCGCACTGAAAGACATGAGTCATAGATAAGTCCATCAGTCAGCTAGACTTTTAAGGATTGCATTCACAGTAACTCGAGGACTTGTTTCTAACACGCAACATGTTAGCCACGTAAGAAGCATTAGCGTTTTCACAATACCAATAACTGCCATCTTGTTTGCAACACGTGAAAAACAGACAGGAAAAACAGACTAAAAAATTTTTACCATGACTACGGTAACTCCCAACCCAGCTACACATTACCTACATTCACAATAACAAGTTGTTTGCGACATGTAAAACACAGACTAACATTTTGACAGAGCACCGTGTAAGTCTCAAATTCACTTTAACATCAGTAGGCACAATCAGAATGAATCCATATATAAGGCACTTCGGATTACAATGCACACTGTAATTTTTATACAGTGTACACAAAGTATGTGTTCTACACTAATGAAAAAAATTTACGAAAAATATTTTTGCTTGATATTCTATGTGATAATTACAGACTTTTTCTAGATAAATGCTTGTCCTTTGTTTCGATTTTATAAAATGCAATGGCGCTTAATATCTCAGCAACATGATACAGTCCAAAACAACTATGTTGAAAAAAGAAAGCATTGAGTTAATTGTGGGTTTTCTTGTAACCTTTCTGCAATGACAACACATAGGCTCATGATAACATTTTGATTTTTTTTTCTTTATTCAATTAAAAGCATTTAACTTGCATCCTTATGTTTGCAAACAAGCATCATGTCAGATCTGGAAAAGATTTTTGAAAACCAAAAAAAGAGAGATGGTAAAACCAGTTAAGGCTTAACCAGTTACTGTTTCCTTATTCTATCATAATCGACACCATGTGAAAAATCCCTGGTGGGCAGACAAAATCGTGGACAGAGAAAGAAGGAGGAAGAAAGAGGTAAAAATTGTACATTTTATTCAAAGACCTGGCATCCGGAGATAATCTGCAATACTTAGATTATCTTTAGTAGTTTATATACACCAGCCAAGCAGTAATTAATTGCAGGGTCGCCCCAGGATGTTTGTCCCATCACTTAGAGGCTGTACACTTCCTCTCCTCATAAAATGTTGTTGCCATCCTCCAAAAGACAAAGGAAACTGTTTCTTTACTTTACTTTTATTTTAGACCGCTATAGCAGCTGTTTTCAGCATAGAGTAATATTTTCCTTAAAATATCAATTCAATTCTAAAGATGTCCAACATTGAAGATTTGTAGATACAAGATATTAGATAAATGTAGAAGCAATCAGAATCTGATTTGGTGTTCATTTTAAGGTAGAAAGGTAATGTAGCGGTTGGCACTAATTTAGTCACAGCAGGTTCTTGGTTCAAATTCCAGCTGAGGCCTTTGATAAGTTGCATGTTCTCCATGTCATGTGCATGTTTCCTTTGGGTATTTCAGCTTCCTAAAGCTATGCTGACTCCACCCTCGGCAAAGCACATTCAAGCTACCACTTTCAATGAAAGATCTATGTAAATGCACGCTGATTTGGTAGTAACATATGGGTAGTGTTCGTTTTCATTCACGGAAGTGCCAACCATTTAAAAATTGATCATGGAGGAGCAATTATAAGTATTATATATATTGAAATGTTGTTGCGAAAGAAAAAGCCTGGAGCAAGATTCATAAGATGTGCACTGCTTTGACGTTTCACACCAAGCCTCTTCCAACTGTAGGTGGTGAACATTTACTGGTATGAGGTAGCAACAGTCCAGTGTAAACAATATAAACTAAATGCACGTCACAAGTAGCTTCACACTGAACCAATCATATATGTCAGGGTTAGTGGTGATTTTAAAAATGAAAAGGAAATGCAATGGGTTTATTCACAAGGTAGCCTGCTTTGTACTTATTACTAGATTTAGGAAGATAGTCTATATTGAATGTATTTCAATTTATCTCATAGAAAACTATGTAAAACAAAAAAACTATGGTTTGTGGCATTCTTAGTGTTGCTAAATATCACTGTACTGCCCATGTCGTTATAGTGAAATGTGTGGGAACTCAATGCAGCTTTCTGTCACGCCGGCTTTGTCTGGCCTTTTCATTTTTCACTACTGGGCTGTCACTGCTGTGGAATGGATGGGAGGGAATATGTGTGTGTGTGTGTGTGTGTGTGTGTGTGTGTGCGTGTGTGTGTGTGTGTGTGTGTGTGTGTGTGTGTGCTTGTGTGTGTGAAAAGCACACCTGGCAGATAAGGAGACCTGCAACCCCACCCCTCCACCAACCGACCTCAAACCTTCTCACATACCCCCCACCCCAACCCTCCTTTCTCTCCCGCCCATCATCGCATCTTCTTCCCGCTGCCTCGGGCCCTGAAAGGGGGAGTCAGATCTATGTCTGCGTTGGGTGATGTCACTCTTGGCAACCTGAGGTTTTTAAAGTTCAGGTGAGGAAACTGCAGGAACTATGTTGCTATAACATGAGTGATAAGACTTTTATTTTTCACAGGTTGTCAATTGTGTACAACTGGATGCACATTGAAGCGACTTCCTTTGTCCGCAAGTGGGGAGTAAGTCTTTAAAAAATAAAAATGCTTACGTTTAAAATGTATGGAAGCATTTAAAGTTTCAGTCTTACTAAACTCTCCATGGTAAGGGTGACACATGTCTGTGTTTCCTTTGTTTTGGTTAAAACCCTAAAACCCTGTGAGGAAAGTGACGTTAATCCTTGATCAGTTCAAGATCTCCATGAGAAGAATCCTAAAGGGATGCTTTATGAGATCCACATGAATATCCTTTATTCACGAAAATGGAAAGAAAAAAAAATCAAGAAGACTATACAATCCATGCTTCATAAGTGGTTTGATTTTATTTGTTTATTTATTTACTTGTTGGCCTTTTTTTTAATGTTTGAGTTTTGCTGTAGACAATCTAGTAAATAAATGCAAGAAAAAAAGCAAAGTTAGTGAGGATAAAAAGACTTCTTTTTCCAGTCAAGTCGTCAGAGGAGAAGTTTAAAGATTTTTAATGTCTTGACATTGTCCCATCAGTTACAGGACAATGTTGTCAGAGACTTCTCTTAGTCTCTTTGAACCTTTTTAATACAAAGTCAGAACATTCAAAACATCTTCTGAGTGCATCTTTGACATCCTTACTTTTTCCTAAGAAGTGTCAGGAGCTCTCAGCCAGGCAGGCAGGGATGCATCAGCACATGAGCGACAGTCTGCGTGCCTGTGTGTACATGTGCATGAGCAGTGATTACAGCGTCAGATGAAAGCATAAAAAAATGACATGAAGAAAGAAAGAAAAAAAGAAAAAAAGAAAACGGGGCGGCAACCTCAACAGTTGTAGCTTGGTTTATCTGATCGATACCATGCAATTACTGAGATTTATGTAGCTCAACATTCCAGGGTGAGTTCGTGTCAAAGCCACCTGTGGAAATATGATCTGTTTTTAACTCATTTAATGCAAGAAGAGCAGGCTGAGAGTGAGCTGGGGGAAGGTGAGCCGTTTTATCACAGTTTTCACTGCATCTAACCACACAGCTCAGCCTTTGCCTTATGCCAGCCAGAATGCGTTTCTAAGATAACATATCATTATTGCTTGATTGATAGGGTGGAAACTTCTTCTGCTTGCATCAGATTTGATTGGTATCTCAAACCTGTTATTTGAAATGGGACTAAAGTGTTCTGGTTTGAGAGAGTTAGAAATCTTTTTCACATTCCAGGAACGTTTTAATTCGTTTGACTGTCTAATTGCAAACAAAAGACTAAGTGCATTTTTTCTATATTGTGCTGATAATACACTTTAAAAAGTACAAGCCCCTACATAAGTTAGGACATTTCCCAGAGTAAAAACAAAAGATGTTTTTTCTTTTACATTTTCAAGAGGGATCAACATGCGTGAAATGAGTACTAAAGAACAGGAGCTTGTGAATGTTAGCATTAAAAAAACATACTCAACTGACTATGGTATCTTTAAAAAGGCTTGAACCTCTTCACCACTCAACGTATACCCATAGGTTCCCTGACTTCCCACTGAGTAAACTGCACAAGAGTTCACTTTCAAGAAAAGATGAAACTCACATTTTCAGGAAGACCAGAGTTCTCATATATTCTGAGTTTAAATAGTCTTCAACACGTATAAAGCAAGCAAAGACATTATTGCATAAGCATCGGCTTGCAGCATTGGCTGTATTTGCAAAGAATATTATTTATCATCCACAATAAGTAAATCAAAAAATGAACCTGAAGATTAACAGCACTTTTTTCTTACACAGTAAAACATTTTGGATGTTATGTAGACCTTCTTAAGATCATGTATGCCCCATCCTTTCTGGTTCCAAAGCCTACATCATCTGGTTTCTGTCACAATTATCACTGACATTAAAATAGCAGGAAGCTGCCATCAGTAATGAATGAGATTTTCTCATTTAGCTCTAAGTCAATACGTCGCAGAATGAAAGACAATGAGCAGACATTACTATACACCAATAATCAAATGATTAAATGAAACATTTGTAAATAAGATAAGGTGTCTGTATTATTATGCTTGTTATTTTTATGTGTACACGATGATAATCAAATGCAACCACAAGGGGATACAATCCAGTCCTTCCATGTGCCGGTCCCAAATCCAGGTAAATGCAGTGTTGTGTCAGGAGAGTCATCCGCAATAAAAGCAACATCAAAGCAAACATTCAAATCAGAAAGGATGATTTGATGTGGCGCCGCCTAAAGTGAACCACCGGAAGGCAAAGAAAAGATATAACCATGTATATTGTAAATTAGTTTTAGCATTATAGACTTTAGAAAGTTTAAAAAGACGTTTTTCAACAATTGTTCTCCAATAAAAACAACCATCCATCCATTTTCTATACCTCCTTATTTCTGTGCAGGGTCACAGAAATAAGTCATAATTGATGCTCATTTGTAAATTGCTCAAATAAGTTTTGTAATATATTGTTAAAGGTGGAGCATGAACTGAAAGTCTATGGAAAATGTATGCATCAGGTCTTTAAAGCCGCAAAGCATGATGGGTTAAAGCAGTAACAGTGATTTTGGTTTCACAACATGCTACAATATTGTTGGGCAGTGTCAAATATTTGGCTCCGAGGTCTTCCAACAGCCGACTCTATTATACCTAAAGAGACTCAAATAAGTCTATTTCACAAACATGCTTCACAGCTCTTAATGTTTACTGTTGCAGAAAGACGCTGAATCCTCCTGCTAAAAAAGTGAGCCCAAACTGCATTGTTTTCACTGATATGCTGTTAGTAATTTAGTCCCGATAGATCCTGTCAAAGCAGTTTTGCTATGTAATTACCTGAAGTCCTCTAGCTTGCTCATATTCATTTGCAAAAGGTCAAAGCATCAGACTTTGCTCCAGTTCCAAAGGGATTTATGGTCAGAGTATCTTTACTTTCAATAAACAAAATAATCTGTCAAGGCTCTCAAGAGCCCATCTCCCCAGCAGTAAAACGTAACCTTTAGTTTCACACAGAGGTGGCGTCCTTCTTTTTTCTTAAGTAAACGAAACAGGTTTTCATCTCCCAAAAGAAGAATATTGTCTCTGCACCTGCTATTGTCTTATTTTTTAAAACACAACTTCTGCCAGGTTTAGAAAACTTTGGGCTCATTGTGAAAAATAAGAAGCTTGATATATAAAAGAGGAAATTTCCCAGTAATAAATTACCAGGGCTGATACTGTGAATGGCTTTGTGGCTCTGTCATATTCAGAATTTTCATCGGACAATAGCATTGGTACATGATGACACAGCTTAGGTCAAACCCATCCAGACCTGGTAACTGTATCTCTTATTTTTCTCTCCCTATAGAGCTCTTAATTTGATTTACTGCAATGTGATAGGAGCAACCACCGAGTGAAGAGATTGTGATTTGTGGTGAATAGATTGCTTGCAAGTGTGCATGAGAATGCACTGTGCTTCAGGAATAGGAACACTTTTCAGTGTGTGTGAGAACACGCAGAGATCATATTTTCCTGGTCCATCACTGGTAGAAAAAGCAAAGGATTCTGGGATATGCCCGGCCCGAGGGGCTCCTCCAGTGCGCTGAATGGGATTGAGGAATGCCACCATAGACAAACACGCTGCAAGCTACGAAACATCCACCGTACAACTGAAATCAACACTGTGGGTCCGACACAAAAGGAAGTCAATTCAACAGAGTAAAGGAGGAAGGGAGAAAGACACATACAGCACTCGAACAGGAAGGGGTTTCAACAATGTTTAAGCTGTGAAACTAAACATATAAAGATTAAAGTTTTTTCTATTTGGCAATATCTTGAAAGATCTGACCACAGTTTAACAGAAAACGGGCGGGTAGAAGGCAACGTCTCTGGATGCAGTTTTACAGACTTGTTTTCAAATCAAATAAAGCTGTAGTATAACTGAAACATTCATATGTCTCCTTTCACTGAAATCAAAACCATTTATGTTAATAAAAGAATTTGTTGTGTGGGTGCACTGAAATGTAATCATTTTAAAGTGTTTAACTTGTCTCATAAAAGTTAAAATAAATGGAAATGTCACGGAAAAAGCCTCCTTTGTAGTTGCCATGTGTATAAGATGTAAACAATAGCAGTGGTGCAGCCGTGGTGCAGTGGTAGGGTAGATTGCAGGTGCAGTTGCTGCATTGCCTTGCCCACCCATGTGTTGAAGTGCCCTTGGGCAAAACACTGAAAGCTACATTGCTCCTGGTGGTCATAGGATGGCACCAGGGTAAAGCAGCAGAGCTGCTATTAGTGTGTGAATGTGTGTGAACAATTAATGTGTGTGAACAATTAATTCATGCATCGATGAATCGATTGATATTCCTACAACCTTACCAGATTGATCTGTCTGAGGAGTTGACCAATATCTTTATAAAATGATTTCAAAGTGAAATAAATCCATTATGTCAATATTGGAAAATACCATTTCCATTGATGGCTCGATATTTTTGTTTTGACTATTACCGAAAAAGAACAAAGTGCATCACAGCAACAGACATGTGATGGCAGCAAAAACTAATCAGTGCATCATTCTGGTCCAATGTGTGGAAAGACTTTGAATTTAGCAAAGACATGTGACTGTAGAATGTTCTAATGATGATTATTTTAATATGGAAAAACAAGAGTGGGCTGAACTTTATGAAACTAAATTGTGAATGGATCTGCCATCGATTCTTCTTTACTTGTTTGTTTGTTCAAATGTTTAATTTACACGTTATTATCTTGCAAGAAAAAAAAGGAATCTGGAAAACTTCACCTGCACTCTTCAGTATCCAGGTCTTTGGCTAAAGATGTCCTGGATCCATTTTAGGTAAGTGAATTAGATCATTCTAAATTAACCAAGATTGACTATAAATCGTATCATCGACCACAAATTATGATATGAATCTAATCTTTAAAATGAATTGTTACACCTTTAGTGTGCATGTGAATGGACAGTGAGTGTAAAGCACTTTGGCCTTCCAGGAAGGTAGTAAAGCACTATATACAGTAAATTAACTCCATTTAGTATTTAAAATTGTAGTGAACAAAAAGAACTACAGAAGCAAATATGACAAATCAATAAGGGTTCATGTTTTTGCTCACTCTCTTTTGAAATGTCAAATCAATATAATAAAACAAGATTTTTTTCTAAAACTACAGTCGCATTTACTTATTTTGAAGCATTTTAGCACTTATTGTAACTTAAGGTCTAAAATTATCAATGGGGATCTCCAAAGTAATTGGAAGAAGAGGAATAAACTTGTTGCATGCATAATATAAAAGCCCTAAAATAAGAGTTTTGGATGAATTATAATGTATTTGATGCAATAAACGTATGAAAACAAAGATATTTACCTTTTCTGCGTTGAAGCTGATGGCATTTGAAATTTGTGAGAGTGGATCACCAACATTGGCTGACAATTGTCCTTTTACTTATCGCATTCTAATAATTTAGGCCTCCTTGGCAGGACATTAAGCAGGTTTATAGGCATGTGAGACGAAGCGATTTCAAACCTGTCTCGAGATAGATGCCAAGCATGTGTGTGGGAATATAATTGATTTATTTATTATATGACAAGAATGCAAAGCAAGTGTGTGATTTGCTGCCGTTATGTGGATTCAAAGAGACAGACGGAGAGACGGAGTGGGATGGAGGTGGGGGAAGGTGGATTTCCATGTGCGTTGGCCCCTTGCAATCCTTCAAAACCTTCCAAGAGCCTTGATAAGCAGATCCCCGGAATGAAATCTTCCTCGGCACTCCGCTGGATCTTCCACTAATCGTTTTATTTACAGTCACTGTAAAAGACGCCTCCCTTTTAATGGCGTAGGAAATAATAGGCGACCACAAACAATCGGTACACTCCTAAGCGCATTCCCCCTTCCCATTTTCACATTAGGCTAATCGAGGCAGGGCGAATGATATAAAGACATCAGTTGGATGAAATGAGTGTAATTGGAGAATAATGTTGTTAGCTTGCTCTAATCTTCTGCATGATATTAAAATGTTTTCAATGTACCCCAGCTGCAAGCAATCATCACACTCTGAGGAAAAACCTGTACGGCACTGGAGTGTGGAAGTGTGAGTGAGCAAAAGTGGAAGAGATCCGTTCCCTATTTGGATGAAAAGAAGCAAAAAAATAAAAAATAAAATAATTGAGACTTCAGTGGGAATTCCAAACGTCTGCAAAGACCTTTGCCCAAATGAACTGAGCCTTCTTCTATCATGGAAAAGCAATCCTTGCACCCTGCTGACGGTTGGCTAATTTGTTATGGGGGCTTATTGGTTGCCAAGACTAGTTATGGTGCTAGTGAAATCAGTAGCAGTGGGGTCCAAAACTGTCAGCATGGGTTTCAGAGGTTCATTTTCTCCATGCTGTGTACAGCCTGGTACAGCTTGGCTGCCAACATGCAACATTCAGTACAACAGCTGAAAAAACCAAAACTTCACAGTCGGATGCATTTTGACAAATGTCTTTCTGTGCTCACCTGTACACTACAAAATGAAACATTTTATTATTTTTTTTTAAATAAACATTTTGTGCCTAAATCTATCTTTTTTTTTGTTGAACTTTTGTTTTTAAACTGTCAAAAAAAAAATCACTCATATCTCTAATATCTGTTTTGTTTGCTTTTTAAATCAACATGATGACTCCGAAGTTGACCAATTTTTTATCATCCACTCAGATCTATATGGATGTTGCATTGTCAGAAGTCCCAGCAGTAGTCTTTCTGTGGGATAAAGGGTTAAGGTTATAATTCCCCTTTTGGCTTAGCCTGGTCTGTGTTAAAAAAAAAAAAAAAAAAACTAGCTCTGAGGCGGCTCTTTAACTGCTGTTATTGTGCCCGAAAATTATCATTAAACAGTGGAACAAATAACCTCGAAACGTCATGGGTGTCTTTGCATTGGATCTAAAACAACAAAAAAGAATTAATCAAATTAAAAGGAAGCCTTGTTATGCGATTTCAGTTTAATTTCCACAACCAAGCCATTATTTAGTGTTTGACAAAACCTAAAGAGGGAAAGTCACAGTTTAGAGGCTCAGTAACAGTTTTATATTAGTGATGAATTATCATTCCTTTAAGCTAATTTGGATAGACAGGGGAGCCATAAAGTGGGCTATGAAAATGGAGTAGCCTATTTGTTAAGCTCCCACCCCCTTCCACAATCTTTTTTTATGCTACCAGGGCATTAATATACTTTTGTTTTCCCTTGTTGATCACCTGGCATTTAAAGCATGGTAATTCCTGCAAATTATTATAAATCTATGAAAGCTATTATCTATTAGTGATTAGTAGCTCCCCGCTGAGTAGGTTCTGTAACACAAAAAACATGTAAAGCTCTGTCATCCAGTGTGGTACAGGGGTTTTTTATGTTTTATTTTTTTTAATCTGAACACTTGCTTATAGCTTACTCAAAACTTGTTTAGCTTCCTTAAGTGTTTTATTTTTACTTTTTTTTTTTTTGCATCCTCTCAAATCCTTCTCAAAGGCAGTTTAGGCAAGTGCCATATGCCCTGATTAAAGCTAGCGGCAGGCCAAGGAGCACAGGGAGGCTGTTTTGTCATTAGCCCCTTGTGCAGCTGAGGTGGAAACTCATTTAGCCCCATGCTGGACCTTCATTATGATAGACTTGTATCAGATGGCATCTCTGGCTGGGATCTTTGGCTCCTGGCTAACGAATGAGAAGATACTGCGGCTACGGCCTCTCTCCAGTCCCAGCAGGGAAAGGGAACGGGCTCTGAATGGGGATAGGGTGGGTAATGGGAAGTGATTGGGGATGAAGACAGGGAAGAATGAGTGAGCACTACAGATGAAGAGGAGCAGGTCAGGTGGGAGGTTAAAGGTGATGAGTTTTTCAGGACAGCAAGGAAAAGTACAAAAAAAGCAGAGCTTAGATTGGATGTGCAAAAGCCAGAGTTTTTTTTGTTTTGTTTTTTGTTTTACCACAGAAATATGCAATTAAAAATTAACAAAGGGACGGAGTTGGTTAAGAGAAATTAAGTTTAAGCTTACCTACATATGAGAAAAGACAAACATCATCTGATTGAACATTTAAACCTTTTTTATGGTTAACAGAAGTTGATTTGATTTGTTTATTAAGCATTAAATGTAGGGAATACAACAAAAAATCCCACAGATATATCAATCTAATTTCAGAAACATAGAAATCCATTAATTAAAAAGACAAAGAAAAATTAACAAAAAAGTAGGAAGAACATAACAGTGTAATTAATCATAATTGTAAATAGAGATTTTTGCTGTAATCATTCAATGCACACTCGGGTCACATTAGATTCATTAAATAAAGTGTTTTTTAACTAAAGTCAAATAGAGTTTGATTTATTTCTTCAAAAGGAGTGGGAAGAAGAAGAAGAAGAAGAAGAAGAAGAAGAAGAAGAAGAAGAAGCCAACTTGTTTATATAGTCCCACCCCTAATTTGAGGAATAGATATATTAATAGAATGTACTAATGTGTGCAGTATGAAAATAAGGTTGTTGTATAGCAGAAAAAGTAAAACACACCGAGCTCAGATGTGATGTGCTGCAGCTCTAAATTCTTTTTTTTTCTCCAATGGTTGTGGAAGCTGTGCTCTCACTATTGAATCCTCCTTTTTGAGAACTTTTATTTTTATTGGGACCTTCTGGACAAAAAGTCCTTTTCTAATTCTTTATAATATTTTTCATTTGTACCGTGTTTGGAATAAAAACAGTGACGCGGTTTGGACCTTAGGAAACAACAGAGGTTAAACATCATCAAAGGGGAAAGTTGATTTTGGAGTGGAGGTAGATGAGGGAATGACGGATAGAACAGAGATAGGCCTGAGGGTTCCGATTCCGGTTTATCAACACGGTTTGGTGTGTAGATGGAGAGGAATAGAATGGGAAGAGAAGAAGGAGGCAGTTGGGGCCTAGAGGAGAAGGCACATGATGGGGGCTCTGGTTCTGAAATGGGGCCGTGGAAGGATCTGGGTCTTGCTCAGTCTGGTGCCTCTCTGGCAGATGCTGCAGCAGACTGGATGAGGGGACCACCACTGACACACTGCTGGCGGCTAGAGCTCTGTGCTGCTTGTAGACCAAAACCACCTCTCTGTCTGGCTGTCTCTTTTTCTCTGGCTTCATCTACACCTCCCTCCTTCTATCCTTCCCTCTTGTCTGCAGTTCTTCCTCTTCCTCCTCCTTTTCATGGTACACACCATCATCACTGCTTACAGCTGCACCTCCTACACTCACACAAAGACAGCAGGAGCATGCCGGTTGCTGACACACACGCAAAACTGTGCATATAATGCGTACACAGAGAATAAAAAAATGTATAAGCTCCAAATGTTCCCAAGTCAATGGCTGAAACAATTTTTTCCCTATTTGCTGACAGTTGTGCTGCCTCCTGTAATAAAAAGTCAATGAACCAAGGGCAGTCAATATACTCCTTTAACATAGACTGAGAGATTTGTCATTTTCCCACTCAATTTTTTTTATTTATTTTATAAAAACGTGCTTTTTTTTCTTATGGCATACACAGACATGGATGGTGGTGGAGACGCACACACAAACACAGTTGTGCTGTCTCTTAAAAAGGAGAATACTGAGGAAAAAATGTCTGCACCCCCCACACGCACACAAAAATGCAACCTGAGGAGAAGGCATCTGACTGTGACAAACCAAATACGCTCTGTAATAGAATTTTCCATTTCTGCAAAACTGATAAGGAAGAGAAAGCATAACAACTGCGAGTGGCACATATCTGAGGGAGGTGATTTCAAAGAACAACACCAAGGCACTCCAGATGCCTCCTCTTGCTGAGTTCTTACATAAATATGCTGTTAAGCAATATGATGTATTATTATTACCTGAAAACATGCTCTGAGCCCGGGTAGGCAGCATATGAGACAAGCGCCTAAGCTCCCCATAGGAGATTGTCTCGACACCACATATCAGGCTGTGCTATTGGATTCCCTGACTTTTAACTGGGTTAACCCACTTCCTGGTGAATACAAATTCAATTTTAACTGCTGCAGTTTTTTATTTGCCATGCATGCCCCCCACACCCCCATTCCCTTTTCACTTGTCTAGCTCTCAATAGACTGGCATAACTACATTGAAACAATTTTCCTCTATTGAGTATACACAAACTATAAAAATTAAAATGAAGTGCTATTACATCTGTGCAAGAAAAAGCCAAGAGGGGAGGTCTAAGACAGAAAAAAAAAATGATGCTTCTATCGTTTTATTTCTTCCATCCATCTATATGCTTCTCACATCCACCGTGCTCCCTTTGCACCTTTGTCTTGTCATCTGTGGTGGTAGATGTTTGTAATTTACCACGCTTTACGTCTGTCTGGATTTAGGTACAATGCAACAAAAGGGGACTCCTCTGATTAGACATACGGAGAAGAAAAAGAATGTTATTGAAACGGAAACATTCTCTTTCAAACTCATGCAGTTTTTTATTAAAGAATGCAAATTAATTATCCAAAAATGTGATAAAAGTACAAGATAAAGGTAGTTTAAATTACTTTTGTGTTGTAGTTGGTTTGTCATTGTTAACGATTATTCTCTCCAGACTACATGAATATACTTGAAATAAAAATTGTATGTAAATTCCTTATGTCTACAAATCCGGAGCACTGAAAAACTAAAAAAAAGACATAAGCACAAGCAATTTTTGAGAAAATAAAACTATTTTATAAACCAAGTTTTTGTGATTTAATTAAACCTTCATGTTTTTTGTTTTTATAAAAGAGGTAAAGATTACAAAAGTGAATGCAAAATAAACGTTCCTTTTAGTGTTATTGCTGCACTCTTGAGCCAGAAAAAGACTGACAAAGGGTTTCTCTTTCTAATAATTAATTAATGTTTTATTACAAAATAATTATCTGAAGAAGTACTTGGAAAAATAGCTCTCTAAACTACGTCTGTCCGGCCTTTTAGGCTGTTGTTACTTAGGATTATTCTCTCTAAATTACAAATAAATAAATGCACGTAAAATAAAAATGTTCTGATATACCAGTAAATTATTTAGTTTTGCTAATCCAAAGTTATACCAAAACTAAAATAATGACATCTCAGATGAGCAAAAAATATATATTTTGCAAGTTAGGTGTTTGTAATTTTTTATTTTATCTTTTATTTATGTATTTATTTTAGAGATAAAAGAGGTAAGGATTAAAATGAATGCAACATAAACCTCAGTGTTATTGCTGTACTATTGAGCCAGAAAAAAAAAAACACACACACACAAAGGGGAGTAAGACTGGGCTCTAAAGGCACCTTAAAAGTCCTATTTAAGACACACAAACTTTCTGAACCATGGAAACCTGTCTTCCAGGGTCTCTGTGACTGTCTTCTCAATGGGTTAATGGCTTTCCTCAAGCAGAGAGAGGCAGAACTGAGCTTAAACAAAGCCAGATGAGGGAGTCAGGAAGCCTTTCAGGACTTCATTAGGTTCTCTCTCTGAGAGGGGAGGTTAAGAGCCCAGCAAGCTGGTACTGTTTAGGCTCTTAACGTCAACAGGAATGCTCACGCAGCTGCCCCATACAGCCACTAATGAATACACACGCATGTCCGAATTAAGCTCATACAAAGCACCGCATTCACAGATGACTCTCAGTACATGTGGAGATTACGACTAATAAAGCTGCACATGCATGAATGTAAGTAGCGTCTATGGAAAGCCTCTGGTTGGGACAAAGCGCAACACCAAATTCTGTCCGGTTAGAGTAAAGGACCACACAGAGACTCAAACAATAACTCACACTGGTACCGTGACACCGTTACTGCAGACACTGTCCACATACATGCATGCACAACCTCCTCATTGTGCTAGACCGTGACATTTAAGAATATATTTATTTATATTTTAATAGGTTATTCGATTTAGTCCAAATAAAATCAAATTTTATTGATTAACGTGGGCTCTACACTTCTTCAGGAAATCTATGTGTACCCAAGAAATAATGGTGTTTACCATTGATCTGTTAATGACTTGTGTTTATGTCTTAATCACAGATGTCTAAAATAAACCATTAAACCAACAGAACTCGTTTTTATGCTGTGTTTGTGTATGCCTCCGCAGGAACTGCATGTCCTTTAGAGTGCTATCAAAAGTATTGTGTTGCAGCTGGTCGCCTGGCCTGCGTGCAACCTCATCTTCCTTGCACATCTGAAAGAAAAGGGAGGGGTGAAGGCCAGATGATTAGATGATAGCTATCATGGCGTTGGACACGTGGAGCTGAGATTTGATGAGTAAGGTAGCGAGAAGTGTATCCGAGTGTGCGAGCGTTTGTGTGTGTGTGACAGGTGAGAAGGGAGGAATGAAAGGGAAGCTGATGAATATCAAATGAACAGAGAAGAGGTCTGTAAGTTGAGCCTCTGTGTGTGTGCGCCCCTGAATGCGTGTTCTTGTGTGTAAGGCCAAGGGTGGCGAGGTTTTGTTGTTCTCTTTTGGGTGAATAGAACAGAAGCTGATGATGTGTATGTGTTCGGAGACAAAAGGAGGTGTGCGTTCAGATGCATGTGTGTGTGTCTGTGTGTGTGTATGAGTGTCAGGGTTGTGTTCAAGCACCACCTAGTGCTTAAGTGTGGCACCTCACCTGTGATCTGGAACAGCAACTGTAACTAGGCAGCTTGAAGCAATTATTATGAGCATTAAGGATAAGACTTTCACATCAAAAGCATTTAAAAAAAAAAAAAAAAAAAAATTTCATAGAAATGTGGTTTATGATAATACAACTAAATGGCCTTTGGGGTGTCAGCGACATAACTAACCTTTCTTATAGTTTGAACTTTAAAATAAACACTAACAGATTAAACAACAGTAAAATATAGCAATGCCCATTGATAAATAGGTATTACATATTGTATGATATCAAAATAAGCTACATATTAATACTAGTGTGTAATTTTGGAACAAGGATTCTACCTCTTGTAACATGCATGGGTTATTGAGAGACAGAGGTAATGTCACAGTTGATTCCTCACTCATCTGACAATCACAATCAGCCACCAGATAAGAGGCATGAGGTGAGCCCGGGATAATTATGGCACACATGGCTTAGCAAACTTTCCCCCTTTCGCTCCGTCTCAATGTGCCCTTGAATACAGTATACTGTCATCACACATCCATCGCAGTCGGCTTACTTCAACTTAGCACCACAGCCCATCAAGCCTTTCCAAACACGCTGGTGACAGTGATGTGAGGCTGTCGTGGTGGATCAAGGTAATTCAGTCTGAGCCCCTCCACCCCACCCTTGTTACTCCCCCGTTGTCAGTCGAGCGAGCCGTGACCCTCGGGCCTTCAGATTCAGCTCCCCAGACCTGTTTATTTTTATCACAACAATGAAAATTAGCATGATGCTGAAAGCCTATGCACAGTGAACGCCTCCAAGGCAGTTTGTGTGTTTGTACTTATGCATAAATGTGTTTGTGCCTCTGCATTTAAGTGATGGGGATATGTCGGTGTGTGTGTGGGCAGGAGTGGCAGTGTCACCTTCTTATCGCAGGGCCAATGCTGTGTAGAAGGGAGATTTAGCAGAGAGATTGAGGGCGCTCGGTGGTTAGCACTGTGCACTGTGACAGGTATCACCAATACAAGGATTATCAAAACAAAGATTTCATAAAACTGTCAGATGAGCAAAGAGTCCCGTGGCAGTTTTGCAGAACAAATGCCAGGATTCCCATCACACTGTTTTTCTCATTTGGTTTAACGTCAAACTGATTTCATTTACATTCAGATGTGCATCGTACACTGAGATTTTGTTGTGCTCTGCACATCTGCAAACTTAAAGTTCATACATTGCAACACTTACAGAAAAAATTGTATTGAAAAGCATCCAAAAGAACAAAAAGCTTTGTAATCTCAAAATCATTTTGTCTGCACTTCAGCATGACTGCTTTTAAAAAAGAAGTTAGATACTTCGGCTGAAAAATATATAAAACATCTTTAAAGTTTATATATATATATATATATATATATATATATATATATATATATATATATATATATATATATATATATATATATATATATATAAAAGCAGGGATGGAGATAAAGATTAAATTAGATGTATGTGGTAAACACAGATAGCACATAACAGCTATCCTGTAATTTTAGGGACCTTTTGTTCTTTTCTTAGGCTAAGTGTGTTTTCATTCTATATCAGGTTCTGTTTAAATTGGAAAATTGGAATTATTCCAAATATTTCTCAGACAGAATAAGTCAAAAATATATCTTTTGTTTTTCAAGTGAACTCACATAGGATAGTTTTCCTTTAAAACTGAATTTTTTTCTAAGTTCTCTTAATTTGTCAACAAAAGTGAGGGAAAAAATGTTGAATGTTGGTTTTAAAGTAGGTAATGAAAGACCGGAGAGATTATTTGCATAATTCTCCCTTGAAGGGATGCAAGTCAAATCTGAGCACCTGTGATCTGTGATCCTTGTGATGGCAAGGCACCAAACACATACTTCATCAACAGCTGACATAAACATGTGGGCAATAGATTGCATTGGGAAACCTTTGTTAATCATAATACGGAGCTATAATCAAAAATAAAAAACTTTACTTTGAAAGGGGGGAAAAAAACTCTCTGAGGTAGCTTTTCCTAGAAATTTTTTTGACTTTTTGGATGATTCGAGAATCAAAGAAACAGCAGATTCACGGGTTAGGGTTGAAAAAGTAATGACAATTGCAACATTTTAAACATTCAAGGAACAACATAAGTAAAAGGAAATAATGATAATGTATAAATTGATAATGTACATTTCAGTAAAACTCAAAACCACTTCAACTATAAGACTTTTCATTGAAGAATGAGGTAATCCAACTATAAATCTGCATTTATTGCTGAATTTATACTTTTTTTTAAACTGCAGTTTTATTCAAAGACTTAGAATTTGAAGAAGATGTATTAAAGTGAACATCTTGCTTGTTTCTTACTCTTCGGGAATTAACAAATTCCTTTCCTGTGCAGAGTCAGTTTGTTTTCTTTCCAGGGTTTCTACACAATCAGAAGCTTTCGTTCACCAACAGCTGTTCCATGATGATGATACAGTTTGTATCTTATTTTTTTAGTGAAAATTCAGACTTGTTGAAACGTGATCTATCAAAAATCCCTTAATAAGCTGGCAAAAGAAGTAGAACAATGTATTTGTCATTGACGATTGAATATAACTATGTGGTCATGTATGAACCCTGATAACCAGTAGTAGGACTAATTAGTTTAGCAAAATCTTTCAGAAATTTATGCCATCTGTCCATCCATCCATCTTTCAAACCCGCTATATATCCCTTCACAGGGCTGCTGGAGCCTATCCCAGCTGCTGTTGGGTGAAGGCACTTCTCCTGAGTCCCAGGAGAAAAAAACCCACGCATGCCTGAGGATAAAGTGCAAACTCCACAAAGAAAGGTGCCAGCCGGGATTCAAATCAGGGCCTTCTCGCTGTTAGGTGCTAACCACTGCACCACTGGGCAGCCCAAGTTTATGCTCACAAGTAATTTCTATTAAAGACCATCAATCAAAAGAAAGTTTGCCGCTACACTAGATCATGAATAAATTACAAAAAAGTGAATCTTTTTCATTGTCAGAATTACTGTTTTCATCCCATTTTTTTCTATATGTTTGATAAAACCATATTATTAAAACCTTTAGGGGTGGTGTAAAACATGATATTACTAACTTTTAACTGCCTCATTCTACAATGTTAAATTGCTTTCAGTATTTTTTTTAATTCCAAATGGAACATATATCTTCTGCTGTCTTCATTCCCCATCACTGCTAATGCAGTTGCTACGGTCGGAAACTTTTCCCTCCAAACATATCTCGAACAAACACAATCCGGTTGCGCGGTTTCACCACGATTAATGAATCCTCAGCACATTCATTCAAAACTACACAGTGAAAGACAGCTATAGCACAGTGGTGAAAATCCATTCAAATATGATTATAAGTGAATTAATAGACATTGACATTTGTGTTTGTTCCAATGTGGTGAGCAGCCCAGCATTTCCTGCCAATGGCCCCACAGATGACACTAATACCTTGTTATCAAAGGGAATTTATATAGCTCCACAACCATTACATTCAGATTGTGTCTCCCTCGTTTTCTTACTTCACTCATGTTTGTTTCGGTGTAATGCAGATCAGTTATGGGTTTATTTTCTAGCCTCTAAGCTAAACATTTGACTTGGTTTGCTTGCAGGAAAAAAAATCATTTTATTAAAATAGATATGGAAGGGATTTGAGGTTTTGAAATAAATGTGTTGGTTTCTCTAAAGAAAAAGGTGGAAATAAACAACAATTTTTTTTCTTACATCATTTATTTTAATAATTTGTAATACGTACACAAATCATATGTTTGCACTTTTTTTCTCAAAACAATTTGTGATTGAGTTAGCTAAACCTTAAAGTCCCACTCTGATCATCTTTTGATCCATTGTAAAAGCCTTCCCAGTGGTCTTTTAATAATGATTATGCCGTTTTTAGCCAAAATAATAAAAAAAAAAAGACTGTTGTTTTCTAAGACATAGTTTCTGCAGAAAGGCAGGAGTTTATCAGATATTCACCTCAGAGTTGTGGGCAGAGTGTAAGCCTCCACTAATTTCCCCTAATCCCCTTGTTTGCATTCTTCCACTACCTTACAGCCCCTCCCAATCCCAACATAACATTAGCTATCCAGGAGCTATCTAGCCATACAGCTTTGAGCCATATTCCAGCTTGAGTGGGGAAAATGAAGGCCTACAAGGGATCTATTTCTCTATAAGTGGATGCATCGGAATGAAGTGGAGCAAGGAGCTTATGGCCCGCCAACTGTAGCACCTGCGTCCCAGCTACTACCTTTTTTCAAATGGCATTTTTTCCATCTGCTCCTGATACCCAATGATTTGAATAAAGAAATACTCAGAAATGTAGTTTAAATCTCAATGTTCCTTCCTCCATGAGAAAAAGTGTTTCAAGAACATGTTAAAAACACCAAAACCCAGTTTATACCGGAGTGGGTCTTTAAGTCATTATGGCTTTACCAAAAAAACTTCTATCATGCTTAATTTCCTGAACTGATGAAAGTGACTCAACGTGCAAAAGTTTCACTTTCATCATGAGAATAATACCAACAATAAAACTGCAAGGCACTCCCATTTAATCCTTTAGTGTGTCCTCTCCACTTCAGGATGTAGTCAACACATCAAAAAAGGGTCCAAATGCACTCTCATATCCATCACTGAGCAACTTTTCTTCCTTTTTCTCTTTAATGTCTGTGAAGACAGTTCAGCCCCAGGAAAGAGGCGGCTACGTTTTCACCTCTTCCGAAAGCAGGGGGGAGGATTAGCCGGTTGAAAGGTTATGTGGTAAGTCAACATTAGCTTTTCGGCTTACTTCAATGACTGAGCCCTGTAATTATATGCTGCAATTATTGTCCGCCTTCATTTTTGGAATCCCTGATTCTCTCCAACTTTAACAAATTAAGCCTCAGACTAACAATAAGTAGATGATTGTTTAGAACTAAAAAACATGCCATTCAAATATTTTCAACTTAAAGGAGAGTTGCACTTTTTTGTGTGTGTGTGTTTTAAGATACGTAATCTATTTTTTCCTGCATATTGCTCTTGCCTTTTCTTTGAAATATTAATATTGTTTTTCATCCAAACTTAGACTTTCCTAATAACACTCACTACTTAGGATTTAATCACAAGGAAAGGCCCTGAGGATAATATGTCTGGGAAGACAGGAAATCCATAGATAAAATCATGAAATTTATAAAGTTCATTGGTAAATTTTTGAACTATTTCTGCAAAGGAAATGTCTGTGGATTTAGCTTATGAAAATACAAGCTAACAATACAGCTTGTAAAGATCTCCTAATCTTAAAGAAAACAAGTGGAATCTTTTTAGTTACTGACATTTGTATTTACTTTGAGCTGGAAATGAGGGTTTGTCCCCCACTGACAGCCTTTTTGGGGGGTTATTGGTTACGAAACAGAGGGTGCAAAGATGGGGGCTTGAGTTGCACTTCCTTGTAGAGACTTAAGCCTTGACTTCAGACTTTTGAGATCTTGGGGCTGCGATTTGGTACTTGAAAACTATTTGTACTTTTTTGATTCTCTTCATCTAGCTCCAGAACACCACTGTAAGGTCTAAAATTAAAGGTCTCTCTGTAAAGCTTTTGTATTGATAATCCGCAAACAGAAACTATCTGTCATTGTATACCAACAAGTTATTTAATACTTGTGTAATGACAGTTTGTCATATTTATAGATTCACTTGAACGAAAAGCTAAGTTCACATGAGTTATGTGACGCACATTTAAAAACGTGTTAAACGGGGATTTTTTGAGCGAAGGTGTTCACACTGGACAAGCAGGGTGGGGCTTCTTCTTCTATTTTTTTCTACTGTCTACTAGCGTCTACTAGCGTCTACTAGCGCTTTCAAGCGTGCGTTGCCTAGGCCAGTGTAAACATAACATCAGACTCAAGACTTAACAAGGATATGTCATCAAAGACAGAATTGACTTGGACTCGCAAAGAGGACTTTCCAGGATCTCTGGGTTTTTGTTCACCTGCACTGTTAACAAAGTTTTTTTTTTTTTTTTAGTTAAAAGCAAAAAATTAAATGAAACCAGAATTTTCTGCTTTTATCATTAACTAATATTCCTCATGCACCAACTGTAATATCAACCAACATTCACCAATGATTTAATGAGCTGAGATAACATGTAAATGTCCTCAACAATGAGATAATTTTACTCAAAAAAGGTCAGCCAATGCAAAACACACCAGTGCTAAGGTTTAAAAGTGCTTGTTGTACCATCTCTGCATCATTGCACACCCCAGTTCAAATTTGTTGCCACAGACAATAAACTACAACGTTGGCTGCTTCCTCTGTACTCCATTACCTTCTTGCTGTCTAACGTAGCTCATTAAATCTCACTTTTCTATACCACTTCTCTCATTAAATAAAGTTGATGTTGGTGGAGGTTGCATTCGTTCTCTCAAACACCGAGCTGTACTGGGAGTTAATTGAAAATATCATCCATGAAGTCACTTGTAAAATTTTACCCACATCCTTCTGTGTTAAGCTAATTGTAACAAGTTGAAGAATGAAATTATTTTCAGTGTGACCCATGAAATTACACTTATGATGGATGAGATGTAAAAGTGATAAGTCAATTTATTTATTGGTATATACAGAGACCTTTGATGCTCATTTCAACAGAAGAGTCTAAATTTATTTTTTAAGCAATTTTTGTATGCACAAAGAACAAATATGCTTAAAAAAATAAAAGATCCAATTTCTTATATTATTTTTTAATAGAAGATGAAGAATTTAATTTCAAATTATTTTAAAAATGGCAAATGGTGCTTACTTCTATAGCGGTTTTCTACCTTCCTCGAAGGCCCAAAGCGCTTTACAGTCCAAGTCCCGTTCTAACGCACATTCCCACACTGATGGCAGCCAAACACTGGCACCAACCTTCCACCAGCGGCAAGGTGGAGTTCAGTGTCTTGCCCGAGGACACTTCGAAATATGCACGAATCGAACCTTGAGAGGTCAATCACCCTACCACTGCACCACTGCTCCAACTTTAAAGTGCAGTCTTTAAAAGTTGTAACCATCAAAGCATCAAAGACCCACTTTGAAAATTGAACATTTACCTCATGATGGAGGACACACATGAATAAAATTAAGCTTAAAGTGCATTTCTGAGATTTTCTTTATTCAAATAATTGTGAATCAGGAACAGCCGAAAAAGTACAGTTTGAAAAAGCTTATTTCTAATGAACTCCTGTTGCTCTGCAGAACTACGTCCTAGAAAACGTCACAGGGCTTTTCATTTTGGCTAAAAACTGCATAATCATAATTAAAAGACAACTGAAAACGGTTTTAAATAGATCAAAAGATGAAAGGAGTGGAAATTCTAATAGTAAAAGTGGGATTTGAAAAGAAAAGTTTTCTGCATTTGCTGAAAGCATGCAGTGCTATGTCGGAAATCCCTTAGGTAGTATTTTGGAATGGCAATCCTCATGGGAGACCATTTCAGTCTCTTAATTTGGTGTGACCTGGCTATGAGGTATTGTTCACACCTTTAATGCTTGCTTTGCACGTACCTGGCCAGTACAGAAGCCAAAGTCAGTGACCCCGCCTCTCAAGAGTCCCTCACCAACTGTCACTTTCTAACCCCTGAGAGGAAACAAAGGTGAGGTGGAGAAGTTTGGAGGAAGACTGTGGTGAAGAAAGGGCAGCTGCAGTTGCTTCGGTCTAAGTCCTATGACCCAATTTCCCACCTCTTTCACCCCTCACAAATTCCCTGCCCGCCTCTCTTCTCCTGCATTTTCTCGGTCAAGATTAATGATCTGAAACCAAACCTGCTGGCGAACTGGATGTAAGGAGGATGTCTGAGGTGAGACCAGCCTGAAGTTTGGAGTGTTCAAGTATAACTTTTCGTTCAAATATGCCAGTCCCGTGGGGACTGTCCATGTGGTGAAGACTTGTCTTACTAACCTCACTCTGGTTCATATTTCACTCTCTCTGAACTGCCAAGATGTCTTTCACTCTTTCTGTCTCTCTGCCTTAGAGCCTTGAGGCAGAAAAGGCAAATTTTCCAGGCCTGGAAGGATGTGAGAAGACTTGGTTGGACAGAAGTTCAAGATGTCATATGAGAGTGAAGTTGTGTTTGGACATGAAGCCTAGTTTGTGATCATCAGCAAACCTGTCAGGAGGCTGTTTGATGTAGTATTTGGGTGCTGGCCTCGGGCGGGTGTGTTTGTGTTAGCTTTCATATGGATTAGCTTCATAAAGTCTAATCTTAGATTATCCATGAGGAGAGGATGCAGCAGGTGTGTTGTCAGACTCCGTCCTTTTGGGTCCACCTTTTATATCATCTATAGGAACCATAGGAGGTAAGGATTCATTTAAGAGGAATTTATCAAAATAAAAAGTGGAAGAAAAGTTTCAGACAAGGCAGATTTTTTTTTTTAAATTACCACCATACTTCCACCTGCATTATTAATAAGAATCCTTGTGATTAAGATAATGAGGCCCTCAGCTTAAACCTTATCCAGCAGCTCCTAATTACAAAAATATAATATTCTACCTGTGCTTCAATCAGCATTAAAACAGAAGGTTAAGAATCATTCAATATTCATGCAGATGAAGAACTTCAAGGTTAAGGTGGCTGGTCATTTAACCTCAGCTTTAAAATAAAAGTCATTTTCTTTAATTGTCCTCAATGAGAACGACTGACTATAGCTGCTGGATGTCATTCATCAAGTTCCATTTGGGTAAAAGTATAATGTTTCCTCATATATTTTTGGTAAATTCAAAGATTATTTCTGGCATTAGTAAACATTAATTTTGCTGCAGTATACATAGAGGTGTTATTCAGTTGGATTTCCTAATGTTTTGTTAATCCTTCGGTTAAAATGAAGGAAATCAGAGAAAGCAGGTGTATGATGTAGAATAGAGGCCTAAAGACCCTCAAAAAGAATAGGGGCAGTGATGCATCATGGGAATGCTCTCTAAAAAATACTTTGATGTACATATTTCTCATTTGATGAAAGATCAGATCAGAAAGAATGAACAGAAATTTTGAATCATCAGAAAAAAATGAATCT
This sequence comes from Oryzias latipes, assembly GCF_053564925.1. Lineage (NCBI taxonomy): Eukaryota > Metazoa > Chordata > Actinopteri > Beloniformes > Adrianichthyidae > Oryzias > Oryzias latipes. The sequence goes on along the minus strand of NC_136256.1, from coordinate 16,956,951 downwards.
TTGTGTGAATTTTCTTCTTGCTACAGAGTGGGAACTTTTAGAGGTTAAAAACCATAAATAACTAATTCCCATGTTTCTTGTTTCAACTTTAAAAATGAAAGATACAAACTTTTCTTTATTTAGACTACATTATTTTTATAGTGTAACCTGAAGTTTGGCACTTGCATGAAACCAGGGGGTTTGCGTGAGTTCATCTATTGCAAAATGTGCCGGACCACTGACTCAGAGTTTGATAGTGAACTGCATTGGCCATGTGTCAACTGTGGAGACCACAGAGCAGTGAGTGGGACTAAGAAACTGGGCTTGGATCCCATAGCCTGGAGGCTGTAGGCCATGCGCTGCACCCACTGGCCTAGACCAACCCAGCACAGCACAGACCAGCCCATCCCAGCTCTGCAGAGCCCCCTCCTCCTTGTAGCCTCTCTGCACCTCCACCAGCTGCGCTTTTCTGGCTCCAGCTGCTAGGTGTACACACGATTCTTTTGCCCACCCCCTCCATGAACCCTTTCTGGATTTACGTGGCTTTCTTATTTCCTCACTCCTCATTTGTCTTCTCACTTTGTGTCCGCCATATCTTCTCTCAGTTTTTTTTTTTTTTTTTTTTTATTGTTTCTGACTCTCTTCCCTCATTCCCTTGCCAGACACAGGGGTTGTAATAGTGCCCAGCAATTACTGAGTTGGCATGTACTGCATTGTTTACTCACAGTCCTATTCCTACTGGACTTTATTAAAACACCATCTGCTCTCAGCTCTGGAATGGTAGATGAGGTGGTGGAAGAAGTGATGGGAGAAGGAAGCAATGGGAGTGAGCAATAGACTTGGCCGCAGAATGGAGGGAGGATGGCTGGACTCACATGGAGATGCAGACTGCCACAGCAGTCTCCTGTCAGAGGGACATCAACATTACATGGGAACGAGCGGCCTGGTAATGACATTTGATGTGTAGTTCCAGGAAATTATGATCCAAAATATTTTAGTAAGTCAACCCCTTAAAGACTGCAAAAGGTTCTCAAAACGTGCATGTTATGTACATTTAAAGATGTGTTACTTGCCTTCAAATGCTACGTTCACACCGGCCTTGCAACCCGCATTCTAGGGGCCATTTCCAATGAAAAGTCTTGAAATGTGCATTTCTGGCTTCCACGATAAAAACTATCGGAAACTACAGAAGTTCTTTTTAGTACTTCAGGTACAAAATGCGTTGGCATTGAACATGTGTTAAAAATTAAACCAATTTAAACTTTGACCAATCAGAGACTTACATTTGGTAGAGAGGAAAACATGGCGTCCCCTATAATGCGCAAAAGTGCCCCATTGTTTGAAAATTGATCATGGAGGAGAAATATATAATTGCGGTTTCCACCCAGCTAGAATTCTATGACACCAAGTCTTTCAGTTATCGGAATAGAGCTGCGAAAGACAAACCCCGGAGTAAGATATGAGAAATTTGCACTGCTTCAACATTTCACACCAAACCTCTTCCAAACAAAGGTGACGGACATGCGCTATTAAACAGTTGAAACAGAAGAAGAAGGCCCTCCCTCCTTGCCCAGTGTGAACTCCATGTGTGCATTCTTGAACCTGCATCTCACACCCGGTGTGTCTGTAGCTTAAGAAAAATTTGATATTCTTCACACTACTCAGTAACATAGAGATAGGTGCATCATTAAGCCGCTTTATGAACTCTTAGATGATGCTTTTATAACACGCATGTAACACCATGCTGGGCAATAATACTATGGCCCTGTGATAATGATGCTTTAATTGTTATTTTATTAGCTGTAATTTATTATGGAAGATGTCACTGCAGACAAGAGCCCAGATTGATAAGGATAACTTGATGAGAGGCAGTTGGACCCACTTCAAGCTGGATCAATTAGTCAATTACTCCAGAGGCTTGGCGTGGACACTTCTGGCATATTGCGAGTTGATGCTGCCTTTTGTGTTTCTCTACTGCATCATACAGCAAATGCATTACAATGTGTCGCAATCATTCACAACAAATTTAATACATTCATGTGATTAAACCTTATATTTATCTAAGAAACCTCCTTTTTTTTAAATAGGGTATCTCCTTCATCTAAGGTAAGTGCAAAAAGTAAATCGTGTTACGTGGATAGTTATACTCTGAAAATATCTATGGATCAATGATGTGGAAGATCAAAGTGGACTCACAGAATAGATGTGGAAGCACAATGCACAATAATAAGGTCATTCCGGATGGTCAGTGGTCATTCTCCTTCACATAAATCTCCAAATGTAATTGGATTTCTGCTCTGTGAAAAAACAAGGCCTGGTTGTAAAAAGACAGAGGGCTTTATCATTTGTTTAGGAAGCCACAGACGGCATATATAACACTTGCAGCCATGAGGTCTTCATGCATTTTGGATGCTGTGGACAGACAGCATGATTATGTCAAAAAGTATGACACATCAGCAGCCATGTTGTGCCCTATGGACAGCACTTGCATTGAATCAGAGCTCCTAGAGCTGTATGCCTTTAAATTTTTGTTACCAAAAGTTGGGGCAAAAAAGGAAATCATATTTGATCTTGTTAGTATTTTAAGATGGAGACATAAAAACTAACATTTGAAAGCAAAATCTGTTTCAAGAAGGAAATGGAAATGTGGACATCCTTTTGTGTACTTCATCACACAAACACAACCTCTGTGTCAACCGTCAGCTGCTGATGGCATCAGGGCCAGGAGGTCAAAGGCCAGAGCAAGGTTCATTACAGCTTGCCACCACAGACAGCAAACACCCCCCTCAACGGCACCACAGGATAGAAAAAGATCAAATGAAGGATTACTGTCATTTAGACACAATCCAGTTTGGAAGTGTGGAAGCGAGATCCAATTGACGGTTCCAAAAGCGTTCAAATAAGGTCAGTTTATATGCAGATTTATTTTTCAAGATAGTGTAAAACTGATTTTGTGGGAAAAATTCACCTGCTGCTCATGTGCGTTGTTAAAAGGCCTGCACACCAGGGGAGCATACAGTAAGTGTACCCATTAACACAAAGCTGTCATAGGCAGTCTTACAGTATCGGGTTGTTGTCGCTAATGAGACTGAAATCACCAGCTCTTAAAAAATACATACTGTTTTATAGGTTACATCAGGGCTGCGTTCAAAGCAAACATCCACCACAACAACAGGATGGACAGCTTGTGACTTCCTCTCCACGTTGACTTTACTTCCTTTGTTAAAGTGTTGCTTTTACTATTGGGTCATCTCAAATAGATGTTAAAAGATGAACATGCAGACACGTCAGTTTTATGTCTCACATAAAGCATTGTTTATTGTGTGTTGCTGTGAAACTTTGGAAAACAAACCTTCTGTATTTTTAATGCGGCTTTACCGCTATAAGGTTTTTGACACAGAATACAATCAAGTCTCTTTCTTCCACGTCTTACCCTGATTTCCAACATTTCTTATTTTTCTGGAAATTATACAATGTCTTTTTTTCAGAACAGTTTTATTTATTGTTTAATAGCGTGGGATGCTTTAAGTAAGCCCTAAAGTCCTTCTCGATGAAAAACATGTTTTTGTCATTTTAACATGTTCTTGAAGCATATTTCTTATGACGGAGGACATTTATAAAGAAAATTGAGATCTAAATTGCACTTCTGAGTAGTTCTTTATTCAAATCATTGGGAATCAGGAGCAGATGAAAAAAAAATGCAGTTTTAAAAATGTTGTAGGTGTGACGTGGGACCTACAATGCAAACCACAAGCTCCCTGTTCCGCTCCACTCTGATGCATCCACTTGTAGACGACCAGATCCATCTACATCTTTGTTTTCCTCAACCGAGCTATAAGCTAGTTAGCTCCGATATTGCTTGCAATTATTGATCCAGCGGTAATGGTAGCTTGGGGTTTTGAGGGGCTGTGAGCAAGCAGGAGAGAGTGTAAACAAAGGGATGATGGGAATGGGGGTGAATTTCTAATTAACTACTACTGCTCAGCAGAAATTAAAAAACGACAGATTCTTTTGTTTTTTTTTTGGCTAAAAACGCTATAATCATGGAAACACTTTTACAATAGATCAAAAGATGATCCGACTGGGATTTTAACCCAAAAACTTAAAGAGGTTGATCATCACTCTGTGGTTTATGAACCATGCTGACAGAAGCGGGGCTGGGTATCTAACACAGTATCAGCATGTCTCTATCTCCTCGCTGATGGAGAGGCCAGCAGAGGACGGGCCCTTGTCCCCCATGTCCCTACACCCTGTCGCACCCTCCTCTTCCCACCCTTCATCCCACATGCCCTGCCTCCTACAAGCATCTTTTGTATGGGCTAAATGGGTCTGGATGCACCCCTTTAACTTTGATTTCCATTTTCCATTGTCTGCCCATTGACGGGGAGGGTGACTCCATCTGTGCCTGCCTTGCATGGTGCCACACTTTCAATAGACATATGCTCCACATGTGAGAGTCCTAAACCTGCAAGAGAATGGCTGAACAGAATAATGATATACATGACAGCCCCCCCCCTCCTCATTCCCTCCACTTCATAGAGGGAGAGGGTGACTAAGGAGAAGAGAGAAAATACTCCATTCATCAATTTATTGAATGGCCCTTAAAACTCCACAGCCTTTTTATGTATATTCAAGAGTGCAGAAGATATTCCACAAAAGCCCCTGCCGAACGGATGGTGTTTTAAATTGCGGTCAAGCTGCTCCACTCGCCTCCTGAACTGTGTTCCAAATGTGCGTGTGTGTTTTAGACGGGCTTCGGCGCAGCTTGCAGTGCCACCGGTCACAATGGAAACCCCACAGAACAATTGATAACTGTTAAGTGAGGTGCCAGGCTGGGTCAGTTTTGACTTGGAAATGTGCAATATACTGTGAAAACAGCCCCTTGTGCTCCCGCTCCCCCGTCAGATCTTATCTCTGTGTGGGATAACACCACTTAAGATCTCATACAGTAACACACATTAAGTCATTTCCCTCTCCAAACAAGCTGAAGAGGAACGTCTGTGGGAAAAAAAAAGAAAACTAAGTGAAATTTGGTGCTAGAACATTATTAGCCAATGATTTTCCTGCAGATTGTTTATCTTCAAACCCAACTTTTTTTTTTTTGCTTGTCTAGATTATTTGTGTCTTGAAACCCAATTTAGTTGAAAGAACATTCTAAGTCGCAGTGGGAGCAGGCAAAGCTCATGGCTTAATTTGCTTTCAATTCCACCTCATTCATTTACTCATTCAGTGCCTCTTTCTCCCTGTCCATCAACCTTAGCCTAATCTCTTTCTTTATCCGTCTCCTTCTAATCTTTTCTTCACACCTATGGCGTCCACTAATTCTGTCCAGCCCCACCCCTTGCTGCTCCTCCTGTTCAGTTATAAGACTCTATCGATTACAAGGCTGTCGTACAAAACGACCTAATGGAGGGTCAGCTTTCATGTGAGGGGCAGGAGGCTGTCTTGGTTGAAGCTGAGCCCAGTTTTAAGCCCCCCTCTCCTGAGTGCCCCGCTCCCTCCTGCTGCGCTCCACCTTGTCCCCTCTCGGACCCTTCCCATTGGAGGCCGAGGCCCATGAAGAATCCACAGCGGAGCCATCAATGCCCCTGCCCTCCTCCCCTCTCTTTACAAGGTCCACCGCCGGCTGCAGCGGCTGCCCATGTGCGAGGGTATTTAGTGGGGGCCTGAAAGCTGAAAGGAGAAGCGCCTGGATCAAATGTGTGTGTGTCAGGGGGGTGAGAGAACAGAAGGAGCCCTCTCAGGAGGGGTGCTGAGGCCCTGGCTCGTTTTATAGACTCCCCTGAAAGAACGTGATTACAGATCATTATCCAATTGAAGCAGATTGATGGGCTGGGGTCAAAGTAATATAGCTCATAGTAGCTCAGTGAGAGGGAGGGGTTCTAGGAAAAGACCGAGGGCAGCGCAGAAGTTGGGGTGAGGTGTGTGCGTTTGCGTCAGTGTGTGTCGGGGGTGTTCAGACAGGGCGAAGATGGTACAATGACTTGATTGTCACCACTGTGTGATATGGGAAGGGGGGGTGGGGGGGTGGACACAAGAAGAGAAGGGAAGGGAGGGAGGTGGAAGACCCAAACTTGTCAAATAAAAGACTGGGGGCCTTTCTTTATTAGGAATGGCTTGTAGTACAACAAGTGCTGATGGAGAGGAGAAATGCTGGGTTGGCCTTGTCACTCCAGAGGGCAGATAAAGAGATCTTTATGTGGAGGGGTGGAAGGAGAATTTGTCCAGAGTGACTTGCTGTGTCTGCCTTCTTGTAAATAATGAAACTGTCTTTCACCCCTTCGGACCCAAATCCAGTTGTCAAATATTGCATGGGTTAAACAGAATATTCCTAAACAATGCACTACTTTAGGCAATCAGTTTTACTTTATTAAAGAAAATTATTTAAAAAATATATAGCCTTTTGTTTGTGTTAAATTTATTTAAAAAAATGTATGTAATAAATTCATTTCTTGCACTGTCTTATATGACCAATTTATTCCCCAATGATCTTAAATAGCTGATAGGATGATGACGATTTCGCCATGATTTTGACCAAAATGTATTTGTTATGAAGGGATACCGTTATGCTCCGTACTAATCAAACTTTTTTGAGTATGCGGACATTAAAGATTTTCTTTAAAAAAATCTAAAACATTAGCATCTAATCACAGATGTCCCATAATGCCTATCTATTCTAGTTTCTTATTGTGTTTTGTTTTTTAACATTCTACTTTGATTTCTGGAAATTACTTGTTTTCCTAAATGTTTTTTTGTCCGTTTTTTTTATTGTGTTTGGTTTTCTTGAATTTTATTTTGATTTTTAAAATGTTATGTTTTCCTATAATGTTTTTGTTGTTGTTAAAATGATCTAAATGATGTATTTTATTACAGGATTTAGATAAAGTGGTAGAACCAGATGTGCTGCTCAGATATGACTCATTTGAAAGGTATACAGACTGAGATCATTTTTGCAGTGAATCAAAAGTTGTACACGACTACTGCGTTTACTAATTTACATGTTTTACTTAACTTTTTGAAGTTTTAGAAAAAGCGTTTTTTTCCTACCCAGTTGTACTTTTTTTGAACATTTGGCTGACGTAAAGTTATCTTTACAGCCTGATTTTAGAAACTTTTTCATGTTGTCAATTCTAACAACAATCTATTGTTTAATGTAAATTATCTCTTCGTGCTCTGCCATTGCAACACAATGTTGGTCATTTATTATGTACAACAAAGCATGAAAACAGGAATTCAAGTCAGTGTTGTCTTTGGCCCACTAACTCTATCAATATACAGTATGACTGATTTTATTCTTTTTATAACAGATTTACACTAAGTGCAAAGGCTGAATATAATAAAAAGTTAATTAAAGTCAATCTCATCTAGTTCGTTTTTAGTTCTCTGTTTTTACAATTCTCGATTTTACAATCCTTGATCATTGATTCATGCATGAATGAATCATACCATGAGTTGGTGTTTCACAATCTTCTGCAGCACATCTGTGAATCTGACGCATTCATTAATGGTTAGTTAAGAGGATCACAGTTTTGGAGATGGTGCCAGTGATCTGGTGCTCATGACAGGGAATGCCTTTTTCTACAATGGGAGGCTTATGGGTGATGGCTTGAAGACTGAATAGTCTTTTGATGCCAACTGCTTTCAAGATTTGTCGTTATTAAAAAAAAAAAAAAGGTCTTAAAAACGGACTGAGCCTGTTTAGGTTCAAGCTTGACATTCTACTTTTTCAGTTGGGATGATTCAAAGATCTTAAATGAGGCAGAATTTTGGGCTTTTTATCGGACTTGACAGATGCATATGCTGTTCGTCTGTGCTCGGCATGCAGCAACTGGCGCACAGCAATTATGGTAAAAGTGTGTATAGAAAACATCTTAAGGTTTATGACTGAGCTCTGTGCAGCCCTTCTGTAATTACTGGATTAACGAAGAACCACTCAGCGGTGCCTCTGACACTTAGAAAAGGGCAAGAACTGTACTGGCAAGTAATGCTTTATATGTCCTGCTTTTTTTGAATTGATGGCTTTGGAAGGCAAATGCAGTCACACACGTTCAGATGCCTAAAACACCAGCCTGCTACGTACCCGCAATTTATACCTCTAAATTGAAGCAACTGTGAACAGTTTTGCTAAATAACATGTGCCGAGAAATCAAACTGAAGGTGTTTCAAGCAAATAAAAGCCTTTTGCAGCATTTTCATCAATTGACAGAGCAGGCTGACCTATTTGCTTATTGTCTCAGAGTAGGCACAGTGTGTTAATGCATGCAAATGTGCACTCCCATTTCAAATGTCTGCAGTCCTTCACAGATGTGGGCTGCATCCTCTTAGCAGAAAAATATGGTTACTGAAGAACTCAGTGTACTAAGACTCAAGGAAACGTGTACTAAAACCCTCTAAAAATGTACTGTCAAAACAAATGTGCTATCAAAATAGTTTAGTTTAATAAAAAACCTCCTTGTTGCCTAAGCTAACATCTAAAAGTACATTACTGCTATTGTCTTTTCCATTATGTGGTGTTAAAGGCTCAGGAGAAGGGATGTCATGAGGTTTTGATGACGCTTTAAGGCTTAAATGGATTTATGAGATTTAACTGCAATCCCTTGTTAATACCAACCATTGATTAAATATTTGTAAAATCCACTTAGAAATCTAAAGAATTACTGATAACTATAGACAAAAAATTATATTAATAACAAAAAAGATTTATGTTTAAATGTTAGAGCAAATACATTAAGAGAGCTTCTTAGATTGACAGCACCAACAATTTGCTTTTGTTTGCAGCATAAATACTATTTTTTGACCTCTGTGTTCCTGTTTAAAACCTTAATGAACACCCAACCTTGTTTGCAACTCGTACAAAAACAGACTAAAATTTGACAGAGTGTTGTGTACCTCTCAAAATTACTTCGACATCAGTAAACACATCCAGGATTAATCCTTAAAACTCTCTAGATTACAAGGCCCAGTGCCATTTCTTGAAAAAAATTAAGGCTTTTAGTGCACCTTATTAGGGTTGGGTATCACCAAATATTTACAGAATTGATTCTTTCGATCCACTCGATTCAATTTGATTTTGAATTTACACGATTAATACATTTTTGTATATAAATATATTTTTATAGAAATACAATATATTCTATATATTTCATGAAGATATTCATATTAATCTAATACGAGAGCCTATATTAAGTATTTATGATACTGTTCCTTTTATTTAATCCCAGCTTTTAATGAGAATCAACAAACACCTCAAACACCTCATACTTGTGTCTGTCAGCTTCTGTGCCCCTTGGCATTAATTTATACACGAGGAAGTAAGGAAGTCGATCAAAAATCCACAAATTTCCCTGACCTACTTAGCTTTTTGGAGAGATTTCAGTTTCACACAAAAAGGTTGGATGTATTGTCAAGAGTATGAAACATTTAGTGGACTGTAGGTCTAAAATGTGTCTGTGATAGATGTCACAATATTTTCACCTTAGTTTTCAGACCATGAAAAATATTTCTTTCTCATTTACTTCCCTTTTATTCCAGGTTAAAAAAAAAAGAATCCAAAGAACCAAGAAAATGTCAAAACACAAATTTAGTCAATCTGGTAAGTCAATTAAACCATTGCATAAACAAACTGCCTTTGAAGACATCACACTGTAGCTACATCTCTGCAACCTGCATGCTAAACCCAGTTACAGGCAAGAGACGAAGCCCTGACTCCCTCTGCGTTACACTTAGTCAGATAATTGGAAATGCCAGGGCATTAACTCCAACGGGATTAACAGAGGGAATTAAATATGCTAATCCCCAAAATAGGTAAATAGCCTCAGTGATACAATAACCAATTTCTAGGGTTTTCCTCCCCCGAGGAGACGTCTGCCTTTGAACACAACCCGCTCAGAAGTGTACTCACGAGCAGATTCAAACTAGTGTGCACACTTGCTCATAAACACCAAGACACGTGTTGATCAGAATGAGAAAGGGAAATGGTCATTCTAGACAGTTCTCCAAGGTGATGCCTGCAGGGTCATGTGACCCTATCTAGGCTCTTAAACCTGTTCTCCCAGGTCTCCTTCAATGTTCCAGAGATCATTACTTCTGTCGAACTTCAATCCTCCTGAGACCTCTTTGTCAACGTGTGTTCATCTGCCTTGTAATTATAGCACAGTCCTAGATGTCATGGTTTAGGGACTCTGTCTGAGAGTGAGTGAATGTGAGGGTGTCATGGGACTGAAGGAGTGTGTCAAATGAGCAGCAAGAGGTTTAAGCTTTTATGGGAAAATACTTTAAAAGTATTCATAGCTGCGTTTTTTTTTTCTTTTCCTTTTTTTTTTGCGAGCATGTTTTTATAGTCAACAGAAAAGCAGAGCTATTGCCTTTAAAGACAGCAAAAGAAACGGATTCTGATGAGGCTTCCTTGAGTCAGAAACATGAAACAACCAATTAATAAGTCTGTTCAGACCACAAGACTGAGGGCAACAGTTATGGGCAAAAATCATGTTAAAGTTCCCAACTCTGTTCAAAGTACATTTATTAAAAAAAAAAAAGAAAAGAAAAATTACTGAAGTGCAGTTTCTGTTGGAGCTGAAGCGTAGCCACATAAAACCTTGAGGTCAATTGCTGATTGCCTTTGAGAAACCCTTTTTTATGTATCGGTCCAGAGATGAAACGTCTTACAGAGGAACAGGAAATAATAAGAAAAGAAAACATTAAAAGAGAGAAGTCAATCGTCCAAGAATGCGAGACTATAATGCAGCACAGTCAAATTCAATAAAGTCGTTATTCCTGGCTTATCCAAAAAAGTACTATTTCTCTTGGATATCCTATGCTGCTTATCCAAATTCTTTTGTCTCTGTTGCTCCTTTTCTCAATCTTTTCTAGTTACACAGCTGGCAGGACTGCATCAAAACTTTAGTCCAAAAGATTCATCTGCTAGGGATGCTGTTCTGCAATATCTGTGATTTGAAAAGAAGGAAATTGACCGTATTGCACGAGAAATCTGCTTATTTCTGCAGACATTTTAGGTATTTAGGTATTTACATGGTGAAAAAAGAAGCAACTGTACAGTAGAGAGTTGTCCTTGCCCAAGAAAAAAGATTCAGCAAAGTTTCTTATCTGAACTGAAAGAAAAACCTCACACATGCAGTCCAAGCTGCACTTATCAGTCATTAGCCATTTTAATGCTTGCCTAGAGTCAAATTCGATTCTGAGGAGTTAAGAAGATAACCAGTGGCACTCTCTTATGAGAGATGAAGCACTTTAAACACATCTAAGTGGAAGCGTTCAGAAAACAGACTTATTGAGTCGTCGCAAATCTTAAATAGAAGTTGTTGTTTTTTCTAGGTTTTTAAGAATACTGTTTAGTTGAATAAGCTTAATAAGTATGTCAACTTTAGAAGAGGGAACACATCTTTGGCAGAAACCTGCCATTCTAAACCAAAGACTTTTGTAATAAAATGATTTTATAACAACCACAACCCAGATGCACGCTGTAGGTCACACAGTAGGAGCTGTTTGTCTTGGAAGAGTCGCAGAGATGACAAGAGATTGCTGTATTTTAATATCCTTTCTTTTTGAACAACCGACAACAAAAATTTAAATCACGAGTCTGTCTGACCCTCTGCTACATACACATTGTCCAAACACACTGCTGTAACTCTACCTAGCCATGGAAAAGTTGTCAATAAAAACTTTTTAAAGACCCCCTCTATTGAAAGTCGTGTTCTTGTTGCATTTTTCTCATGGTGAAGGACATGTATTAGGAAAATTAAGCTTAAAACAGAGTATTTCTTTATTCAAACTGTTGTGGTTCAGGAGCAGACAAAAAAATTTCACCGGAAAAAGAGTTGTTGGTGTGACATAGAAGCTACAACAGCAAGCGACAAGCTCCTGCTCCATTCTGATGTATCTGCTTGAAGATGACTTGACCCAATTCTGTCTTTGGCTGAATTCAAATTGCTTCCCTACCCCTCTGGCTCCTCCCTATTGCTCCAAATGAGGGGAATTTGAAGGTTTAGTGGTGTCTGAAAGTGTTTTTTTTTTTAGAGAGGAGCCATAAGGCTGGCTTTCCCTCGGCCAGTCGGATGATCCGTGTTGTGGTGTGGCGTGGAGGAGAAACTACTTTCTTTACACGGGAGTGCTCTGAAGCACAGAATTTACATTTCTTTGTAGGTATTAAGTTTTTGTTCTTGGACCACTTTTTAAAGTCATAAAACCAACGTTGTTGTGTATTTTCTGACAGCTATGCACTGATGTAAATGACCGGCAGCTATTAATGACATCATTAATGTGCAATCGAGTGGTAGTAACTTCTGAATTTAAAGACACTACGGCTATGTCCGAACATTTTTGTTGGTTCTCTGTCAATCTAAGATGCTCTCTTAATGTATCTGTTCTAACTGTTAAACAGAAATATTTTTTGTCATTAATATGTTACTCTGCGCTAACAGTCCCGCCCACAACTCAGAGGTGAATTTCCAATGAAATGCTGCCGCTCTGCAGCAACTATGTCCAATAGATTTTTTAAGCAAAAACGGCATCATCATAATTAAAAGACCACTTATGCAATGGAACAAAAGATTGGGGTGGGACTTTAAACTCTTTGTCCAAGTGCACTGCTGTTGCTTGTGCTATACCTTCGAACATGTTGGTGTCCTTGCATGAAGGTTGTATTTGTTATCACCATCCTCTAATTGCCAAAAACAAGCTTGAATACCACCTTGCCTGAGACTCCAGTTGAAGTTGTGCAAAAGCATTTACCAAACTTTTATTGGGTTCTCAAAACAAGAGCCCTCACCATAGATGTGGTAGAAAGGGTATTAATTTAAGGAAATGAGCACAAGCTAAATAAAGGCTGTCTGGTTGCCGTCTTAACAGGAAATGCTATGCAGGGGACCAGAGAAAGAGGTGGGGGTGAAGACTGGGGGAGGGGTACATGTGTGTGCAGAGGGAATGAAGAAATGGAGGGAGGAAACAATTATGACCTCATTTAATAGTCCCCCCCCCCCCCCCCCCAAACACCCACCTCCTTCTCTCGGCTCCCAGGCAGAGATCGGAAAGGAATGCCCAGTTTGAAAACCGCAAGGCACCTCTGAACATGCGAGCAGTTGGCCTAAGTGTTTCCTGTTGCAATAAAAATGTATGTCAAGTATGTGAACCGAGGTTCCTCTGTGTTCCAAGCCCGCTGAGCACACATGCGCACACATTCACACCACGGGATTTTGCTTTGGAGTCAACCACCGCAAAAATTAGAACATTGTGAACTGCACTGCGGATGCCCAAGCACAACTGTGCGATTAAACCAAGCATGGCCCGTACATGAATAAGTGTGTTACACAGTGGCTTTCTGAGACCGTTCAGGGTTGCTGTGTGATACAAAGCCTGGGCAGAAGTGATGTTGTGCTTGTGATAAGAGTTTAGGGAAATCGTGGCATGGCGGTAGCCACAGGCACAAATGTGCAAAGGGGCTCCAAGTGTTAATTTTATTCATTTACCTCCCTCTCTGGATAATTGTTTCTGTCAACCAGCGACGGCTTGATAAAGGATTTCACGCTGTTGAAAACAGTTACACGGCCACTTTGGAAGGTGATTGCCAGAGACGATTATATTTATCACCTGCTTTAATATCCATAGTGTGGTGTAAATTGATTCATTCTCTGAGGATTGCTGTCACAGTTAGCAAAGTGTAAAGACTTCTACACCAAAGAAGGACATTTGACATAAAACACAGTAATGTCTGGCGTTTATTTCCAGCAATGTTGGTCGGTCACAAATAAACACATTTTTGTGGCTGCTTTTTTCCACTCAGGACACAGAACAACTTTTTTTTTCTTTTGCCAAACTTCCAATGGTACGTACGCATCAAGAGCGTGCTAAACAGGCATCCTTGAAGTGCTTTTAGCATACGATGTTCACACGAGAGTGTTGCTACCCGATAACAAAGCATGTACCCGTTTACATTGTTGGGAGACTTTTTGTTGGAAGAACATGAGAGATCCAAGTCGTTTGAAAAACTTCCAAAAATTAATGCGTTTATTTAAAAAAAAACTTAGCCTTTTAAATAATAACTTTATTTCCTTAAACATGCCATTAACATTGTACAAACCTGGCAACAGCAAAATAAACAGAAATAAAACTGATTTTTTCTTTTATTCAGGCATATAGGTAATAACCATTGCTTCATATGAATAAACTTGCAAAATATCTATCTTTTTCATGAAAAACGTTGTCTTTGCTATAGTGCTTTTTGGTATAGTTTTAAGAGGCCTTCATCATACCAGTCACAGAGTTTTAAATTCCACAGCACACCTTGACACCAGTAACTGACAGATGCCCAAGAATTCAAAAGAAGGGTCTGGAATCTTTATTTTTCCACAGGGTTCAAAAACATGTCACTCTGCTTCCACTCAGAGAAGCTTGCTTTTATTGGACCCTTTGTGGAATTTCCTTTCTTTTTGCTTTGAAAGGAAGAAAAATAAGACAAGGCGTATAGTCCAGCTCCCCCTATTACTATTCTCATACTGGCTCAAATTGTGCACTCTTCAGTGCAAGCACTGAAGATCTACTTTCCTGACTATTCTAAGCTTCAGCGGGACGCGTAATATATTAAGTGGATATACCTCTGCTTTCACTTCATGTCCTAGTGACTTCAACTGAGATTGCAAACAAGGTCATGTAAATGGAAAAAAGAGAAGTTAATGTATGAGAGTGTAGAAGACAGGAAAATATCAGCTTGGAATTCCTGACATGCTGGCTTTTAGAGCAAATATGGGCATGAAAAGGGGATGGATAGAGGACTGGTGAAGCAGATATTGTGTGTGCGTGCACGGTGTGTGTAGAAACATCTTGTTAAAACCACTCTGCGCTAAAGCAACTCGGGCCCTTTAGCCCCACAGAGACCTGCAGAGGAGGTGGTGGCGGCTGCTAGGAGAAGGAGGATGTGAGGTGGAGCGTTGGAGGGCAGTTCCCTTCGCGGACTGGAATGAATGGTATGGAGCAGTGGTGACCATTCATGCATGTTCTTTTACCTCCCTCTCCCCCTTCCACTATCCCTTCAGCGCTCTCCAGTTGATATTTTGGGTGGGACAATGGGGAGAATGAAATCATAAAGGGCAGCAAATGGGAGAAGATTAACATTTAAGAGAGAAAGGAGAAATGAAAAAAGACAACAGGAATAAAACAGCAGTGCAAAAAAGAGGGTAAATGGTCTAAGGTAGACTAGGAGGAAGACAGAAATGCAGGACTGTAGTCACTGGGCAACTGCAGTTGAAGAGCAGCGCAGCGTGAAACAAGAGAGGAGCAGCTGAACCAGAAAGAACCCAGGCTGCTCATTACAAAGGCCCGGGCCTGACTTCTCCTTTTGACAAACTGTAATACACACACACACACACACACATACACACCAGTATACAATAATATGTGCTGGACAAAGGGACTTTAAAAGGAGGAACCCACACACATCATGCTGTAACATATGTCATTGGGTGAATGTTTTTTATGTGGTTGCACACAAACAGCATGATGCAAAGCCAGCTTTGTTTGGCAGAGAGAGAGCATGCTCCATCCATTCATGGACATGCAAACGCCTGAGACAAAGTAAACTGTTTATCATCTACAGTATAAGTCAGGGGTGTCCAAACTTTTAATAAAGATGGCCAGATTTAGTGTTGGCCAACATTAAATCCTTATAATAACAATAAATGCAAATGAAGGATCTTATTTATTGCAATGGGATACTTTTCATTTATTCACTTACAACAGAATTAAATTGAAATGCATTTTACCAAAAATTACAGTGAATTTCATATTTGAAGATCCAAAAAAAAAATTAAGATTGTCTGTGGGGAAAAAAATCATCAATATTTAATCTGGATTCTTATAAAATGCTACATATTGTTTATTATTAAATGATCACTGTAAAAAAAAAAAAAAAAAAAATAAAAACTTTAAAACTCCCTAAAGGAATCTGTCACTCACAAAGGAGGAAGTCTCTCTTTTCATTGTGTGACCCTCCGTTTCACATTGTGGCAGCCGACGACACATTTGGAACATCTTGTTTACTTCGATTGGGATTTCCT
This sequence comes from Oryzias latipes, assembly GCF_053564925.1. Taxonomy (NCBI): domain Eukaryota; kingdom Metazoa; phylum Chordata; class Actinopteri; order Beloniformes; family Adrianichthyidae; genus Oryzias; species Oryzias latipes. Next base: position 16,940,908 of record NC_136256.1, on the reverse strand, counting down.
CCGCTATCGTTTTGAGCAGCTGCCTCATCACAAACATCTCATTTAAGGGTACAAGTAAGTAAGTCAGCAGATTGGATGGCACTGGCTTTTAGGCAGAGCGCATTAATCTAATATCAGACTGCACCACGGGGGATGCAGAACAACAGGAAGGTGCTTTGCCTAAGTCACACTCAGAAACACGGTGCCACATTAGTTGTCCTTGGTATGAGTAAACATTTAGTCTTCCGTGATAATAAAATAAATGAGTAAACCCATATGACAAACAGCAGCTCCATCACTTTTGACAAACACACTGACTTGCGTTCAGAAGATTACTTCATTAACAATTACAACTCACTCTTTTATCTTTTAAACACACATTGGAACCCAGAGCCAGCAGCAGTGTGCAATCCACGAGGGAGATGTAAATATTAAAAAGACTTAACAAGTAAAAGGATGTCAATGTGCTCTTCAGATATCCCTTTACAAGTTCTCAAAAGACCTTCTCTTTTTTTTTTCTTATTCAAACAGAAGAAGCTGTAAATTGATGCAGAGGTGGCTCCTGGTAATCTCCCGCTTCTCCACGTCCTCGAACATATTCTGTGAAATACTGCCATCTCTTGGTGCTAAAAATGAGGGGGTTTGTGGAAAAAGGAGCCGGTTCGATCAGGCCATAACTTCTGCTGCATGTCAAAGGCCAGTGGAGACTTGATCTCTGCAACGTGAAGGCTTTCCAACGGTCTTTAGAGTTTTGCGTAAAAGGAAAACAAAACTGGGGATTTTGTCATACTTGTGTCTTCATTGTTTTGTGTTCTTTATTATTACACTCTTTTTGATTTCTATATCAATTTATGAGTGTGTGCAAAATATAGTATAGTTGAAAAAACGTTTTAAAGCACTTAAAAAATGTGTTTGCAAGAGCAAAAAGAAAGTCTTACAAATGTCAGGGTGTTTTTGACTCAATGACAGGTTTTTCTTTAAAGTCACTGTACATTTCTGAATGCATGTCACTACAGGAGCAACACAAATAAGTGATTACAGTTAAGAGTGCTGTACTTTTGCTGCACACGCAGCAAACCATGCAGAGGTGCGGTTCAGCGCGCTGCAGAACTCATTCAGCAGGTTTCTGAGCGGCTTCCTTCCAGAGATAAAAAGGCTCGATTTGTGTCTGCAAGTCGAGGCTGAGGCGCGCCGATAAAAGTGACAGCTTTTGAAAGGAGAGTAAAATTGTATTTCTCTTGTTGCTTCCCAGCGTCGTGCAGCTGTAATTCAATACTCCCCAGTCAGTGCTTTGCCGTTTCTCTACAGAGGACCGTTGTGTTTTGCAGAATGTATTTCCAGCATGAAACAGGTTGTTCATCACAAGGTCTGTTGATCTTAAACACACACACTGAGCTGGGAACTTTGAAGTGTGAAAATAAACATTTTCACCTAACCACTAATCTTCTCTGTGTCGCTCGGCTCGCTTGCTCTGCTCGTGCCCCTCCCTGCCTCTGATCCCAGCCATTTTAAGGTGAGCTTCATTTACAACTTTCATTTCAATTTGTCCTGCTAGTCCATTTGTTATTGTAGTAGAACTGGTGCCAAGGCCTCTGGTTAGTGAAAATGTCAGATTCTTTGATTTGATTTTATAGGATTTCAGCAGGGACCGAGAGGCTGTGTGGGACTGACTCTTAGCTGTGAGTGGACTGACTACTGTTTGCATTTAAACATCCATTTGAGCAAGATTCCCCTGGGGATTCATTCATTGCACTGAAGGTCAATTACCTCTCACCACACCATTCCATTTTTTCTTCTTCTTCCCAGCTGCAATTAAACAGATTGTTCCTGTTTAGGTTAGATGTAGGATGAAGGTGCCTGACTAAGGTCACTGTTTCAATTAGGCACTATTTAAGACCAATAACAAACTGATTATTTGCCAAATGGCTCTTGAGAACGGTGATGCTTGATGGTTGGCAAGCAGTTTTCTCAAATGTTTGCTGAAAAGCACAAACTACAAAAATGCAAAGTCACAAACCTGCTCTGATGATGGTTTCTATGACTACAGACTCTACTGACTTCTTTTTTAATCTCGTAACCCCTCTCTTCTCCTCCTGTGCGGTATCTTTTCCACGCGCTAAGTAAATACGTGCTTTTTATGTTCCTCGCTGCCTTTCAATATTTGGCAGCGTGGCAGCAGGGGACCAGAATGTGTGTGTCTGCTAAATGTCAGTGGGTAAAAGGGGTTGAGTTTAGAGAGGCACACACCGTGAAGCACCTGCTGTAAAGTGAGCAGCGGGGGGAAGTTTCATTGCAGTTTGATCCCAAATGGAAAAGGCCATGAGCACCATGTTGACATAAACAGCAGTCGCACACACCATCCTCAATTTTATTTTAGTTTATTTTCAATTTAGCATGGTTCCAAGTATGAAGGCATAGCTCCACAGCTTAGCAGCTTACCAAGCCTACAAAGTCATTTTGGGTTTTGATGGAAATGCAATGCAACATAATGCTTTAATGCATTGCTGTGATTTATTATATGGGTACTCTAGACATTAGGGTCCTACTCAGATCCTCTTTTGATCAATTTTAAAAACATTCTCAGCAGTTTTCTAATTATGATTATGCTGCTTTTAGCCAAAATCTTAAAACCTCTCTTTAAGGACAGGTTTTCTGCAGAGCGGCAGTAGCACTTCAGAAATTTGTTGTGGTCGAAACCGTTGGAGTGAAGTAAGCTCGCTCTCACGTCCCATCATCCGTTTGTTTACACGCAAGCAATATCGGAGCTATCTGGCCGTACAGTTTTGAGCCAGATGGCAGCTCAGATGAAGAAAACAATGGCGTACATGGATATAGTAGTCTATAAGTTGATGCATTGAAATGGAGCAGGAGTTTGTGGCTCACAGTTGTAGCTTCCACATCCTACAATCTTTTTCAAGTGGAATTTTTTTGTCCACTCCTGATTCACAAGGATCTGAATCGAGAAATTCTCAGAAAAGCAACTTAAACGTTAATTTTGTTTGTATATGTCTTCCATAGTGAGAAAAAGGCCATATGCTAAAAACACCAAAACCATGATTTTTATCAGAGTGGGTCTTTGAGGGGAAAGTATCTGGCAATTGACGAGTTACATAACCTATTATTTCTAACTCACCTTATCTTGTCTCCAATCAGATTAGTTGTTGTAGGATCAAACCTACTGAGAGGCATCTGTGTCTTTTTAAAAGACGATTGTGGTTTAATTTATTCCACGTGGAATAATTGATAGCACCACTGAAATCTCAAATTACTGACTATTGTGTTGACATAATGGGGACTGACTATGCAAATAAATCCATCAGTTAGCTGCTTAATAAAATTCACCAGAAAGAGAATGTGGGCCTAGCTAGTCTGTGGTTATGTGTGACATCAAATAAGGTTTGGCTCCTATGTGAAATGGTCTGGATGAGCGTGACCAGCCATGGGAAGAGCGACTAGCCTCAAGGCAGAGAAAAAAATGAGGGGAAAAAAAGACAGGAAGCCCTTAAGAGCCACTGCAGGCCATCTCTCCTTACTCTGCTACCTCCTCCTCCTTGCGACTTGGCCTTTGTCTTTACTTGACATGTGTGTGTATGTATGAGTTTGCATCTGCATCCTGTCCTTGTTGCTTGTCCCCGGCTGTGCCATTGGAAGCAGCTGATGCTATCTCATGGCAGTATTGTGGCAGCCCCTGCTGCGAATAATCAAAGGCAGCTGTTTGGAAAATACCAGAGATGCTTAATAGGAAGCACTGATGGCCTGGATTCACTCCTTACCCCACAAGCCTACCATGTCTAAGACGAAACACAACAGATCAGTTACTATTAGTTCTGATGCGCAGACTATGGGCCTTCCTTTGTTTCTAATTCTTGTTCTTTCATGAAAAAATTGACATTTGGTCTACCCAAAAAGATGTTGATTTCTGATGAATTCGTTATTTAATTTTGCACTCACACTATTGCATTATTATTTTTTTTGTCCTAAAATGTGCTCTGTGCATAACTGTGACTAATAATTCCTCCAGTAAGAATTATTTACATGGGCTTTGGGGTTGAAAAGGAAGAGGAAAAGACCTATTATTTTCTAATATTTGGACTGCACACTAAGGCAGCTTTTGGGGTTTGATTGTGTTTTGTTTGAACAAGTCCGTTAATGAACACCAATTGCTGGATGTTGGTAGTTCCCGACACATATCTGATGATCTGGTCGTCCCAGCAGATCTTGGCTAAACACTGGGTAAGGCAGAAACAAATCTGTCTGTCAGTGTGGGGTTAGCAGTCCTAATTAGGGGTCCTGACTCTCTGTCCTCAGCTCCAAGTCAAGCGTCAGCACTCCCTGATTGGTACAAATCTCATTTTTCTAAGCCTCAAAGGTTCGCAGAGAGGGTCAACAGCTCGCCCTGATGGTGATTTGCTTATACCTTTAAAAAGACATTGATTACGTAATTAAACGGAGGCCAAGAAGAGGGGTTGAGCGGTCAGGTTCTTTAGTAACTGGTGGAAGACATTCATGCAGTTAATGTGCTCACTGAAGTCAAGGAGTTACTGAGAAACCCACACATGCGACCGTCTGCCTGATGCAGCTCAACATTTCAGCTTCATGAGAGTTTGATTTGGGGCAAAATCACAAAGGAAAATTCTTAACAAACTCAAATAAATGGACTCAATTGCACTCAAATAAGTTGCATCACTTGAGCATTACATTGAAATGCTGCAATGGCGTCTGAAAAGCCAGCTGCTCCGTGTGCCTCTCCCCTGCTGTATGTGTGAGTGCAGATTATGGATGGTCTCGCCTACAAACACTCACAGAAAGCAGAGGCCACATCACAAAAGCAAAATAAACTGCAGGGGAAGGAAGTAGTTAACATTAACAAGGATCCAATAAGAAGATTAAATGTAAAGCACGGGACTTAGTAATTGATGTGTTGCTAACACCGAGTGTATATGTGTGTGTGAAAGCATATGCTTGAGCTGTATAGGTGTATGTGACTGTATTTCTGTCCACGTGTGTGTGTGCGTCTGTGTGTTGTAAATATGGGCTCTGTGAGAACATAATTGCTGCCAGACCTGAAGAATAACTCTGTGGGTTGATTAGCAAATGTCTTTACTGTAAATACTGGCCACTAATCACGCGGCTCCAACACTATTTGCATAAAAAGTAAAAACATGAATCTGTACATAAAAAGGGAAAGTTTGCCTTCCCCTTTGTTCATTTAGAGGGAAAGTTCCAAGACGGTTTAAAAATATGAGATGAACTTGTATGGTCATTGACATTGACACTTAACATTGTCTTACAAGATTAAATAATAAGTTGACTGACCATCACTTTGCAACTCAAGTTGATCTGTGGCTCATACAAAAGTAAACATTAATACAATTTTCAAAATGCAAATTAGACAGTGATGTTACCCTAATCTCAGCCAAAAAGAAAAAGGAAAACCCATATTTAACTTTAACGATATCACATTTTTTTAATTTTGTTTTAATGTTGTTTTGATGGACTGAAACATGAAGCGAAAAATGATTAATTATTCTTTAACAATTAAAGCACTTAATTACTTGTAAATAAGAAAATGCAATATGCTTCAATTTTTCTCAATCTCATTAGAAGTTAGAAAATTTGCAAATAATCCAATCTGGGTTTCTGCCAGGAAACAGACAAAATGTATGACTTTAAAGAAGTGTGAACATCCATCCGTACATCCATCCTTCTTAATTTGCTGAATCCCTTTCAGGGTCTTTGGGCTCTCAGAGCCTAACCTGGCTGCTGTTGGGTGAAGGCGGAGTACACCCTGGACAGGTCACAAGCCCGTCGCAGTGCCACACAATCACACACCCATAAATGCTCACAGTCCAGAGGTGTGGATATTGACTTTGAATCAGAAGACATGTAGATTAACATGTGTTCTTTTTTTTGTTTCATTCGTTTTTTCACTTGAAGTTGTATGTGTCAAATACCAAAACCTACTAATATCAATTGATTGAAGGTGTGATTTTACAAACAAACAAAAAGTCTGACAAGTACCGGTAATGTGTACTCCTAACTGAAAATTATTAAAATATATGTTTATTTATCTTCCTGTATTTTTCTAGTTGTCTCTTCTATATGAGAGCTATCTGTGTTTGATTTTACTGTAAATTAGTGGGATGCTTACCAGTAAAAAAGTTTTGTTAAAATCACAGTTTTATTATTTACTTAGGGATCCCTTGAAGATGATCCAATACTGCGTTCAAAAAGTTACAAATTTCTTCTTTAATGCAGAGTAAAAATCACAATATTTCCCCCTAAACACCACATGGATGTTTTAAAAAGGTTTTTTATGATATCAAAATATAAATAAATGTTATATACTCATTAAAAAGTTCATCATTGAATTTGTATCCCCATCTTTAGATGAATGGGGTTTTGTAACCATTGTGTCAATTTAGAAAATACAGAAAATTCTTCTTGGTTCAGTTAGCTGATGCTGCCAAACTTTAGGTTACAGGGAGCCAGTTCATGGATGTACAACATATTTTCAAGTTGTGAGGCTACATGTAAGCAACATGTCGGTACTCAAAGTACAGAGGAAACTCTTTCCAGAAATGAGGGATTTCTTTTTTCTGTATATTTTCTGCATTGTTGATGCGGAACCTATTAGCGATATATCCGTTTGCTTTGAAAAGCCCCTTCATTTACTACACAGTGTAAGCTTTAAGACTCGATTGCTGTAAAAATTAAAATAAATTGTCCTTCGTCCAATGTCAACAAAAATCCTTTGGAGTTCTCATAAGCAACAAGATAGCATGCAATTCCAGTGTTTTTAGCATGCAGTCATTTTCACTGCTGTATTAGGTTGACAGAAGCCCTAGGCAAAGTTAGAAAGCACTAAATATATGCCATTATGGTTAATAGATTGAACAAAATCCAAGACTCTGAGATTATCTATTGACACGCTGTCAAACAGGAACAATGCATGCCATCACTGCATCCATTCACTTAGTACTACTGTACACCAATGCACCTTGGTGTGGAGAAACAGAGACAGAAACTCGGAAAAAACTAGTGGTAAAAATAAATATGGGCTATAGAGAAGCAACGGCTTCTTCTACACTGACAATCATACATTTTACATACATCTAGAATAGGATATACAGTGTGCGAGGGAATGGATGGTGTTAGAATTCTAATGCTGTTTCAACAGTTACAATTCTCCGCATTTTATAATCCATCATTCTTATAGTTGTTACAGAAATGCACATGTTGTAATTTTCCTGTCCAAAGGTCAATAGTGTAACATTCACAAAACAGACAAAACCTTCTTTATCTTTCAGTGACAATACAATGTTTAAAGTCCCCCTCTGATGAAAATTATGCTTTTGGAGTCTTTGACATGTATCATTTTTCTTACGAAAGAGAAATGTAAAAAGACAATTATTTCATTTTCGCATTTCGGACTATTTTTACTTTTAAACCACTGTCAATCAAGCAGTCGCAAAGACGCTTGGTTTGAATTAATGAGACGTTGTGATGTCACAACAGCCCAAAAGAGCAAGCGCATTGCACAAGCTTCCTGATCTGCCCCGTACAGCACGCACAAGTTCAGGTAGAGAAGATGGCCCATTGCTGCATTACGTATTCTAAGTGTGTCCTAGGCTGGATTTTGTTGTTAACTGCACATATTTAAAATGAAACTTCAAGTTAAAGCCTGAAATGCATTCTCCGCATTTGTGTTCTCTCTCTGACAGAGTTTGAAGGCTTGCTGTCCTGCATTAACCGGAGAGGGTAAAAATAAGAACAAGAATAAATCGGGGGATCTTTTTATTATTGCCTTGTTGAAAATAAGAAAAATATCATAAAGTTCAGAAGGCCTGAGCAGGCTGGCACCCCATCCCGCAGCGGGTCTCTGTCTGGCCACCAGCTCGCCTCCCGAGAGCCATCATAGTGATGGTGATCACTCCATCAGCTCTGCGACAGAGTGTCCCAGGGTATACCCGCCTTCACCCAACAGTAGCCGCGATGGATTTGGTTCAGACTGGTACCAAATCAGGCCCTGGCGCTGAAATCGCGTTGCTGCCAGACCTTTGCCTCACACCCGCCGCCCAAATCGCACTACAGGACCTCAGATCATTTTTTTACCAGTGACTTAACATTAAAACTGGCTGCCTCTGCCAGGTGGATCACATTGGGTCTGAACGCAGCTTAACTGTAACCCGTAATCTTAAACTTAACCTTTCCTCTAGGTCCATGTGGCCAAAAAAAGTTCAGAAATGGCTGCACATATTTCAAAAATTAAATGCTAACAGTTGCTTTCTTTATGGCATTTTTTTATTTTAGTTGCTGTGCAAGTCAATACAACAACTTGTATGTGCTAGCATCAAATCATTTCTGAGCCCCAGCTAGTGCTGCTGGTGCAATCTATCCTAAATTATAATATAATTCAAAGCATTTTCTTTTTCGTGTGTAATTTTATTAAACGGCAGGGTGTCATACACACATTCTTTCATCCCACGTATTGTTCAAAAAGTGTCGATTTGGACCACGTCTTCATTGCTAAAGATAAACTTTTCATAATATAGACTGTCAGTCTGTGCCGTTTGACCCCCCCTTCTGTCAAGCTCCCCACTCATGCAAGATGCAGCCTGCAGAAAGGGGGATCAAGGGCGGGGCTACTCTGCTCAGCATCGGCCAGGCCTATGCAGAGGAGATTTTGGAAACGGGCTTATTCATATAAACATGACATGTGGCTTTTTTAAAGCATTTAGCTTGTGGGATTTTGATTTAAAACCTCATTTTCATAATTAAAACACCACTGGAAATGGTTTTATAAAAAAAACTTGTCATGGGGGACTTTCAGGGTGTTTCCAGGCAGCAATAAAATAAAAATAAAGAATTACATAAATGGGCCTGGTCACTGCACAACATCTGTTACAAACCATGCAAAAACATGACGAGGTTAATTACCTGTTGTCCCCGCCTGTTGTATTGTAAGTAGTTTTAAGAAACAGATATAACGTTATCTCTGCAGAAATACATATAGCCTTTTTCTAAAACTAAAGGGTTTGGTCTATTTAAGAAGATTACTCATGTCTTAAATAATTCAAATACATAAACTTGAGAAACAAAACAGCAAAAAATATGAATTAATGTATTTTCTGCACTATATGATGCACTAGATTTTAAGGTGCCCTGTCAAAGAATGGTCAATTTTTGTACTTATGTCATATATAAGGTGCACTGAATGCATGCCCAAGAGGCCATTTCAATGAAAAGTCTATATAAACCCTATATAATATAATAATATAATTTATAATATATATATATATATATATATCATTTATCTATATAAAAATGGGCTTCTTCGGGCTTCCAAGAACATAGCTTAAGGCACATTAAACGAAAGAGTCAAAGATAAATCTGCATGTCAATTAGAATTTGTTAACTACATTCACAGTAAAACATCTTTGTAACACGCTACACGTTAGCCGCGTTAGAAGCATTAGTCGCTAAAACAACTGTCACTGTGACTATGCTAACTCCCAACCTTGTTAGTGAGACACGTTAGCCGAATTAGAGTTTTCACAATAACACCCAACCTTGTTTGCAACAGTACAACCAGAATTAAGTTACAGTACATTAAGTTATACATATAAAATTAGTTTCTTAACATTTCTATTATGAATATTGCATTTTGTAATGTGTCATCCTTGCTGACTTTCTACCACTAAAAACTGAGGTGACATATTCATTAATAAACCAGCCTCCAACAATGGCTTGTCTGGCTGCAAGTGTCCAAGCCTAACATGTTTAACCTTTTGCACAGAATTGGCCATCTTTGCGTTTAACTCAGCAGCACAGTGTCAGCCCTGTCGTAATGAAGACAGGGAAATCAATCGATTGACGAATGAAAGATTAGTCTATAGACAGACAGCTAATTAGAGCTGTTGGGGGGGCCAGAATAAAGCATGAACCTGGATAAATGGATTCCATGGCCATAATCAAGATCTAAGTCATCTCCCACCTCTAGGGACACAATAAGACTGAGTCTATGATTCTACCGTTCATATACATATGTGTGTGTGGATAATGGCAAAGGTAATGCTTGCTTTTTTTCTGCATTTATATATATATATATATATATATATATATATATATATATATATATATATATATATATATATATATATATATATATATATATATATATATATATGTATTACAAATAATACTTACATAGTTGGGATTCACTTAATGCAGCAACTGTCCTTTGATGATCATGCCAGACCCATTTGGATTTAAAGCCTCTTATGCTGATGGAAACATGTACTGTTGTTGCTCACAGTTGGGGGCTATGTACTGTAAACAGCATGTGTTGAAAAAGATGATGAGAGGAACATCCATTTGTCTTCTTCATTTATTGTTTGATTTGCAAGAAGTGCAGTGCTAATGCAGTTACATGGGCGCAGGAAAAAAGCGTGTTTGTAGGAATAAAAGCGTTGTACTGTACACATTAACCACTTAATATTGTAATGTTGATTAACACAACAAAACACAGAATGACTAACTCCATGCATCCTATTGAAAGTGTGTGATTAATTAAGTCATGGCTGATCTGCAACACAAGGCTCCTTAGTGTAACTGATTTGTGAGAATTATGGCTCCAAACGGTCTTTTGACTATTCATAAATCATAAAAGTGCTGTTTTGGTAAAACAATGTGGTGACTAATGATATTGATGAAGTCTCCTCCGCTTACAGTTGTCTAGGGAAATGGATACATGACACTCGACAAAGCCCATTTCCTCAAATGCCAGACTTAAACGATTAGAATAATCATCTTTGTGCTAATAATCTGATAGTCAGAAACATGCCCCTGCTGATTGTGTGGTGCTGAGAGAAGGCAAGGATGTGCCTTCTCTGTCGCTGCTTCAGCTAATTTCCCATAATCCACTCTGATAAGGCCCCATGGTCTTCATCTACCTATGCTGCATAGCAATGTGATGCACATTAGTCAATTAATAGTGTGTTAAATGACAGAGGTTCCAGTCAATTGAGTTTCTCCAAGGAGAAGGGTTGCCATTGTCCTACAAAGCAAGACATGTAGAGATAAAGACAAAGATGGATGGAACTTGGGAAATATGTCTTTCCTTGTTCTAAATAATGATACAACATTCTGGTTTATTACTAGTCAATCCTTTTTCCACTTTTTAAAATTGCAACAATGCCACTTCATCCAGCATTGTTCAGTTGCAAGTGGGTCATATTCAGTAAGTTAGAAGTTAAGTATATAACACCTTTTATATTCAAATAGCCCAACCCCCAACCTCCATATACATCTCTGCCTCAGTCAAAAGGAGAGCAGTTTTCACACATCAAATGGGGATCTTTAGAGCCGAGCATTCCCGCTGGAGAAAGGGAAATGCTCCCTCTATTATGAGACCCTCAGACGAGGCCTTGCCTCCTGACAAGGGTATTAAAATGAAATAAATCAGCCATTAAGAAGCGGGCGCTGGCAATTGAAACCCTATTAATGCGGCAGGCAGGGAGAGGTAGCCCCGGCGTGATGTGACAATGGAGCAGCGCAGTGCCCTTTTAATTGCATTTCGGCCAGGTTTTTATTCCCAAGACCGGCTGAGGATGACAGGTGTACGCAGGAAAGGCGTGTGGACATTTACTTGAACTGTAATACACATACAGTAAATTAATGTTTTAGTGAATTTTGAAGGTTAAAAGCCCACAAGAGGGTCTCTATTGTTCCCTTTTCTGGCTCATAACTCCATACAGCTGTTAATAATGTGGTCACTCTTTCACCCATCAATACCTATGGTCATTTATTGTAAGCAGCCTGGTCCCATCAATGTTGCATAGGTTCCTTTCTCATTACCTTCACTGTTAGACTAGACACTGGGTGATGGATCATGGCCTCAACTGGACCTCATTTGGGTGATGTATCGCCAGCGTTTGCTTGCGATGTGTGTAGGTGATTATATGCGGACACAGACAAACACAAACAATAATACAAGGCAAAAAAAAAAGAAGTCAGCAAGAAATTCACAAGAATTTCATCAACTACTAAAGGAAATTTTGAGAACTAGAGAAAAGGCAGCATGAACTGACATTCATTTGGACCCTCAGTCTTTAGTACAAAAAAGTATGGAAAGTAGAAAAAACAAACATGCGTTAATGAATACCAGTATAATAGTGACTAATGAATGATGCAAGATTTAAAAGTAATATAGTCTAATGTTTCAGTAAATTATTATTAATAAATGCAAAGCTTTGTGTTGAGCTCATCTAAGAAACTAACAAGTTCATTAAAAGTGATACAGATGCTACAATCTTTTCTTTTTTATGCTACTTTCACTTTTGAAGAGAGAGCCACATAAAAATAAATGAAAACATACAAGAAAGGTGTTAGTGTTTATTTGAAATTTCATCAGAAGCACTTCTTCACCTGTCACTGGTTATTGATATATTCATTAGAGCCCCTATTCTCTTTTGCTAGTATCAGTTTCTCTTGACAGTAGCACTGTTGACAACATCACTCATTGAATCACTTTACAATTATGATTGTTGATGGTCCATGACACAAACTTGGAGGGGATGTCATTATTTGAACATTAAAGTGATACACAGTGATGCTGGGATGGGAGACCTGGTTGCTGGGAAGTTCCCTCCCCCCTCCTGTGCTTTGATGCCTTCCTTTAAAACAAGACTACTTCCTGGAAAGCTTCACAGTCTTTTTTATTAGTCATCATCTGATTCTAATTCATGTTTACATAATTATAAAGCAATTTATTAAGTACTGTGCTTTGTAGTGGTACTGTAAAAAAAAAAAAAACTACACCAATAAAAATTGACAGTAGCTTTTAAAGTCCAAGGGAACAACACTCTTAAACCTTTTTGAAGAAGTCAAGCTGCAGGAGAGAAAAGTCCAACTTTTAGTTGAACTCCAAATAAAGCAAGAACATTATGGCGATTATTCTGGTCATATTTCCAAATCAGCTCTGTACAAGAGGGGGGGTTGTCAATCCAAAGTACTATTTTGAGATCAGTGGGGAATTATACTACCACTCTGAAACACATGTTTTCAGTGAATGATTTCCATTTACACTTTAAAACAATCATTTATGATTTTTTTATGACATCAAATTTTCTATTCAAGCAAGTTGATCACTAATATAGCTCAAAATGCGTCCTTATATTTGGCCAAGTGGTTTGTTTCAGTCATATGGTTTCTAATGTCTGTTAATCCTAATTGAGCCATAAGAACATGACTGTGAACATGAAATGTTTTTCATCACACTTGAGCGACTGCAATGGCTGGGAGCCTTTTTCTGTTGAAATAAATGGTAACTATATTTTCATCACCACCAGATTGGTACAAAAAAGAACAAAGAAATTTTTTTCTTCACTGATATAAAGTATATATTTACCACGGTACCTTCTTGAAGGAAATGTCCACCAAGAAAGTACATTGATTAGTGTTTATGACATATAGATTGTCGGGAAAACCAATGTGTTTCATGTTAAAAGTTGTTTAAATGAGCCTGCATTCATCCAACCATATTTCAATGAGTTACTGTGTCTTATTGTTGCACCATGTTTGTCCGTGGCTCATGGTTTCCACATTCCTAATCTGTTTACATCCCATAATGCCCGGCTACGGTGGCCGCTACGGATCCTATTCAGACGTAAAAAAACAACTCAGAGCAAACCAGAGCTCAGTCCGATTGGAAACAAACCAAGACCACCTTGAAAGACAGGTCAGAGAGCGGTTCCTGGTCCCAGACCAGGGTCCGCTTGTGTTCATTTAGACTAAAAATGTGTTGCGGATTATTGGGAGAAACAAACTGTGGTTCACTTTAAGCGAACCAAATGTGTCCAGTCTTATATTTTGCTGCTGCTGCAAGTCCATTCAGAGTCTTATCTCATCTCTCTTTTCCCTTCTCTTCTTTTTCCCACTGTAGTTGCACAAACACACATCTAAACACACACACACACACACAGAGATAAAGACATGGCTGGCCTTGTTGCCATAGCAGACTAACGGGTTGCAGTTCTGGCAGATTTGATTGCCTGCTCTGCGCTGAAGTCAAGAAGAGGAGACAGCACTAAATGAAACTCCATCCATCTTAATGAAATACAATTATTTTCCACTTATTAATCATTGAAAAATCAATATGTCTCTTCTCAGCCCAGTGTCGCCTGGATTTGTCATTTGAGGCTGAGCTGTTATGTATCATCCTCTGTCGCCAGGACAGTCATGGGTTCAGTCACCTGTGTCCTTTAGGAAAAAGCGAGGTGAGCGCAGAGCAAAAGAGGAAAATGAAGTAGGGGATGGTTAGATGTTCAACTCAATGTTTGAAAGTGTAAGGAAAAAGTTATAAAAAAAGGAAAAAAACATATAAATAAATAAAAATAAAAAGGGCAGTCAGATGGAAGCTGCTCACTCATTCTCCTCTGCTTTCTAGGACAAATGAAAACTCATTAGTGGCTGTTGGTGAAGGTGTTTCTACACAGATCGATTTACTAAACACATTTTAATGGCTCATTATTAAACCCTAAGTTCTAGTATTGACTGCGGGAACTAATGCTAGGGTGAAAACTGAAAGACTTGTGGCCAAATACTTATTTTTAAAAGCAAAAGGCTAATATTTATTTTCTTAGTTTTTCCTCTTCAAAGTAGAAGCAGCCAGAATAAAGCAAACCATTTACTAATTAATCCCAGAAATATAGTATGAAATACTGTTACACACACATATGATAGATAGAGAGAGAGAGAGACAGAGACATAGAGAGATAGAGAGATAGAGAGATAGATAGAGAGATAGAGAGATAGAGAGATAGAGAGATAGAGAGATAGATAGATAGATACATAGATAGATAGAGAGAGAGAGAGAGAGAGAGAGAGAGAGAGAGAGAGAGAGAGAGAGAGAGAGAGAGAGAGAGAGAGAGAGAGAGAGAGAGAGAGAGAGAGAGAGAGAGAGAGATAGATAGATAGATAGATAGATAGATAGATAGATAGATAGATAGATAGATAGATAGATATGCAGAAGATGACTCCTGTAATTTGGAATGCATTTCTTTGTTACACCCGCCCTTCTGGATTTGTATTACATCTGAACCTCACTGTAATGATTATAAACATTAAGCAAATTGTTGCTTTATGCTGCTTCATGGTTTTACATACCCCCCCCCCCCCCCCCTCTCTATAATCACCCCCCCCCCTTCTTTAACATCCCTCTCTCTTCTTCCCTCATTTCCTTTTCCGTCCGGTCAAACACAAAAGATTTTCAAATATGATAAAAATGAGAAAGTCTGGTCTAGATTACAAAGTTTATTCAGACATACCTCTGGTTTGTCAGAAGTAAAACCAGAGGTTTTTGTTAACTCTCCTGTTATGTTGCGGGTCAAATTGACCCAGGAACATCATCTCTGTTCATCACAAGTGAACATAACAGGAGGGTTAAAGTAAAATGTGTTGTTAAAGTAAAATATGTCCAACACAAGAGGCCTTCAGCTCTCATCTGTTTGCCGTTGAACGGCATAAGTTAAAAAAAAAAAAAACTTTTTTTCTTACACAACTAACCTTAACAAGAGTGATAAGGTTAAACTTTAGCCATTATGTCTTTTCAAGCTAAGCCAAGTTCAATGTACGCACAAATAAAACAAAAAAGTATTAATTTTCCTTTAGATTTATAAAAGACATTGGGTTTTAATTGATTTTTTGGAAGCAGAAAAAAGTATGAAAACATCAAGTGATTTTCAAGTAATTAACTTCTAAAAACAATTCCAAGAAAACTAAAAAATGAAAGCGTATATGATGTAATAAAAGTTGAAAGTAATATAAACAAATAGGAACACATAGGGTGTCTCTCAGTCTTATGATATCTTGTAATCAATAATGGGAAATCAGCTGAAGGGAAAATAGTTGGTGGGGTGAACAAGCTTATAAATCGGCCTTAAAAGAAATGTATCATAAACAGTCTATTCGACATCTAAACCATCTGTTTATCGCATAGCCTGCAAACTTAATCCTACATGTTTGATAAAAGGAGAGCGAACAATTATAATTTCAATTACTGTATTTAAAAAAAAATTGCTATTGCCATATCAACTTGTGAGATTTCATCACTGCAATGAATATTGTAAAATATTTGTACTATTTTCTCTTCGATGAGGTTTATTTGTTTGCAGACAAATTAAAGCACAAACATCTGATGAAGTTTTTAAAACAAATCACTTTTGCCATTTATACTTCCTTCTCTTGCAATTGAACAAATTGCATGTTTTTCTAATATAGAGCAATACTTCTTTGCCCCACATAAACTTGAATCTTAATCTTAATATACATGTAAAAGTTGTGATACTATTGGGAGAAACAATGAAAATAATACCACTATGCATAGTTGCAACTAATTATAGAGTTACAGGAAAATAAAGTAAGCATGGATATGCATTTGTTGAATTTAACTTTTGGGTTAATCATTTTAGCATTGCTCTTTCTGTATAAAACAGACCTGAAGAATAACAAGTATTCTCCTTGTTCTGTTTCTACTGTTGCTCACAAGCATGCAGGGAGGCATCCACACAGTGTCACGTCACTTCTCCAACTCTAAATATAGATAAACATGCAGATTTAAGTGTAAAAAATAATGCATACCCTGTTTTTCCACCTAGTTGGAGGAATGAAATGTACCAATCAACTATTCATCCCTTTTATCGGCTGTTTTCTCCTCTTTCACCCAAAAAAAACAAGAAAATAAACCAAAAAGGAAAGCTTTTGGTGCTGTTCTGAAAAATCTTTCAGAGGAAAAAAAATGATTCCAACTGGTTAAACCCTTTGTTTTCCCTCTCAATAAAACAAGTGACAAGGTTGGAGCTTGATGTATGAGCATCATGGGCGCCTGGGCATGCAGCAGAGTGCATAAGCAAAGCTCTGTTTGATAGCAAACAGAGCATTTTTTACAGTCACCACACCACCAGGATGAGAATATAATGTTCTATAGCACTCAAATGCTCCAGGTCAATACTTGATTTGTTTCAGCATGTTACAGAGCATCTACTCTGGAAAGGGTCTGGGGATGCATTAGGGGCCCGAAAACTGGACATAGAGATGAAGGGTTGAGGAGGGACATGGGGCTGAAGCTGATTCACAGACTTGTAACTGTAGTGTTGCCTGGGCCACATTCCTCTGAGCCCCTGAAATCATTTCCAGATATGCTGGTCTACGTTTGTGTGCAAGATTGAGATGTTTTTCAGAGTCATGTACGCACGATGTCATATAGCAAAGGAATTTAATAAAAACTTGTGAGAGTTATCAAAATAAATAGATAAATAAAAAGAAAAAAATTTGTTCGGTCTTTATGTCTAAGAATCTTTCGGAGAATCACATTCCACTGAAAGAAATGTAGCACTAATGTAAAAAATGAGGTAATTCATATTTCTTAAATTCACAGGTTTATCCAAATTCAAGTGCTCATCTAACAGAAAGCAGCTGTTACTCCAGGACTCGATCGCTGTGAGGTGTCATGAGCATCTCTGCTGCTACAGTATACGAGCTAAGATCTGGATGCTGTGTGTCACCAAGGGACAATAATCTGTGAGTGTCAGAGCACGCCCAAATAATGGATGAGGGCGAGACTAGCTGCTGAGGCTCCTTAAATATTAATGTTGTTGAACTGCAGTCCATCTCAACCTTGACACAGTGGTGAAAGAAAATCACTTGTCTTTCAGTGAGATTAAACACACTGTGGACATACCCACGTTCATGGGGTTCTATGTGTAGATAAATGAATAAAGAAATCACTTGTAATAACACGGCTATTGTTTTACCATTTAAAAACAGAAATCCAACTGAGAATTCTGATTAAGAGAAATTACTTTGTTATACTGTGTTTTAGAATTTTTGCTGTTATGTATTTTCATCTATATTGCCGCAGTTTTCGCACTATTGAGCGCACTGGGTTATAATGCACTCCCCATATGAATGGTCTATTTTTTAACTTACCGTATTTTCCGGACTATAAGTCGCACCGGAGTATAAGTCGCACCAGCCCAAAAATGTATTATAAAGTAGAAAAAAACACATAAGTCGCACTGGACTATAAGTCGCATTTTGACGGGAAATTTACTTGACAAAATCTGAGACCAAGAACTAATAAGTTCCACAACCTCATATGACACAATCATAGCAGATTGTTTATCTCATAATTTCACAGTAATTCTTTCTCATATTTATTTATTCCTTTCATGAAGCATCATTGGCCAACTAATACTCTGTTTTCATCCTGTATTTGTAGAAACAGTTGTCATTTTTATTGCATTTCTGAATCTATGAAATCATTGGAAAATAGAATATTATGTTGTTAGCCTTCAAGATCTTACTGTAAAAAAAGGTTTGCTGATTCTCTGAGTCACTTAACATACCTCATACATCAAATTGACCCAGGAACATCATCTCTGTTACTCACAAATGAACATAACAGGAGGGTAAGCAATGTATTTATTTCAATTTATTTCTAATATAAGTCGCTGCGGAGTATAAGTCGCACCCCTTGCCAAACTATGAAAAAAAGGGCGACTTATAGTCCGGAAAATACGGTATGTCATAAATAAGACGCAACAAACTATAAGGGGCATTAAGCGAGACAAAAGAATCAGAGATAAGTCTGTCAGTAAGTCAGACTTTATTAACCGTGCTCATAGTAACATTTGCTCGGTTGGCATATTTACCATACCTATAACTCCCAACCTTGTATGCAGCATGTAAAGACCGATACCACTAAAACAAATGCTAATGTTACAATGCTAACTTCCAACCTTGTTAGTAACATGAAAAAAAAAAACAGTTTGACATTCTACACGTCAGTCACGTTAGCGTGTTAACAACAACATAATCAAACACCCAACCTTGTTTGCAACTTATCAAAAAAAACAAAAAATAACCACTGAAATTGTAAGCACCATGTACCTCTAAAAATCACTTTAACATCAGTAAGCACAACTGCTCCAAATTATTTTTTTTATTTTTGATAAAGTCCTAGTCCAATCATTTATTATTCTATTTTAACAGCATTCCCAGTGGTATTTTAGTCAGGATTATGCCATTTCTAGGCTAAATCAAAAAATCTATTTTCTAGGACAAAGTTTCTGCAGAGCTGCAGTAGTTCATTAGAAACTCGCCTTTGAGTTTTTGGTGGGACTGTTGGCGGGAAGTAAGCCTCCATTCATTTCCCATCATCCCTTTGTTTACATGCTTTCTCACTAGCATACAGCCCCTTACAACCCCAATCTTAGTGGTGCAACAAAAATGGTGAACAATATTGAAGCTATCCAGCTGTACCATTTTGAGCCAGATGATAGCTTCGGTGTGGAAAATGAAGAAATACACGGACAGCAATTTTTAAATGCTTCTGATTCACCATGTTTTTAATAAAGAAATACTCAGAAACAGTTTTAATCTAAATATTATTTTGTATACACACATATATATCTATAGATATATGTATATCTATAGATATATATGTATATCTATAGATATATAGATATAGATAGATCTTTATATATCCCCAAATGGGAAAAACATGCTAAAAGAACATGTAAAAGACACCAAAAACACAATTTTCTTTTGGAGTGGGCCTTGAAGACTTTTAAGTGTGACTTATAGTTCAGGATATACATTAGCATCCCTTAATATATGTGCTAAAAAGTTTCAATTGAAAACAACTAAAAGCAACTCTATATTATGTTATTATATAATATCAACTAAGCATTAAAGTTTTGAACAGCTTTCGATTTTTTGTTTAATATGCATCATTTGTGCAATTTTAGGCGTTAAATTAATAAGCTTACCCTAGACCAAGTTTGCCTTCTGGAAGGAATTAATAATTCGTAATGATGGCTTTTTTTTTTCTCTCTCTTTCTTTTCTTTTGAATATAGCTTTTGATAGTGCTGGGCTTCAGGCTGACTAAGCCAGGGGTGGAAGTCTGTTTTTTCATGGCTTTAAAGTAAACCCCTGGGTCCCCTTGCCACATTGACCAGATGAAAGGCCCTTGCCCAGATGTTTATAGGCTGTGAAAGTGGCAGGGAGCTAGTACTGAATGTTGGCACAGAGCGCCAACAGACAGAAAACAAGGCAGTAAAGCCCCATGCTGTTTATGCAGAGTTTAGGGACAGAAAAGGGAGAAAGCAACAGTAAAAATGTTGGGAGTTGTAAAATGTGAGGCACCAACAGAAACCTTTGCCTCCTTTGTGTGTATAAAAAAAGAAAAAAGAAAGTAATATTAAAAGAACGTTCAGTATATTAACTCAACATGTTTTAATATGCTGCTGCAAAGTTTAATTTAACAAAAAAAGTTCATAGTTTAGTGATTAATCACAGCTCCTGAATGTTTAACCTTGGCCCAAGTTTGCCAGATGGCACTCACAGTTACAAACCCATACTCGGTACAGTGACCCCTGTGACACTGTGGTGAATGTGTGTGCTCTCATCAGTTTTCCTGCTTGAATGAGTCTGTGTACGTGCGAGTGTTCAAGTAAATGAAACCCTAAGAAATGTTGTCTTCTCTTGGTAGGATGACTGAAGCAAAAGCCATCTGGTGCCCTCTTTGAGAGACAAAACTACAAATATATGTGCGTGCGGAGGCCAGATTGGTGCTGCCTAAGCCAAGTTACAGCAATAGTATTCTAGAATGAGACTAAAGTTCATTTTGACATCAACAGCTGCTCCACAGTTCAGAGCAACTTAGTTTCTTATCAGAAAACACTGGTGAATTTATTCAGCCTGTCCTCCTAAATTACAAGCAGACATCAAGATAAAGTCAGAAAGAAAACCTTCAGTTTCGATTAATTTTAACAATGATTTGACTCATATCATAATTTGCGGTTGGCGATGCATTTCATAGTCAATATTGATTCATTTTGAACGATTCGATTTGATCCGATATCCAACATCTTTAGCCAAAGATTCCTCCAGTGTAACTCAGAAACAAATACCTGGGTATGGAAAAGATTCCTTGTATTGAGATTAAGATCTACTTTATTAATCATTATAGGGAAATTCATCAAGATAATCAAATGTAAATTAAATTTTGGACAGACAACCAAGTAAACAAATGACACGTCCATTCGCATTTTAGTTTCATAAAGTTCAGCCCACTGGTTTTTTTCCCACATCAAAATAATACAAACAGAACATTACTAGAACATTCTACCACACTGTAAAGTCACGTCTTGCCTCCGACAGTTGAATCGCTGAAATATAAATCAAAATACTAATTAAGTTGATTATTTGTTACACCCCTAATCTTCAGGGTATTTTAGTGTCTTATTTTCAGTTCATCCTTATCCGAATGTCTGCTTTGAAATCCTTTTGATTTCTCTCTTTTGTTTTGTTTTTTTTTTCTTGCTAAAGTTGTTTTAATTAAAACTTATGTTGCCATCACAAGTCTCATCTTTTGCATTTTGGGTCCTACACAAATGTTCATGATATTTTTGATAGTAGGAGGCACTCAAACCTTTTTTAGATTAAGTACATGGTGTAGAAAAATATTTCATTGATTGCTGTCTCTACAAAGAAATTAGCTTGTTAAGCAATGTAAATAAAGACAAAATATGTTGATCTTTGCAGAAGAGGTTATTTTACACAACCACTGAAACAGCAAAGACATCTCCACCTTTGTCAGCTACAACACCATTAGCCTATTTTGTGTTTGAATACCGAGCAAAGTTTAGCCTTGGGTTCCTTTAGTAAAGCAGAGAATTATGTAAATGTTGCCTCATTATAGTTGATTGTTTTGTGTAACCAGGATACTGATAAACGGAAGAATGATTGGTCTTAAAGAGGGTGACTGTGGCTTGAAACAAAGTAACATTTACTCTCGCCTTCTCTGCAACAACCCCAATTAGTAAGTCGCTCTAAATAAATGTGCCGTGTGTTTCTGGAGCCAAAGTGTCTCATGACTTAATCTGGATTGAGCAGAGCACCCTTTTATTAGGTTACACACGGCCGCAATGTGTCTTGTCACTTTGCAGAGACAGCGACCGATAAAGTGCACTGAACGGAATTAGATTCTTATTGATATGTCCGTAGATTGTGAGAACAACAGATCGATGGCCGAATCACCCAGTGATATTTGAAGACGCAAAAACAGGATAAATGAACAAAAGGAATTCAACGAGGAAAGTTTTGTGTGCAGCCTATGCCTGCGTCTCGCTTAGACACATACGTGTAAACACACACAGACAGGCTTTTTCTCACACTTTACCTTGAAGCGATTTCACAATGCTGAGCAACAGAGACCGAGTGAGGAAGGGAGAGAGAAAGAAGCCAAACCAATTCCAATACAGCACTAATGGGCCACATCATGCCAATACAATAAATAATGGCCCTTTCAGCTCAGTCAATAGTGAGTAAATGAAAATTTAACCTTTCATTAAATGTGGTTGTATTATTTCCCCCACTTGCTTCCCAGCTCTATTTCCCTCTGACACTTTATTTCCACTGTGTACAAGAACCTTGTTCAAACGTACAAACAATGTGCCGTACAGGTATTAAGTTTTGTACTACAATTAAGTTAAGAACCTGTTTTAAATATGATGAACTCCTCAAATTCCAAAGGCGAGTACAGTTATTCACCTAAAACAGAACAAAGTTAGCTGGTGCTCTGTAGAAGGGAAGAACCTTGTTCAAGGTTTTGTACACCGACAGTGGTGACAGACTCCAGCCTACCATCATGACCCAGAATATGATGAAGTGGACATTGAAAATGAGTTATTAAGTGATAAGCATTGTGGTCATTCATTAAATCAATAGAGAACAGACAGTTAATAAGCCCACAGGGAATGTGAAAGCCCCATTCTACTGCAAAAGCTAATTCCAACGCTAACTCACCTGTTCCTAAATCTCCACTCATTTCTAAGGGGCTTTGCAATGACACTAATCAGGGGGGAGGAGATATTTCTCTGGGCCTGCTGTCTAATGTTTTCCAGGAGATGAAAAGGCCTTGGGCCTGTTCTCTATTATGGCCAACCTGCCCCCCTAATTAATTAGTGCTAGCAGTGAGTGCAGCACTGGGGGAGAGGACCAGGGCCCTCCAGAGGACTGGACAAGGTGATAACATCCAAAAGGGGAGACCACAAATTGTGTATGTGGTGGGAGAGGAGATGCAGAGACAATCAGAATAGTCTTACGTTTCTTCTTTAACTGTTGGTCGGGCCTTATCGGGCCAAGCAAACAAGTGCCTCTGGTGTTGAGAAGTTGATGAATATAGTGGTCCCTTGGTTTTCATAGAAAAACCCACAAAATGCCAAATATGCAAAGTAGTCAGCTTTTTAAAATTGCAATTATTATAGGTTTTAAGGCTGTAAAATTCCAATATACTTTTCTCATACATGGTCATAAAGAAATATGTAAAGACATCATAGCAAAAAGAAATATGCCCACATATTCTTTTGGTTCTTCCACTGTTGAATTGATTGTCTTAGCAATACTATTGGGTCTGAAGTTGCACTTATATCCACACCGAAACCTACCTTTCACTAGATCAGGGGTTGGCAACCTGGGGCACACGTGCCAAGGGAAAGACAGAGTATTTTTTGGGGATTTGAAATAAAATGTAAAAATCGGGTTTGAGTGACAATCTCTTCTAACAATGAGCTTTTTACCCCTATGGCATCAGAAGGAAAGGGTCCTATCACGTAGTGCTGTTACTGTAAATCCCACCCACCTCTATAAATACTGTCACTTCTTTTCTTCAAAACTTTACACAATGTACATTACTTTATGCAGAAATTAGTTTCAGGAAGGAGTTTGATGTAACACCAGAGCAAAATTAATCATGCTGTGGTCATTCTTTTAGATGTTTTTGTTCCCTTAAAACTTTCTTTGGAAGGACATTTTTATCTTTCAAATTTAAATAAAATATTATAAAAAGCAAGATGTTAAATATTTCCAATGAATAATAATGCAAATATTGTTTTGAATCTATGAAATCTAATAACAAACAGATCAAATCACTGTCATACTGCTTTTAATTGACATAATAAGGTTGGCTGATTAAAATGCTTTTCCAATGATTTGCATGCCAAAGATGCATTTCAAGCTTCTGCTTGAACTATCTAGAAAGATTCTCATGACCTATGTATAGGCGTGGTGCATTTCATCTTTGTTTTGTTTGTGTGTGAGTGTGTGCATGTGTACAAACTTCACTCTCTTTTTCTCTGTGTCTCCAATAATGAGCATGTGCACCTTTCCCGCCCCGGGCCTTCATACACAATTTAGCCAGAAAGCCATAGCTGATCATGATTTAGCTTTTGACACAGCTCGCCCTGAGGCAGGGGGGACTAATACAGATATCTGACTCCCAGACCGCAATGGAGGGAAAGAGAGAGAAAGTGAGAGCCCTTTTATTGACTAAATGATAAAGAGGTTGGTAATGATAAATAACAGTCATTTTATTGTGGAAATCCCAGAAAAGACACATTTAACACAATATATATAAAGTGAAATAATAGAGGAGGAAGTTCCTGGCTAGAGACTCCGTGCTCTCACTCTTTACCAGGCAGCCCATTGTTGTTAAACTCCCAATATTCTTTTGATAGGATGGAGGTCACAAATTGTGGAAGGGAGACCTGCTGCTATGAATACTACATAAGGCTGATGCAGAGTGGCAGTGTCATTCCTGCCCCATATATTAAGAAGAAGGCCCACACAAGACAGCCATTCTTGCCAATGGGCATTGCTCACTCCCCATTCTGTGACTCCTTTTTCTTCTTAGTGGACTTGGTCTCTCCCTCAACCTTGTTCCCTCCATCACTTCCCTTCTCTCCTTGTCTGCCTCTCAGCTTGCTTCCCCCAGTCCTTTACGCTCAGGAAGATATCCTGGCTCATACTTCTGAGACAGATGCCTACCTTAATGTAATCTGCCGGAGCATCTCTACTGTCTTAAAACTATAAAAAAGGAATGTATGAACCTTGGAGAGATATTAACTTCCACTCGCCCTGTGTTGAAAAAAAAAGGAGTCTGTGTTGACCATGGAAAGAAACCAATAAACGTATCCTTGTTTGCCTAAACAGAAAATATATACAGTGGTCCCTTACTGTATCGCAGTTCACCTTTCGCAGGTTTTTTTGTACAAATTTGCAGGCTATTTTTTTCTTTTGTTTTGCACCTTTGTGTTTTGCATCCCGATTGGCTGGAGACCTTGTCAATCAATCTCCTCTATGCCTTATCTCATGTACAGATACACACTGTATACAAAATCTACATAAATCTTAGATTGTGATCAGATCTTTTTTTTCATTCTATAATACTGGACTTATTTATGAAGGTTTGAACTAAAAGAGTTTAAACAAGAGAACAGTGTGAATGTCTGTCTGAGAACAGTGTAGAAAATGTCTAGTGAGGAGTAATACAGCCTTAAAAGATCTATAATCATCTTTCGCAGGTTTCACCTATAGCTGGTTGTTTTTAGAACTTATCCTTAGCAATAAACAAGGGAAGACTGTAGATACATATATCCAGTATTATGGTCCAAGCTCATTAATCAACTGATAGTTGGTGTTTTTACATATTTGAATATCCGCCTTTTTAAATAATCCAACAAACCAATGTAAGGGCCATTTAAAACTTGCTTATTTGGTTTGGCTGCAACTATGTTGCTCCGTGCCTCCATCACTGTCCCACCCAGCTGAATGGTTAAACAGGTCACAACACAGAGAAGAACCAATCAGTGCGGAGCAAGGGTAGGGAGGTCAGAATTGGAGTCCTCACATATTGAGGAGCGGAAAAGTGTTAAGCTTTTAACTGCTTTCTTGTTTTATTTATTCTTATTGTAAATGAAAAGATCCTAACTGACTCTGGAATCTGAGTATCTTTTGTTTCTGTTTGAACTTAAACCAAAGACACGTCATTTTGTGCTGTTTGGCATTTCAACATTTTGTAATTAAGAACATTTGAGTTTTCATTCAACATTACAAGAGAAGCTTCTACAGCATTTAAACAAAGTTCAGTCTCAAAGTTTGTGTTCCAAATTTTGAAGCCAATCTTTTTATGTATGCTGTGAATGAATACCTACCACAAATATCAATTATCAACAGCCTTGACTGCTAACAAACTGCAGCCCTTAAAAAAATAGGGCTGATCACTACTTTTATAGTTATATAAATATACATTTTCTTTATGGACTTAGTGTTTCCCAGGGTCATGAGGGTTCTGGAGCCTACCTACCTAGTAGGTCTAACCCGGGTGCATTCTGGACAGATCACTAGTACATTGCATGGCCCAACAGAGACATGCAACCAATCATACTCACACCTCAGGGACAATTTAGCATCACCAATTAACCTATGAAGCACATTTCTGGACTGTGAGAGGAAATCTGAGTGCCCAGAGAAAACCCATTCAAGAAAACATTCTAACTCCACACAGAAAGGACCCAGCCGAGATTTGAACCAGGGCATTCTCGGCAGCTATTCTCACCCTACTTACTGCTAATTACCTGGATCCAGGGACTTCTGATCCTGAATTACTGCACCTTTGTTATTTGAAGTGGGAAATGGTATCTGTATTTTTATTGAGCTCAGTGAAGTTGCTGGCCACCTCCAAGAGTTTAGCAAATGACCATACACAAAACAAAAAAAGATAGCAGAGTTCTGACTTTGAATAAAGTCTGACTTCACACAGAAGAACACATTTATGTTCATGTGCGAACTGTGAGGCCTCAACTGATGTTACTTCTGCAAATCTGCAAACCGTATCAATTTCCCCTTGAATGGAAGATTGACTTCTTTCCTCTGATAATCAGTTTTTTTTTCTTTCAAAGAAACGAAAGATGACTGTATTTTACTTAAAGGGCCTGTAGTCACATTAGAGACAAATATAAAAGCATTATGCATAAACAAATGAAACCGTCAGTAGCGTTGCCTTTTAATGTTTCCCTTTATTATACACAGTGGCAACAAAATGTCCCTGGTTTTATCACACTATCTATAGCAGAAGGTTCCAACTCTGATGGTGTGAGAAACTGGTCAGAGCTGTTGCGCATTTGCCTGAGGATACCTTCGTAGCTCTGCAGTTCATGGATACTGAGTGGAAAGTGGCCCAGAAATGAACAGTCAAATCCAATTAAATTACTCAAATTAAATTGTACAATGGTTATGGAATACCTGATCAAATTACTCACATTCAGGGGGAATCCGACAGCAACCAATTAGTTCAAAGTATAAAGTTCACACGCTCAAATTAACACCAAGAGAGGACAGGGCCTTTATTTGAAGGAAATGATACATCATAATTACACCACATAGGGAGAAAAAACTTATAAGTTTTATAGCAGACATTTAATAAGAAAATGGAAATGTTAATAAGTCCTGATAAGACAAAACTATCCCTGTCAACACTACAGCATGCTTAAGTTCACCAAATTAAAGAAGAGAAGTTGTTATTGTTTTAGACAGCTTTAGGGCTTGCATGGTTTGGTTCCAACTGTGGGTACCCCAAAACATTCAGGGTTCGGAAAAAGGTAAGGCTGACATTAGTAGAGAGAAGAAGCCAGCTTCATGAGTTCCCAAAAAGTTCTCTTTCAAGATGGTATTCTGCTGCAGCTTTTTCTTTGAGATTGACTAAAACAGTTTTTTTTTCTATCAATGATAAAATTCTTCAGAAACTCTGCTTTAATTGTACGAGGGACTTTATGACCTTTTCTACATTTTAAATTTAGCTTCTCAAGGTGCCTTTCCAAGGTGAATCGTGTGAGTAATGAGATAAAAAATCAGCCTGTTAATTGACTTTCAGCAAATTTAGATCCACTAGACCAACGTATACATTTCCCTCTTTCAAAAGTGAACCATTTTAGCTAATAAAGTTATTAATCTTGCCCATACAGTAATTATCTCTGCAATTAAGCTGTAATTGCACATACATCAAGGCCACCTCTTCCACTGGGCAGCCCTGTGCTTACTGCTGATGATTTTCCTCATATCTTGTAATGTCATTACTCGTTTTAGGAGTATTAGTAGATTTTTTTTGTTGAATTTCATTTTTTTAGTTACAGATATACGTTTTCTTAAGTCTTTCTTTCATTCAGAAGCAAGTTTGAAGAGAATAGAATGAGGTATTTATTGTAGAATTTTTATTTGTACTTAAAAGCAAATATGACGGGGGTTTAAAGTCAATGGCAAATTTGATAAGAAACTAAATTAAACAATTGCATCTGAAAAAAATGTGTACCATATTTATACTTCAGATCATTGTGCATTTGGAAATAGGAACATTTGTGTTTTGCTGTTAAAAAATGCTAAAGCTTTAGCAGCACTAGAGTTTTGCAAACATGCTTCCAACTATTATCTGTCCTTTTCTCTATTTAATGTAGTGTGCACAAATGATATCATTCTAGTGGTAAATATTGAAGAATCACAATCATTTTCTTTGCAAAAGAAGTAAATGTGAATGCTTCATGTTACATTTACCAGTTAATCAGTGTGTGACCTTCAAAACTCTGTTATACTGACATATTTCAAAGAGTTATGCTATGTTCACACTGGAAACACACGTACAAGCGCCCATTTTCAATGGCAAGTTTATGTAAACCCGAAAATGCTTGTTTCGGGTTTTCGAGTTCAAAAGTCTCACGTTCGCAAAACTGAAGTACATTTTCCGGCTCTACGCACAAAACGTGCAGCCTTTGAACGTACGGCATTCATCTTACAGCAATTAAGCTTTAATTGCAAACACATCAAGGCCACCTCTTCCACTGGGCAGCCCTATGCTTACTGCTGATGTTTTTTCTCATATCTTGTAAAGTCATTAGTTGTTCTCAGAGTATTAGTAGATTTTTCTTTTTGTTGAATTTTGTTTTAGGTACACATCTACATTTTTTTAAATCTTTCTTTCATTCAGCCTTTGAGTTAAACCAGTTGAACTTTGACCAATCAGTGACTCGGATTTAGTAGTGACGGACGGGTAGGGTCCTTTGAATTTACGGAAGTGCCAACCGTTTGAAAACTGATTATGGAGGAGAAATTACTGATTGCAGTTCATGCCCAGGTGGAATTTTATGACACCAAGTCCATGTATAAAAGTAGAACTGTAAAAGAAAAAACTAGAGCAAGATTTGTACCACACCTTTTACCTTTTTTTTTTTTTTTTTTTTTTTTTTAAACGGATGCTTTTTCCAACTTTGTCTTTGTGTATTTGAATTGGGTAGTGAAAGTCCAGTGTGAACACCATATGCTAAAAGCACACATTTAAGAATGCCTGTTTGAACCCGCATCAAATGCCTGGTGAGTACGTAGCTTTAACGAATTAAATATGTGCCAAAGTGCATCTTAAATCTACAGAACAGATCTAAAACGAAGGTGGATCCAATGGAAAAAAATTATAGAAGTATTCTCATCTGTTGGCTGAAACATGCCTCAAGCAAATCAGCAAATTGTGATAATTTCCCAAAAAAGACATTCAACTTAAGTGACAGTTTAACTGTTATTTTCAATAGTTTTCTGCCATTGACTGTCTCTCTTGTTGCTGCAGTGCCTGCTCAGTGTAGCCTTGCTTGCATGGACAGCATAAATCTTCAGAAGCATAAATGCTGTAACATGATAATGCTGCTTTAATTACCCCTTGGTCAGCCCACTTACAAACCTATTGCCGCTGCAGTCAATATCCCCAAAGATCCATTCATGCCTCGGCTGATGGTTAACTTGGGAGCCTTTGCAGAGTGCTTTAGCCTAATTGATATCCTTATTTAGCAATGAGCCAGTGGGAGTCGGAAGGGAGTTAAATGGAGCAGTTTACCAGGCAGTTAGCACGCTAAACCAGAACCCTGACGCCATCGCCATGGGTTGCTGCAGCCAAAGATGATTTACATCAACTAATTTACTGTTTCGGTGTGACAAATACCACTTCTGCAAGAAAGTTAGCTTTTTTCCATTTAGAAAACAATTCAAAAAGGTGCTTAAAAAAAAAACAACAGAGCAAAAGTCTCCAGACAAGACTAATCAGTAACTTCCTCGTTTGTTTTGAGACCCAGAAAACACACATGCATAGAGCTACACTACAAATGTTGTCACACTTTTTCCCCTTTGTGTAATGCAATTTATGAGACAGCTGCTGCTGCTGCTGATGCTGCTGCTGCGACCAAGCCTGGTAGAACTAAAGGATTTCCCTCACAGTTCCACTTACTACAGAAAAAACAACAGGTAGAACCCGAAGACTCATCAGAGACAGAACAATACATATCCAACAGGTCAAATAAAGCCATCGGGAGCAATTGCAGGAAAAAAAAAATCTTATTCTTCTTAAAAAGTGGGTTTGTAGGTCTCTCCCTCCTGTCAGTCTCCCCAGATATGTCTCCCTTAACAGCTCAAAGTAATTAGCAACGACCACATGCCAAAGGTAGGGTGGCTCCTGTACACAGCGAAGGCAGACCTTATCTTTAATTTGAGACATCAAGATGCTCTGTGGGGGCTTGTGGGGAGCTGGGAGCTAAAAGGTAGACGGTTAGGCTCCTCTCCCAAGGTCGCTTCAGCCATAAAAGTATTTTCAAGGAACAAAGGAAACTCAGAATATGCAAACTCAAACAATCTTTCTAAAGCACAAATTTCAGGCAGCTTCAAACTGGAAATCCACTTTTGAAAAAATGCAGCACTTGATGCCAAAGTGGAAGTGTAAAAAAGACAATCTCTAACAATATTTCAAAGTTTTCCACTTTTTTTTTTCCTGCGTGATACCACTGAAAGTCCTGCAAGGCTTCCCATTAGTCACATTGTTCAGCACAAGCCACAAAATGGCCCCCAATCTTGAAAGAGTGCCGTCAGCCCATTCTTTATACTGTCAGGATGAAGAAGAGCATAAAAACTCGGAGTCAATAAAGTCATATGAAATGCCCGAAATCGCAACATGGCATGGCAAGGTGACTGATTACTGCTTTTAAACTGTTTGAAGACCAAAAAAAAAAAAAAAAAAAAAAAAAAAAAACAGGATTGAAAAACGGAAAGAAAAAATACCCATAAACTAACTAAAGTATTTATCTGCATTTTTTTCTTTTAAGTTGTGTTTTTTATTAATGGAAATTTAAAAAAAAATGTTGCCTATGTATTGCAAATTATATTCACTAAGATAAAACACTTTTATTTAGCTAAATTAAAAAGTGTTAACTTCCAGTAAGATTTGAATGACCTCAAATGTCCGGTATTTCCTAAATCTAGGAAAATATGTAAAACTGAGCCAAGTCAGAAGAGAATACGTTTTATATTTTTGCACAAGAAGTTTAAAAATAAAAATAATTATGAAAATAATTATGAAAATAAAATTGTTTAATTGATTTGTTTTATATTGCCTTCTCTGAGTAACTTAAGTAAAAAAAAATCAACAACCAGGAGTTTGCAGTGATTAAAAAAAACTTTTAAACGTTGGTTTCATGATACTTTATTGTGTAAAACTACTGTTTTTTAGAGCCAGGATGAAAATAAACTGAAGCCAAAAGTATACCACAAAGTGATGACTAAAACTGTAGTGTGACCTTTGCTATTTCCTACACAGTATTTGGATACAATTAAACATCTCATGGTGTTGTGTACAAACACAATCTGTCAGTCTGCAGCTTCAGTTTGACATTAACACACAAAAACATTCCTGACTTAAGTGAACCTCCAACTTGACATAAATGTTTTTTCTGCACATGCAGGAGGAGAGAGACAAGGAGAGCGCGGAAGAGTTTTGGACAGACCGTGTTAAGATCAGTGCTCCAGGCGAGGCAGGTTGCTATGCGCTCAAATGCTAATAAGCTTCCTGGCTCTTGGAGCAGGTCGACTAGCCTGTGCCGGCTCGTCTTGACACTTCACACACGTGCTGTCTTCCACCCTTTTTAATCATTTTTGATAGGCCTCCTTGGGATGCCTTCTATTCAATTTGAAAGGGTTGAGCCACCCAAACTTTTCACCATCTATTAAATAGAGGTTTGCCTCAACTTGCCTGCTATTTGTGACCTGACAAGGTGAAAAGAAGGGGGAGTAAAACGCTGTTTGGGTTTAAGAGGATAATATTAGGTTAACACTGGTAGTGACTCAGAGTAAAGATAGATGTGTGACTCTGTAAGGGAAATGGAAAACTGTCACAGTGTGGTCATTACAGGTGTGGATATGAGAACAGATAATCCCCACTTACAGAACAGCATTGCTTTGTTTTTTCATAAGGCTACATTATATTTAAGAGGAAAATTAATCCATAAATTACATATTAAGCATAAAGTGTGCCGTTTAAAGACCCACTCAAATGAAAATGATGTTTTTGGTGTTTTAAACATGTTCTTGTAGCATTTTTCTGATGAAGGAGGATATATATCAAGAAAATTAAGATCAAAATTGTATTTCTGCACATTTCTTTATTCAAATTGTTGTGACTGAAAAAAAATGCAATTGAATAAAGGCTGGATAGCTCCAATATTGCTCGCCATTTTTGCTGCACCGGTAAAGTTAGGCTGGGGGTGTATTGGGCTGTAAAGCTAGCACGAGAGCATGTAAACAGATGGATGACGGGAGATGAGAGCGGGCTTACTCTGCCCACAACTCAAAGGAGAATTTCTAAGTATCTACTGCCGCTCTGCAGAAAATGTATCCTAGAACGGCATAAAACGGCATAATCATAAATAAAGTTGGGAATTAAGAATGCTTTTAAAATAGACCAAAAGATGATCATAGTGGGACTTTAATGCCAAAGAAATGTAAAAAAATAATAATAATAATAAACACCTTTACCTATTTTGAATAAGAGAAATTCAATATACCGGTAGCTTTTTAATCTGAATGTTTTTCTTTTTTTAGATGAACTGACAATGCATTTTCTGTAATTCAGTTAATAACCAACCTATATTTTTCCTCCAATTCTCTCTAAAAAAAATTTAGAGCCTGCAGCCAGCACAGTTTGGTCAGAAATTAACCCCAGTGTGTCGTATGATTCATAGGGATGAACAACATACTTTATTGGAGTCTGAGAGATTTATTTACTGGGCTACTGCTGGATATGTTCTTTGAAGGACACAATCACCAGGGATTTTACCATCCAATTTAACAGTGTACTTTTCTATAAACATCAGTCAGTGGAAATGGGACAACTTCTCCAGAAAATGATCATAAACAAACCATTACATCACATTCAGGAAATTGTCAGGAGACACTTTTGACAATTCACTAGTAGGCAGAATAGCCCAAAAGGCAAGTGGGGATGTCTGTGTGCCACATAACATGATAGTGACTTTCTGGATAAAGATATCCTGTATTATTGGCTGAGACTGGCAAAAAAATAGAAAAAATAAAAACTCAAAATAAGAAAGTTAGAATGAGACAGACTTATAGACTGAAAAAATACATTTTTAAATGTTTTGCCTCTAAAGAAAGACAAATAATTTCAACCCATTAATGTTATTTTATATAAAACAGCTGTGAAAAAAACACACTAAACTCCACAAACCTGCCTTTTAACTTAAAATATACAACCCCATTTCACTCCCTCTGAGCTCTTGTGGTGCCTTCTGCATTTCCCTGATCTAATTTTGTGCATTTACATAGAAATTTTGGACATTATTAAGATGCAGTAAGCAGAACTCTAGTCCTTGCTTTCATCAATAAATAAATAAATTAAATAACACAATGAACAGCATGTCATAGAGGCCACAAACCAGCATGGGACCAAACATTGAAGAGAGAATTTTGACATAAATATTAATTAGTTAATAGTGCTTCATAGAAATAAGTCCTGCATGTGGTTTCCTCCCAAGAGCATCAGTGAGTGCGGCTAAAATGAAGCTACCCGTAAGATAAACAATATTAAACCCTTAATGTCCTCTACTATATGATTTATATGCTGATACAGTCCAGGTCTTTCATGAACAAAGGTTCAAACTGTTTTGTTAGTCATGTTGTACTAAAGCCAGACATCTTCCATCAAGACCTTTAATGTATTTTACCTTTCAAAGTCAATAGGATCACATTATTTAAGCTCATGCTGGAATATTGTCCTGTTTGGATTATAAACTGGTATGTGAGACATCATTACCAGTATTGGAATGTCAGAAAACTGAATAACTGTGAAAATATTCTGATTTCACATGTCAGGAAGAAACAAGAACACACTTCTTGTGCCATTTGTGATTTCTGTAAATGTCTGCAGACAGTCCCATCAGGCAAAAACTACCACAAACAACAGCAATATGCAAAAGTTAAAGAAAAGTTACCATTAAGTGTTTCAAAACACTTTGTGTGTGTTTCTACAAAGAAAACTACACCGTCAGACATTTCACATTATCATGCCACCTGATTTTGGACTGTCTGTAAATTCAGGTTGCATGACTGTTTGATTGAACCTATAGAAAATGTTTAAGAGAAGTTTTTGGTTGCTGATCTTACAATCGTCTTTTCAACACAGGTGTGTAGATGTTGATACATGTATGTGTGGGTATGTCTGCCGTTTGGCTGCAGACAGAGTGGCAGTAGCCATATTACTGTTCTTACCCTGCCATCTACTGGCTCACATCATTCCAGGTCTCACATCTATCCCTCCTTCATATCTCAGCCCCCTCCTCTCGTCGTCCTTTTTTTTTTCCCATCCGTCTTTTTCCCACTCTCAATAAAGTTTGCCTACATATTTAGCCTTGTTTTATTTGTCTGCAGGATGTCCCGCTCCTATTTACTTCACAGCCCCTGAGAGACAAAAAGGAGGGAAAAACAAAAGGTCAAAAGGGTCGTGTTGAGATTTTAATCGAGCCATTTGTTATACCTGAAAAAGTGAGGTTTGTACTGACTTTCCTATTAAAACTATGTAACCTTAAATAGCCTCAATTGAGAAAGAGAACCCAAAACGGTAATTCCTCGCACCTTGATGGGCGCCACTAAAGAACAGGGATAAAGCTGAGAACTCCAATTAATGTGTAAAGGTCAGTCACACAAAGATCAAACTACAGTGAAAAGTATGAATAAAAGCAGTTTTTTGCATGCAAATGTAGTTTGTAGCTTCTAGTCATGCATACTTTTTCTCTCAATTTATGCACAACTTTCTTTAATATTGTCTTTGTTTCTCCTCCCTCATTCTTTCCCTGCAAAGTAATGCTGTCAACAATACCAAGCGCCAATGATTCTGCAGCAAGGAGCAGATGTCCAGTCTGTATTTCTACAGCTTAACTTCGGAGGAAGTCCACAGACAGCTCATTTGTTGTTGTTTGCTAAGGTCAGCCTTTTACAGGGTCTGCTTCCACTGAGTCAGCCAGCCCCAGCTGTTTTTTTATTGGATTTAAGATGAACCTGGTCAAGAAGGTTTTATATAAATTTCATGAAAGATCTTTGATCAGGCATGGAAGAAAACAACAGATGACTGGCAAGTTAGATCAACAATTGAAAAAGTATTTTTTAGGTTAATTTTTATGAATTAGAGTTTAGCATTCTAGAACTAGAATAAGATAATTCTTTACTTCTGCAATAAAGTACAAACAAGTATAAATAAAGGTTTAAACCATAGAATCATATTGCTTCTTAACAAAGAACCCAAAGTTCTAAAAAGGACTCGTTCTAAACTTTAAAAATAAGCACAACACTTTGAATGCGATTTGGCCTTAAATATCAGTTCCTAATTTTTCCAAGTATTAAGTTGTGTGAGGTGCACCATTTTTAATCCTTAATCATAATCTTTGAGGTTTTGGTGTTCCCTGACTCAATAAAGACATTGATCAATCTCCAATATTCAGGCTGCAACAGAATCTGTGTTTTCACCTCCACCCAAAAATTCATCACATATTATCATTAAAGATCTTCCTCTGTTCATTTAGTCTTGTAAGTCGTGTGTTTAAGGATTTCTACATTAATACTCCAAAGTTGTAATTTGTTCTTCAGTTATTGCCCATAGGCTGTTTAGGGTAAGCATACTTTATTATTTACATAACGGAATCCAAGGGAGTTTTCTTTATTATGTAGTTATGGAATATTGATGAAAGTATACACTAAACACACTTTTAACAATTAATTTAAATTCATTGAATAAGGCATTAATATTCTGTAATATCCATTGGAAAACAATGTCTCTAACAGAACACAATCTGCTCACGTGTGTTCATGAGTCATACAGTCAGGTGAGATTCCAGCAGGGTTGGTTGGCAAAGAAATGCATGAAAACTCTTGATGGGATGATAGAACTGCATTAGCTATGGTTTGCATGCACCATTGTCAGACACCATTCATTTTGCTGAGGAATAACAACCAATGAAGTTCTGAACCGTAGCCAAAAGGTTAAAAAAATATGTTTTGATCATTTTTAGATTAGTAAAAAAAACTATTTCTGATTTCAATGTATTTGATTTTTTTTCTTAATACTTGATGGAAAAACTGCATGTTGAGACATGTGCATCTATTCCAACTCATTGTATTGTCTTCAAATGATACAGGCTGTGCTAAATAAGCATTCCCTAAGCCTTAAAGGTACAACTGGAAAACAAAATATATCGACTGAGGTTTACGTACGTACCAAGATAACCTTTGTAATGGGTATATTTTATGCTATCATATTAGCTAGATTGTTAACATGCTGTGGGTTTACCCTCTTCTTAATATAACAATCCTGCTCCCATTCCACTAAAAAACAGGGCATTGTGCCTTTACTTTTCAAGCACAACAAGGGTATAATTCTAATATCAAAGTCTACATTCTGAGAAAGTGACCAAGTTAAGGTGTGATCAGTTATTTAGACAGGTTGGATGCACTTCTTCACTGCCTGAAATTTCCCCCGGGGGCTCTCTTCCATTTCTCACTGTCATTGATTTGAATCTTTTTACCGCTGAACTCGTACGATTACTGAACATTCATCACTTATACCTTCTTAGGTTCTAAGACTCTGAATGGAACCCAGAGAAGTGGGAGATACTGCTAGTGGTCTGCCAAAGACGAAATGAAACCTCAGATTCAAGAATAGGAAGACGTGAACGTGAATGTGAACGTTTCTAATTATCAATATGTTCAATCATAGAACTAATCATTTAAGTACATGGTTACTTCTTTAAGTCAAAACCAAGAATTACTGTGCCATCTCTACTTGTTATATTTAAAAAATACCTTTATTGATTTGTTTTTCTTTTTTACTTTACATAAACTAAATAATTTTACACATTTTTAAAAATCCCTAACAGCACAAGGATAAAACAAACACTAAAATCATTAGAACAATAGATTTCATTGCATGTCAGACTATGAATGTAGCAAAAAAAAAGTTGTGTGAGCAAGAGTTGTTTGAAGATAAGCTTAAAAAACTAATTTATTAAATTTAAGTGACATACCTTAACCCAGTAAAGCTTTACCAAAGAATTGACACAATTGTTTTTTAAATGTTTTTTTTAATCCTTTGACTAAAAAAAAAAGCAATATAATTTTTTATGACATATAGATAGCATCAACTATAATACATTGGATAATTTGGTACGTTTTTGCTCACAACACAACATAATGTTAGTTTAAGATACTAAAATGTATGTTTAAGAAAAAAGCACCTTGTTTATCCACTACCTTAAATTTGTTCCACATATTATTAGCTTAGTGTAGTGTATTATAAAGAACTGATGATCACCATAAAGACTGATGTTTCACACCATAAAGTTGCATCATTGGCTAAACTTTACTGTTTTTAAATTTCATGGAGGCAGCCAGTAGGAAACGTCCTTCTACTGCCTCTTGTGGAGTGATGATGCACTACAGGGCAGAAAAGATGGACCAAGGAAAGTTTTGATCATGGTAATTAGAGTCTTAGAAATGCCTGAATCAAACATGATACAAATAGGGTTAAATGCATTATGAATGTTTTTCTTCAGTGCAGTTTTTTGTATCTTTTTCTGTGTCTGTTGTTGGTTTTTTTAGGTAAGAATCAGTAGTTCTGTTCATAAAAGTTCCAAATAACTACTTTATAGTAGTAATGTGATAACAATTTTCAAGAAATGTTAACATTTCATTTTAGCAAGTAAGGCAAGACTTAGTAGCATTGAGTCAAACTAAGAAATCAAGTCTATTTGGGAACAGCCCTGATTACAAAGTACAATACTCTACAAAATAGTCCAGTTTTGACCAAGAGATTTTTATTTCACTTAAGCTGTCCATAGACCCCCTTCTCATTTTGCTTCACCTGAGCAGTAAATCTTCCGAATGATTATGTGCATCATGAATACTTCTATATAATCTAAGTGACTTACAACCCTATGGTGCTGTATATCAGTACAGCTTCCCCCTCAATAATAAAAGGGTCTGATCTGCGAGGTGAGAGGATTTGGCCCCGTAGTACTTCCAGTCACCCCCTGCAGTCCCTTGTGTTACTCAGGCTCACTTGTAGGAGTCCCTTAACAGTAACCCCAGAAAGCATAAATATATTATAATCTCATCACCTGTCCATTTATACAGGTGTCACCCTGCCACGCAACTTGATTTCCAGGAGGGCAGCAGCATTTCCTCTGGCAGCGATTGAAGTCACAGCGTTATTATCAGGCAAAATGTATTCATGATAGCAGAGGTCCGAGCACCCTGTGGGCTTTGTAATATCATACCAGACCTCTTTATCAAATTTAACAGTTTATTGGAAACAGCTTGTACACATGATTTAGGCAGCTAGTGCTACGGCAGAGCTCTGTGTGTCCTCCCAACACACATATCCACGTACACACTCGTGCTGCAACCCACAAACCCGACACAAACTCAGTCACAGTGACAAACACACACACACGCACATTTAATCACACACTCCTCCCTCACTCCTCTCCCTGTGCTGAGCCAGACTCTCCTGTCTCCATCATATCTAATGCAGACCTCTCAGTGGATGAGGCAGCGGTTTTCTCTGGAAATCTTTTGTGCGATTTGCTGTTTGTTCTCTCTAAAGTGAAGTGCGATAACAAAAGCGAGACGTGACAAATGGACTTTGTGCCCCGCAGCCAGATTTAAGTGGTAGGTTACTGCATGGGAGCCTCCCTCCTATCTAATTTTTAAATAGTATACACAAAATGGACCAATTCGAATGAACCTTGTCACTCGTAAGTATTTTTTTAAGATTTTTTTTTATCCATTTTTTTTCCTTTATATTAAAATATATCATATTTTATTGCCCACAATTGAATCATTTCCACCATATCCCTTTTATTTTATGTAGTTTTTATGTATAAATAAGTAGATAATTTCTGCACCATTCCAGTTTAAACTGTTTAATAGGTAACTACATTAAAAAAAAATAAAGTCGGTGTCATCGTATCCTAAAAATAAAATAAAACACATCTTCCTCTTCAAGAT
Source organism: Oryzias latipes (assembly GCF_053564925.1). Classification (NCBI taxonomy): domain Eukaryota; kingdom Metazoa; phylum Chordata; class Actinopteri; order Beloniformes; family Adrianichthyidae; genus Oryzias; species Oryzias latipes. Next base: position 16,901,655 of record NC_136256.1, on the reverse strand, counting down.
CTCCTATGAGGGCACTAAATCAAAACCATCAGTTTACCAGCTAATGATTTAAAGGGATGGTCAGAGGTCATGCTCGTCTATTAATGATCCCTCCTAACACAAAGCACATGCAGGATCCGTCCAATCAAAGATAGTCTAGACATCACCTGGGGCCTGAGCGCCTGTCTGGATGATATTACATTGAGGAAGAGCAGAGAAATCTGATGTCTGGGTATTTCAGTCTGCAAAAAATATATATATAAAAACTCTGAGGCTTATACGATCATTTAAGAAGTACATTTTTAATTTAAAAAAATAGTATATCTATAATATTGGATATTTTAACACGTTATAAGTGTATAGAAGGACTTTTTTAAATATTAAATGATGCTTTTTTGACAGTTAGACTATATTTGTAGGTGTAAACATGCAGAGCAAACAGGTATAATTTGATACTTTTTTTAAAAATAGGTCTTAAATAAACCTGTGATATAGTCAACAAACATGTCTGTTTACTAAAAAGGTACTTTAGGCTGTGACTAAAACATCTGTTTACTTCACCTGACAAATTCAAATTTAAAAACTCTGAGACATGAAAAAAAAATTACTGGGGCTCCAGATTTAGCAGCCTCTTGCCTCTGGATACATGCATTAACTCTACCCTGCTCGTATTTTTTTTGGCAACATTGCTGTATGCAGAATGCTGGCTTAAAATGTGCTACGTGTGCCACAGCTTAGAGGTTTTTGATGTGTTTAGCAACTGCAGAGCTTTAAGTGTGAATGTTCATTAATCCTTTCAGCCGTTTCTGCCCTCAACATGAGCCTTCTGCATGAAAGCAAAGGAATACGCTTCAAGCATTACGACCAAAAACTTCTGTCCATCAATTTAAATTTCACTTTCTTTTCGCAACATCTTCAACAATTTTTCCTCAGAGTATTTGCAATTGTTTTATATATTTATTCGTTTTCCTCTGACTTACATTCCCGTCAGTCCTGTGGAAGTTAATTATGGGAGCCAAGCTGTTGAGAGGTTGAAGAGATTTTTTTTTTTGCCTGAACACTGGATATACACCAACCCTGGCAACGCCACTGAGCATTGTCTGCCGTGATAAAATATGGACGGAAGTGCTGCTAGGCAAATCGTTTATCAGCCAGGTTTAGCATGCACATGTTAAAATGAAAGACTGCGCTATCTGCATAGGTTGTGTGAGCTTATTTTAGTGTAGCCAAGCCCGTTTGTTGTGTATAAATGTCATGCTGGCTGTCGCCCCTGTGGGACGTGATCAATCACATATTGCCGGCTTTGCTGTCTAACAGCTATGGGCAAATTTATTCAAAGTATTCAAACTAACATTTCAGTCTAACCTTAACTGCATGCTTTGTTGCTTTGTACTTTCTGTGCCTTCGTTTGGCGCCTGTGTCACACTCTTGAAAGCCTGATTTTCCACTTTTCCACTCCAGCTTTCAATTTTACTTATCTCTGAACTCTTTTAGCACAATGGCAAAGACCTGACCTCTTTAGCACTTAAGCACCATTTGCTCTATTACGATTATTAAATCTGTCATATTTCCTCCACCCTGGACATGCCATTATACGAAGCATGAGCTGACATGTTTGCTCAGCTACAAAGCAGACTTTAAAATAACTCTGTGTGCAGTTATGTCTTACACCCCCAATTTACCTTAATGAGCCAGTTCAAGCTGTCAGACAGTCTGAGAAAGATGCACTGAAGACTGCCAGTCTAAGCTGAGTGTAGGGTAGGACTGGAATGAAGCGATAAATGGAAGGAAGCAGGAACAAAGAAAGGTGTAAGGAGGTGTAGAAATGTTAGACATCACAGGCTGAACCAGAGCTCCAGGCAGAAAAGAGAAAATAATGACAATAAGCAGAAGGATTTTAAGACTTTGTTCAAGACACTTATTTTCTCTTCCAATAGTATTTACTTATAGATAACAGTAAAGGGGTGTGTACACATGTCAACCAAGAACAGAGGGAAACAGCAGGGAATAAATCTACATATCATTTTAAGATTTCTTAATGACTTAATCATTGACCGAAGCAATGTCATTCCCATTAAAACCTACTTTCCAAGTGTTTTCTTTTTTTTGTCAATTTGAAGGAAAGACCTTTGCAATGTGACTATTAACAAGTAATCACAAGAGGTGTAAAAATGAAGCATGACCTTCATTTCTGCAGAGGGCAAAGCAAAAAGAAGAAAAAAAAAACAGTGTCCAGCCCTTCTCTTCAGTGGAAAACACATTGGGAACTTAGGTGTTTGGTGATGCGTTTAATTCACACAGGAATACATTAATATGACAGTCAGTGGAGCGGCAAAGCCCTCAAGTAAGGTTCTCTCATTAGTATGTTTCTCTATTTCTTTTTTTAATTATTCAAGAGAAAAATGAAGAGCCGTGTGACAGATGTCTTGGCTGTGTCAAGAAGGAATTATTTGAATTTGAATTGTGCATAAAATCGTGCAATTATAAGGGCTCATTTGTAAATGTGAACAAAATATTTGCCTCTAATGAGTATCGGCTCTAAAGCAAGAGTCAAATGACAAGGTATGTTTTAATGCAATTCAAGCTCAAGTATAAGTGCTGTGTTTGAGTTTAAATAAAGGTTTAAAAATTGATTTTTATTAAGCAACTACTACAACGCGGTGAGGTGGGTCAGACAACATCTGCCCCACTTTACCTGACTTCAAAGACATACCATCAAGAGTATGCAACGTCCTCTTGCAAGTTCTGATGATCATACAAGTTATTCATAGTTCTTCTCTGTGAGTCGTTGTCTCCCTTTGTCATAACTTGTTTCACACACTTTCATCATACTTAGACACCTGAACACACAGGAACTTTGTTTTTGAGCTTTATGGAAATACATAACACAAGTCAACTTTGTAAAGACAAAATATTGGTGAATCCACAGAAATTCCTTTGACGGTAACAATCTAAAAACCAGAAGACGTTACTATTTTACACCATCAAGTAAAAAGAAATTAATACATTTAAAAAAAGTTAGTCTTTTATTTTGAAAAACAATGTTTTTGTTCTGGTATGTGTTCACCGTTGAATGAATTGAGATGTGGCAGCTCAATGGGACATTTTTCATCTCAGACCTTATAGATAGGTTGTGTTTGAATTCCTTCACTTCCCACAATGCACTATATGGTAAAGCTGTCCAAATCTATGATTCCTAGATTAAGTGCTCTAGAAATTTCCCAGAAGTTTCTGCAAGACAACACAGTGAGAGCATTGATGCTCACAAGATTAGTGAATATAAACCACAATGCATTAAGTTGAAACATTTTTTGTGAAAAAAGTTCAACTTTTATATAAACCATCCAAGTTTTTACCATCAGAACAAAGTGAATGTAGGCACAGCCTTTGTAAAATCTTCATATTTTTTAAGTTTTTACTTCTGAAAATCGGTGATGTCATATTAGCAGTTTTAAAAAAAAGTAGTGAGCATGATGTCCAATTTGCTTCTAAATTGGACACTAGATAGCCCTGTACTATATCGATTTTTAGTAGTTAGGGAGGAGGGAGGCCTGCGACAGACTGCTGACCCCGCCTTCGCTCAACAATAGCCAAGACGGGATCCGGCATCTCTGTGACCCCAAAAGGGATATAGAGGGTTGAGAAAATGGATGGATAGATGGATGGAGAAAAACCTGCTGTTTTTTCTTGGGACATTGGGTCTTTCACTCACTCGTGCACTTTAACTTTTCTTGACACTGTAACTAGTCTGGGTTATGCTACTTTGACTTAAAGTGAACACCAAGCTTTTGCAAAAAAAAAAAAATTAGGCAGTAGTTCATCGCTTGATTGGCCACACTCTGCAATTAATCATAATTAAATGAATCCCCTCACAGAACAATCATTTAGGAATGATGATTAATGGAGGCGTCAAACATTTTGTGGGCTTCTATCCTTATTGGGCAGCAGCAATACTGTGTGTCACCGACCGCTTACACAACCTTAAAAAAAAAGGGGGGGGGGGGGTCCTGTAAGTTTGTTCTTTCCCTTATTGGAGTGTTCTTATGTTTCTGTTTTCTTTCTAAAGACCAGCTGCACTACAGCAGAAGCAGGTTATGGGAACCGGTGCACATCAAAACACAGGTACAAGGTTGGGAGAATAAGCGGCACACCTTGTGGGCATGAGGGACGGTGTGCAAGATAGTTGTGTGTCAGTGCTTGTTGAGTCAATTAATTACCTAACTTGGCAAGAGATCAAATGTTCCAGAAAGGTGATTCCATTTCCAACTGGCATTATATTGAAATCGGTAACCTACGACAATATTAATCACTAACACAACAGCAGGATAATTCCCACATGTCATTAGTCTACATTTTAATTCATCGAAAAATTCACATTTTCTATACTCACTTAATTATGTGCTTATACTTAATTATAGACCCCTACGACACCTTGCTCCCTCCCTGGTTTGTTTTCACAGCCACAGATGGAAAAACATGTTTATTTGGGGGAAAAGGAGATAAAATGAAAAACTCCACCTGGGAAAGGAGCGGCAGGTCTCTGCTGAGTTGAGCTGCGTCTGGTAGGAATTTACTGGATTAGCTCAGTCACAAAATGTGAGATGAACCACATTGTCAATCACCCTCAGGGCAAAGCAAGAGAGGAAGAGCTGTCAATCAAAGCAAGTCTTCAATCGTCCCATTCACATCGCCTCCTGGAATCAGTCTCTCCCACTGACTGCTCTTTGACATTTCACGCACTGGGGCCACAAGGATGGAGAGGAAAAAACATCCTCAGATCTTCCTTTTTTTTCTTCTTCTTTCTTTTCTTTTCTCCAACTGTCTGTCTTCTATCTTTGTGCTTTAGCAGAGGTTGATATGTGTTTAAAGTGATGACAGTGCAATAGCTGTGAGAGATAACCGTAAAGCTGGAAAAAAAAAATAATAACTTGCAGTAACTCTTTTGGTGAGGTGAGAATAAACAGCGCTGTGGAACAGAGAATAAAGGGGGATATATTAGACTTGAGGAGCAGAGTTATGTATTATTTTCATCTGATAAATAAGTTATAATCTTACATTGAAAGACTGGAAACACTTTCCTTAAGAGTATCTCTTTTAGGCTTCTACTTTTCATGTGATGCATTATGAAATTCACACCAAGCTCATCAATAAAACAAATTTTCAAAGCTTAAGCAATAAATGCACTACATTTAGCCAAGAGAGTCCATAAAAACTGCATCTGAAAACTGATAATCTGCTGAACTGATAACACGGAAAAACGCAGCCAGATGAAAAATGGTGCTGAGGTTTGTTGTCATTTTTATGTGTTAGCTCTCTTCTAGTTTGTATTCCGGGGCGGTCCTCTGGCTCAGAGTGAGGTATACAGAGTCATTGCTCTTTTGGCTCCAGCTCCGACACCTCTTGCCCTCAAGTGTGGACTCCTTAGCTGCGATCTGATCAGCATCTTTATAGTTTATCAGCCTTGGGGTTCAATTTTGGCTTGGATGCTTTTACAAATGAATGCAATCACTGGTGAGCTTTCGCATCCAGATTGCATTGAGAGAAGCGGGTGGAGGAAAGTTTAGTGGATTATCGTGCCACTTGAGGATGGAGCACAAACACAACAAGGCAGCTGCAGAGGGGGCCGTCTGTGCCACCCCTCCCCTGCCTGCATGGGCTATTGGCACTTGCTGCTTGTACTCTGTCTTATTTCACTAAAATAATATAATTGTCTCCCATCTTATTGCTTGTAAAGCCATCTTCTGTCCGCAGGCTACGTGCGTGATCAATGTACTATCTAACAGAATCAATTCTTCCAAGAATACCTTGTGTTTGTGAAATGATCCCAGGCAGCTGCAACAAAAGACTTGGTTGAAAGTGGGATCCTGTGGAACTAGGATTAGTTTAGTGACTTGGACCCTCCAGTTCACTCAAATAAGATGGACCTTCTCCCATTCCTCATGTTCTTCACAGTGTGTGCGTTCGTATTTCCAAGTGCAATGTAAGCTTTCCAGGCAAATGTCACCTCAATGTATTTTTTCTTTTTAGTTTACTTCAGGACTTTGCTTAACTTAACCCCTTTTTCCCCTTTATAGGTGGTTCAACAGTGTCGGCAAACTGTATTAAAAGTTATTTCATTAATTGACTGAAAAATTGATTTCTTGAAATTTACTACATCAGAAAGTTTAAGCAGATCGCTGTTTCTATGTTTGTGTGCTTCCAAATATGTATTGAAATGTTAAGCTATGGTGCTACTTTTGTTGAGTGTTTATCAAGCACCTTGAAGAAAAAAATAGGGGTATAACAATTAATAAATGAATCTATGTATATTCCTACAATCCAACCAGATCAATCTGAGGCAAGTTGACCTATTTCATCATTTAAATCATTTTAACAATTAGATAAATATATTATAATCGATCTTGCAAAATACCATTTGGATTAAGGTTCAGTAGGTTTGTATAATTTTGACAGTGGGCTGAACTTTCTGAAACTAAAATGTGAATGGAATTGACATTCATTCTTGTTTATTTGTTTGTTTCTACACATATTTAAGTTGCATTTGATTATCTTGCAAGAAAAACAAGGAATCTGGAAAACTTCACCTGCCCTGTTCAGTATCCAGGTATTTATCTCTGAGTCACACAGGTTGATGTTTTAGATTTAAGGTCAGTGAATTGAATCGAATCGGATTGTTGAAGTGAACTAATATCTATTTTGAATTGGATCAGCAACCACAAATGATATGAATTGAATTGTTGTGAAATTGAATTGTTGCACCCCTACTACAAAAGGAAAATGCATTCTGTTTTATTTATGCAACTAACATCACTTTTGACTATATAATACGACAGAGTTTTAGGGCCACCAAAAAAAAGTAAAATTACGAGATTTAAAGTCGTAAATTTACAAGAAAAAAACTTGTAAAGTTAAAGTGAGGATACAAAGCAGCAAGTGAATGCCACGCAGCAGCAGAGCAGACCAACTAAACTCAATTGAACAGGTGAGCTCAATGTTTATTGACAACGTTAAAAAAGTTCTCTAAGTCTGTGTGACGCTTCCATCTGAGGAGGAGCACTTTCTGGCGTTTCAACGTTCCATAATAATAATAATAATACGCCTAAGACCCGATAGCGGGTAAAACACTTTAAAGCATAAAAAGACAAAGTTCAAATTCCATTCAAGGCTTTCTTTTGAGATCGGTGCTCCTTTCAGTGATTTGCACGGATTTCGTTTCTTGTTCACCACGGCCGTGTCCTGTGGCGCATCGGCTACCCCGAATGCGGTAATATGATTTGTCAAATTTGAATTTACTTCCATGATTAAAGTGAGGCTGCACCTATGATGACGACACTAAACGGTGCACAATAGTGTCCCTTGGCAGAAGATTATGTTGCCCAGTGGCACAACATAGTTGAGCCGACTGCATAACTCTTCTGTTGCTTGTTGCCAGAGATGTTGCTGAGTTGACGTAGACATCACTGCCGACTGCCGGAACTGGTACCGAGTTGATAGCCAGAACTGCCAATGTCGTACCCTGACTAGGGAGGCTCAGGGTGTGCTGACACTTGCCCAAGGTGTACACCCAAGCTAGTGGAGGGAAGGAGGAGCCTTACATCTCCATTCTAGACCAGCTCCAAGCAGAGTCTAGCCACTGCCCTAAAGTGGCAAGGTTAATATAACAGACTATTTTCATTAATCTTTCTTGTTTTATGTTGAAACGGGACATTTCATCTTGAGGAGAGGGCGTATTTAACTGTTTACACATCGGTGTTCTGCGCATGACAGGTTCATGACGTAATGAGACAAATTGACTTCTGGGTATGTGAATGAAAAAGAAAATAAAGCAGCGGTCCTTTACACCCAAACATGTCCCTGAGCTCCTTATTTTACATATGAAACTCCACTTTACCGACACCGAACCCCGGAAAGCCAGCAACACAAACAATTATTTGATTTTGAGTCGTCAAAAGGTTCAGAATTTCTTTGTTTCTGAAGCCTATTCGGAAATAAAGCTTCACAAAATGCTCCACATCTTTCATCTTCAAGCTAGGCTCAGATAAACAGACAACGTTGGAGTTTTTTCCTTGTTAATCTATGATTTTATTTCTTGTAAATTTACGAGATTTTTTTTCTCATAAATTTACGACTTAAGATGTCGTAATTTAAGTTATGACATTTTTTCTCGTAAAATTACGACTTAAAAGTCGTAATTTAAAAACCAAAAATCTGTTTGTAAACTGGCCCTAAAACTCCGTCCTAATATAATAAATTATGTTTCTCTATTATTTTTCTCACTACATGCTCCCAGGATGCACCTCCACTGTAATTTCACATCAGTGATTTCATGTGTGAAGTGTGGGAAAGGATCAGGAGGGGGAAAACGCATGGAAAATCACTGGAATATACTTTTCAAGAGGAGCAAACCAGAGTAAAAGTGGACCAAACTGAGGCCTTGGATCAAGCACAGGAAAGCATTTTGGCAATTCAACTTGTTAGGGATCTTTTCTGGAAGTCTCTGTGGGGCTGCTGGTGTCTGTGGTTTTCCAATAAAATCTCATGGTTCTAGACTCGCTGATGTGGAAGTCAGTGAACATTCACCAAAATGAAGTTGTGCATCCGAGCAAAAAGCCTGTGAAAAGACCATGAATGACATTTGAGCACGATAGTGTAACACAGTGTAAAACATTGGCTTGGCAAGCCTTCAGCGAACGCACTACATGGGTTAACAAGCAAGCACTATTGCCAGGGAGGCATTGCAGGATATTAAATTATTTTTTTCATGTTTAGTTGGAAAAAAAGGACAAAAAAAAAAAAAGAGAGTTTACTAAAAAGAAAACCTGGTACGCTTTTAACAGTTGTCTGGTTTGGTTTTGAGGTTCAGGGGGAAAGCTGGCAACTTCTTCTTTGAGATAAAATTGCTGCAGTGACTGAGTTTTGTGTTATTGCATTTGGGGTTTGAATTTAGTCTGTTTCCCTGCAGTTTGAATGTTCACCTGAGAACAGCAAGAAAAGTCATGTCTGAAATCCTTTCATTTCCTTTGGGAACCACTCGTTGTGTTCTATATTAGCTGGATAAAGGGCCTGTGAGCCTTTACGTCTTTGCACCTTAGATCTGACTGGAGATTTCAACCTCCCCTTTTTTTTTCCCTCTTTCCCCTCTTCTGTTTACTTTCCCGCAGACTCTTCGTCATGTGTCTCGTTTTGTCTTTCCCCCTCTATCTCTGCACTCTTCTGCCCCAATTTCCCCCCGTAATAGCAGGCTCCGTTTTGCCGGCCAGTCCATTCTTTGGGTAGCACAGGAAGTGAAACTGTAACACAGAGTTCACTTGTAATTGGCCACGGTCACGCTAACCAAACAGGAAGGAATCTGCAACTGATTAGAATTCTTCCTCCTGCAATAATACCGCCCCCCCCCGCCCCCGCAAAATTAATTACATTCAGGGGTCTATTCCCACTATTGGTTTTCCTGTTTTGAAGCTGCACCACGAAGAGACAAATCCCAAGACAACACAGTCTAGCGAGTTTTTCAATTACAGAGATATACTAAGTCATAAAGAGCTGAAGAAGCAAAGACAGGCATCCATCTAAACATCTCTGCATCCAGACGGGGAGTTCCTGCCTGCTTTGTTCAGTCACCGAGAGACAGACAGCTGAAAAATCTCTGTCGCACTCGCTCACACACAGTGACCTCCAAGTCTCTCCTATTTAAAACAGATTTTTCTTTGTATTTTTTAGGAAAACAGGGCCAAACTTCTACATGTTTACCTCCCATTAGTGGAACTTCTTCATTTTTAGAAAGACACAATATTCAAAGACATTAAAATAACTTTATTGGTATGAGATCAATTAAAAAAAACATTGTTGAAATCCAACTGCTGCAATTGAAGTTGAAACTTTTATTTTTTTATATCAGAAAATCAAGCCTGCAGTTTTAATCGACAAATACTAACAAGACTCAAATAGATTTATTCTTTATCTAAAAATTGAACTGTCTAGAGGTGTGTAAAATAAATATCTGTTTCAAAAAGCAATTTTAAGCTGCAGTGATCAGCTAAGACAGGAGTCTGATACCTTTAACAACCTTAACCTTAAAAGAGCCATTTGGTTCAGTTTCCTATACTGACCAAACTCCAGCGAGAAACAAAAAGTCCAACTTTAACATTTAGAAAAAAACACTTTATGTATGTTTAAACAATTTATTTATAAAATATAGCTTTTAAATGTGTGCAATATATAAAAATGGAAAAAAAAAAGCAACAAAAAATGCTTTTTTTAATCATTGTGACTTTGGTGCATCGTCATCCTTTTTGCTTTTCATCATTAAATATGAACAGCCTTAGTGTAGAAATCATTTTTTTTAAATCTGTACATGTAAATGTTTTTGTATACTTTGTCTCTGAACAGGAACCAGACACTGTTTGGCAGTAGAAGATAACACTATGGGCTACAAATGTATTCTAATAACAATAGATTAATGCTTTTGCCATCATTTTGATCAGTTTTCAGAAATATTCAAAATAAATAAATAAACTTGATTAAATAAAACAAATTAAACAAAACTATAAACCCATTATTGATTTAAATTATTAGCACTTTTCTTTAAAGTTAAGGAGTCACAATGGAGGGATAAAGGAACCACAACTCCAAAGCCTCAGGTTAAAGAGCACTGACCTAAGAAGACATCAAATCCCCTATATTAATTTAAAAATATATATAAGTTAAAAGAAAATGATCAAGAATAGGGCAACAGCCTTTGTTAAATGACGCGCTATATATTGTTTAAGCATATATGTTACATATAAGTAACAAGTTTCAGCATATACTGCATCTATATGCTGTGACACATGGGAATGGTTTAAAATACTAAATGGATCAGCTTCTTTTTAAAATAAAGTGGAAATAAAATGAAGGAGATAGATTTTCATTTCATCTTCACACTGAAGAACAGAGCACTGGGGTTGATTCAAAAATAAATGAATGCTTAACAATGTTTTTGATGTCCTATATTTAAATTTGTACGGTTACTTACATTACTCCTACTTCCCTGGTCTTGGAACTAATCCGATTGATATGGAAATGGGGTGCTCTCTTTTATGACAGAGTTGGGGAGCAGAGAAGTGAATTCATTGGTTTGCTCCTACTCAGAATGTGCTGAAAACAGATTTTTCTGAATCCTGTAGCTGGGTGCTATAGGTTATAGGGATTACACAAACCGTTTAGAGCACCACAATGAGGAAATCTTTTCAATAACGAAAAAGAAGCCTTTTGTGGTGGACATAATCTTCAAACTGAAAGGTTAATCACATAATAAGTGACTATAATAAGAAGTACAATCCCTGTTTGCATTACAAAATATGCATGTAATTTATTTGAAAATAGTATTTTGTTATTGTTTACTGACTCTATTAAGTCAGTATTTTGACACTTTAAAGGTACAAATCCCATGTTAAAAATCAAGTTATTTACTGCAAAATCTAAAAAATGAATCAATTGTTATCATGTTTAGGTTTTCAGATATTAATCTGAGAAAAAATGTAATATTTTATCTATTTTGATGCCTTTAAGTAAAAATTAAACATGTATGTATGACTCGGTTGTACATATGTAGCGCTACAGCAAAGGCACATTCAAAACAGTACCACTAAGCTTCCTGCTCTCACTGCAGACAAGTCTGGCTACAAACTTTTTTCTCTTCTTCTTCTTCTTTCTTTCAGCTTTTAAAAATCTTCACTTACCAGTTCCTCACCCCCTTTTCTTTAGGTAAACAGTCATTCCAGTCTATGTTGTTTGTCACCGAGGTTGAAAATTGAGGAATAGGCTGGAAATTGGAACCATCGAGGATGCCGTCCTGGAAAAAAAGGAAATCAAAGTTAAATGAGATCATGCATGCCAAGAGAATGTTTAACCAAAGGGGCAAAAAGGAAGCTGGAGATAACAGAGAAGAAAAGAAAAAAAAAACACTAAACGTTGTGTTACTGCAGTTTGTTTTGTGTCCTGTGTACTCCATGTATGTTTGGAGGAGAGGTAAGTGAATCTTACTGAATTACTTTTGCATGTTTGCATTTCTTTAATACAAAATGCAAAATGCGTTTGATTTCATCCATAAAAGGACCCAATCGCCAACAACTGTGAGCTCTGCATTCAAGAATTTGACATTTGGCATGTTTTTTTTTTTTTATTTCTACCTGGGATGTGAGCATAATGCGTTTGTCATTTTTAGTCAACGTGAGCATATGCAGGTGTGCTTCAATACTGAGAAAAATGGGTCTTCCAAAATCTCATCTAATAATGCGTGTCAAGAATGAGACGTTTGAAGTGGTACACCGCAAACAATTAATCTTCCGTATATGACTGTTCTGAACCTTGGTGATGCAGATTTTCCATGACAAGTTCACTTCAAAAGACTGCCCCACCCAGAACACCGTTGGTTGGATGATGGACAGGTAAATTCTTTGTTTTAACATGAGAAGACATCTGAGTTTTTCAAGCATAAACATGTGTGTGGAGGAAAGGTGGGGAATAGGGTCCTCTTAACAATTTTTTTTTTCAATTTCCAGAAGCCAAATGGTAAAAACAAAGCACTGATTAAAAAAGATAAAAAAAACAAGTCAGGTGTGTTCGCCATTCATTCCCATTGGGAATTCAAATACAGCTGACATTCAACCTGTAACACATGCTTGTGTTAATCTATGTATTATATATTTCATGAAGTGATAACTAAGGGGAACACGGAACTAGTTCAGTAAAATTACAGATTATCTGATGCCTGATGAAAGAGGTGTTTATCTCAAGAGCTGTGAATCGTCCTTTATCTGACAGCAGGATTTCAGCTAACATGTAATCTCTGTTACTTCTTCCCAATCAAGTAAATTGGCCCATAACAGAGGAGCATTAGTGGAGCTTGTCTGGATTATGGTTCTTCAATTTCAAGTGAGACTTTGTAGGGTGCATTGAATGTACGCAGGCTAAAGGAAGCAGTTTGAGAAAAGGCTGGTAAAATGTTTCCTGAACTACATTCATTCCAAATATTCAGCTAGCCTGCACATGTCCAAAATCAAAAGACATGCACTTCCAAAGAATGGCTCCAAGGAAAGAAAAAGATCTTTACATGTACCTAATTTAGCCTTAATGTATTAAACAATTAACAGTTGAATAACCCAATATGACGAACCCCCAATGTAAATAAGGAGTATTTGTTAGCAGTGGTTAGAAAAGAAAAAAAAAGTTATATAATTAAAATAAATTATGTCATGTATAAAGCATATTTGTGGATTTTATTAGTTACTTGTATTGAATCATTTGGCATATTTCCTTAATTCTCATTGCTGTGAGAAAACTTCAAAACATATCTTAAGCCTTGAAGCTAAATTTTCTGCAAGCAAAAACTAGTTCAAAGACATTTCTCTCACTTCTTTCAATCCTGAACTTACTGTCCCAGCATTTAGACAATTTCCAATTTGCAAGGACTTTTACAATATGTCTTTAAAACACTTTGTTGTCGTACCAAACCCCCCAGGCCAGAGGGTCATATAATTATTATGTGTGGAAAATGATAAGCATGTTTAAAAAGTGAAAATTAGCTTTAATTGTGGTCTACTGTTGTTAGGCACATTGGAGAAACAAAAGTTTTTCAAGTAAAACCTTTACTTGAAAAACAAAATAGGCCTGCGATTTTGGGTTTAGAAAGTTTTGTAGTATCTAATCCAGGGGCACATGAAATAAAATATATTAGTAAACCAGGTCTTATAACTAAATGAAAACCAACTAAAAGAAACAATGACAAGTTCTTTTTGTCATTGTTTATTTTAAAAACCAATTAAAAATGCCAAAGAATTTGCTCATCAAGTGTTGAATAAATTATCATTGCAAAAGGAAGTAAAACCAAAGGTTTTAAGTCTCAGTTTGCTAGTTTTTAGTATTTTTAATCAACATTATTCCCAGTTATTGTCAATAAAATACATATAAAGTAACATAATTAAATTCAGAATATTTACGAGATGTGACTATTTTTTTAACTGCACAAGAAGGTCAGTCTCCACAAAATGAGTATCTTTCTGTACTCACAGTTTGGGGACGTTCAAGTCCAGAAGAAACATGATTTTCAGGAAGCAAAAACTGTGAAGTTTTTGTTTGCCTTTAAAACAATACTTAACAGTTTAAAGTATTTTACATTTATTTTGTTCCCTTCATTTATTTCTGGGGATTCCAATAGTCCTCTTATACATTTCAGTGCCTCCCTTTTGGGTTGCAACACATTTTAATTAATCTTGTCTGCAAATATTTAAAAACGTATCAGTGTCTTAAAACAGTCTTGGTTCTTTAAAACAGTTTACAGCACTGCAACAGGAAAATTGTGTATCCGAATAATTCTATCCGGCATTTGAAAGATTAGGACCCTCCCCACAGGTCCAGCATCATGGATCTGGTGGCAGGCAGATGGGTAAGAGATCCAACATAAAGAACAGCCTCATTGTTCTGTAATCCAAAAGACCAAAATATAGTTTTATCTGAAACTTCATAGCTGTCTTACCATTTTTTTTTTCAATTTTGCAAAAGTAAAAAGTTAAAATAAAGAAGTGTTTAAGACGATTATTAGACAAACTAAAACAAAATTTAGAAATGTTCAAGGTACGTATTTGGCGTACCAGGTGGTAAAGTTAGAATACTTTAAATATGGGGCCAGAAGACTTTGGAAGGGTTGCCAATAAGAACAGCAGAATTGAAGGCCAAAATACTTATATCCAACAGTTTTTTGTTGTTATTATTAATTGTTATTATTAATGAGTTTTCCAAAAGTAAGAATTTCCTCTTGCCATACCAAGTAAACAGTGTGAATTTGGGCTGAGGCCAGGGTGCTGACGGCCACGATGGGTCAGCATTTGGTATACAGGGGCGTAAAAAATAAATTTAAGGGCTCAAGATTTCATTCAAAAATATTGCTTTCGTTATTTTTGCAATGCTAAAAGAAGCTTTGATTGACAATTTCTTAATCTTTGTCAATGACGATACCAACATTAACTCAAAAATTGGGGGGCAAGTGGGAGAGGCAAAGCTGTTGGATGGGGACAGATACACCCATCCCCTCACAGCCCCCCTGGGTGCACTGGATTATAAGGTGCACCATCAATTAATAGTCTATTTTCAAAAACATATTTCATATATATATATATATATATATATATATATATATATATATATATATAGGGCTCACCAAACTTTGCAGCACATTAAACGAGACGAGAGTTGGCCGTGTTGGCATATTCACAATAACCCTCTACCAAACATTTTGATAGAGTGTCGTGTACCTCTCAAAATTCCTTCATCATCAGTAAACACAACAAGAATTACAGCATTTATGAGGTACTACAGATTATAAGCACACTGTTGTTTTTTTTTAAAAACATTAAGGCCTGTAAATGCACCTTATTGTACGAAAAATACTGTATGTCATTCAAATAACAGAGGATCAGGAGTCAAAGAAAACTATTAAAACACCTGGAACTTTTTCTATCACCTTCATAGTCAAGTGAGACAGATTGATACAATGTATTGTGATGAATGAGAGCCTGAGATTTGCCTGTATTTCTGGTTTCTATTTGCAGGTTGTAATAGCCAAGACACCGACTGAAGAGGGATTTCTAAAGTCCAATGTTTGAGTCAGGAGTACATTCACATGCACTTTATGTATAACACAGAATATTTGTTGTCCTTTAAACCTAAATTGTTCCATGGCCCGAGTAACAAATGCAAAAACACACAGTTCCATCAGTTTTCACTAGTCCTTAGGTTTCACTTTCACACAAGAAATGATCAGAAATCCATGCCAAAGGTAGAAAAACGGAAACAAATGTGGACAGCGTCTTTGCGGTTCAAGAAAATAATGAACCCGATTTCCTCTCTTGACAGTCTTGGCTAGTCTTAAACTGGTTAGACAGCTGACTCTAGTGCTGGTAGTTCTTATGTGGAAAACTGAAATCCAGTTTCCTGAGTGAAGTCATTTCCTCAGCAGATACTTTGCACAAACACAGAACTAATAAGTACAGAGGGCAACTTGTCTCAGAGACAGAGGCTGACAGAAAACATTAGCCTTAAAATTAAATTTCACCCTGTCATTGTTAAGCACATACAAGAGCTCCAGTAGCCATGGTTAGCTGGGAAAATATTGTGATAAATGGGTTTTATTAGTATTTTCCCCATTATTCATGACAATAACAATGCAGTGTTCGCTCGTGCGTCCGCCTGCATCACTGACAAAAGCAAGAGCACTTATTATGGAAACGGTGTGATGATGAATGACTTAAAGCAACTCAAACTTAATCTGCACTGCATTACATGTTGTTTTGAATATACTTTCACCATATTCTCATCTTTAATGTACTATTGAGAGCAGAATTGCTTTAGTCTCCAGATTCGGAGCAGCGGAGGGAGGAAAAAAAAAAGGCTTTAAAACACTGTCTGTAAGAAATGCAAAATTTATGAATACTCCCTCACATCTCAGCTTGATTTATGTGAAATAATAATACACTATTTAATGCTTAAACATAGCTAGGAGCAATCACTGGCTATCAAGATGTACAATGGAGTAATGGGGCTAAAAGACAAATCACCTTGTGGACTTGTGATGCTTATTTAAAGGTGCTCAGGCAGATATATTAAACTATATGTAATTGTACACTAACTCTGTGCTGTAGGCAGAGGCGTCAAACACAGGAGGAGGCCAGTCATGATGCAGATGGAGTGGTGTAATCAATTTGACTCAAGCATCCACAGCAGAGAGAAGACTCTTTCATCTATTATACTGTCATCATATTTGTGATTCCACCTTGCTGCATATTCATCCGATAAAGCTCTTTGATCATTAAAAAAAAAAAAAAAAAACTTGCAGAAAGTTTAATTAAATATTTTTTTGAGTTTTGTTGTGTTTGGTTTCTAAAAAAAAAAAAACTGTAAAATAACTTTCAAGTGATGCTTCACTATGTTTGAATCTGCGTGGATGATAATAAGTTAGGTGGGGAAAAAAATCACTACATTTTAACGCAAGCTGGTACAGTTTTAAAAAGCTTCAAACAGAGCTAGTTGTCATGATGACAGTGATTTACAATTCATTGATTGGCTCGTTTAATTAAACAAATGAAGAAGTCAAAGCTGATCATCTGATCTGATGAATTGGGCTGTTGTTTTTTTTTTTACCACCAAAAGCATGTCGGGTAAATAAACGGGGTAATTAGACTGTTAAATGACTCCTCTGTGAGCTAGCCGTGTGGGCTGAGGGTGGCTCACCCAGGACGAGCGGAAGAAGTGAACAACAGGCGTTACTTTCTTTTATCATCTTACCTCTGTCTCTGAAAAAGAAGATGTGCCAACAAAAACATAACTGCCATCACACTAACACCCACTGGGTGCAAGCGCACGCTCACAAACTCAGCGTCGCACAAACCGCAGCTCTCCTCCCACCTCCATCCCTGTGCATTCATGTACAATTACAGCTACGGTGATCCACAGGTGTTGAATTCTTCTGGCAAGCCATAAAACATGATATGCATGATTTGTGCAGTCAGCCAGGTCTGTAATTTCATTCTCCTTTTCTTTCATTTTCCCTTCCTGGGCCATACGATCCATTTTCCTGCTTTATGAGAGTGCAGACACCCAGAGAGACTTTCAGGATGATTACATGCCCAGTGCAATGGGGGGTCTGAGGAGCCAACATGCCAGCATAAGAACCGTGTGAAACCTAGGTGAACAGCCATTTGAATAAATCTGGAAATCGTGTAGCCCTCGGTGCTTGGGGTGCGTTTGATTTATCCAAGACATTAGCTGAAGTATCAACTTCCAGACAAGCTACATCACATGCTTTTATTAGATACTTGACTTACAAAATCAACACATACACATCTTTTATTTTTAGATATTCATGCAGCAACAGCTCCAATTTAAGATGAGGACATATGCTTGCACGGTCCATGAGTGTCTGGGAAAAGAAATCCTGTGCTTCACATTTCTTTACAATGATATTGAGATACAAAGTCAGGCCTAGTGTCCCACTATGTCTGTTGGCAGAAAAACACAAAGTCCTTCAGGGGAAAACTAAGCTAACTCCTACTACTTTTACAGCAGGGTGAAAGGGATTTCTTTTGCAGTGAACTTAAACAAACACACACCGCAGGATTTTCTTTTTCTTTTTTTGCACACCAACATTAAAGGATGAAAACTATAAATTGAGTTTGTACATATTAAAACTGAGTCATTATTATAATCCAATCTGAGATTCACAAAGGTGCATTTCTAATATTGCTCTGAGATTTACCGTGGCTTGTTGTTATCATAAACATAGTTACAATATCTGTGTAAATAATGACTTTCCGTATATTTTTAAATTAGACTCTGAGTGGGCGAATAAGGATGAATGAATGTAAAAAGCTACTTCAACTGCAGAGTAGACTTTTGTTCATTTTGAAGTTTCATTGTATTTAAGGATCTCACAGCTCACAAGTAAATAAAACTCAGTCATAAAGCCAAAAATTAATCCCGTTGTGTGACTGTGATTGACATTTCATATCAGTGACAATACTCTAAATAATTACAAATAGAAATATGGAACGGTAATAGCTTTTCAAATCCATTGAGTAGTTAAAGGTTATGTGAAAAAACTGGATTAATGCTTACAGCCAAACTCCTAATTAAATGACACTATATAATTTGCTTCTCAATCCTTTTCTCTCCGTAAGCACAGCCCAGGTTAAACGAATGGGCAACAGAACATTTACCGTCAATCTGAGGAAACCCAAACACACACACACCCGCTACCCCCATTTTTCTGTCTGTCTGTATGCGTTAGAGCCCGTGCAACTATGGCAGATTGGATAAGCAGACAAACAATTGCTGGCAAATTGTTTGCTTAATTACTTTTTCTTTCCTTTTCTTCTAAGAAGACTTGCAAAGAGAGATGCTTCCCCCTCCTGGCTGTTCACAAGAAAGTCTTTGGTCTCCTGTAATCCTCTCAATGTGATTTCTGATTTTTACAGCTCGCATCCTCAGTCTAGAGATAAGTTTCAATTTTGATTGAATGAAAATGTCAAAACATAAATTATACTTGAAGTTTCTTTAAAATAATGAACATTTTTATGTCATATCACACAAAAAAAACAACTTAGGGTAGTCTGAGTATTTGGAGAATGGAATTTTCACTCCTACATTAAAACTTTCATATCCTGCTTTTAATTAAATGTTGTGTTTAGCAAATGCTAATTCACTTTTTTCCCAATGGGACTTGGCTTTTTTGACTGTACAGCAATTTAAGTCTGGAATCTAAGAGGTCTGACCCACCGTGCACCTTTTGCCCTCAGCTGACAGAGAACAGATGAGCTGAATTTCAAACGTCCACAGTCACCATGAACCAGTCTGGCTGCTCAATCTGTCTCTGCTGGCCTTCTGAAAGACAGGATGGAGCACGGAGGGGAGAACGCAGAGAAAGACAGAGTCTCAGTGTATACATGCATGTGCATGGAGAGGACGGGAGGGGAGGGTTGCTTCGGAGAAGAGGGAGTAAAGAAAAATGTAAGAGAAGCAGGCCTAACAGATCAAAGAAAATAACATGGGAGAGGATATGAGTGCTTTGAGAAGTAATATTGCAGAGATAGCATCTGTTTTCTGTAGCATGCAGGAGGCTTGAGACAAGCCCGAGAAAAAGACAACAGACACTCAGTGCTGAGGATGGGAGTGAACGCAAATAGCTTATTAAGAAACCACTATGTATTATAGGTACTTTGTTTTTGTTTTTTTGTTTTTTTAATGCTGATGCCGATTAGGAAATAAGATGAGAGGACAGGTTGTTTTTGTGAGTTTGTCTGCATTAACTTAAAAAGGAAAAGAAAAACAAACATTCATCCCTGAATCCCTTTGGGGTCACTGGGAAATAACTTATAATAAATATTAAATATGAATGTAACTTTCACATTAATAGCTAAATAAATCTTAACTTTGATATGTCTGACTAAATACTAATTGGAAGAAACAAATCATGACATATGATGCAGCAGAACGTTGATCACAGATTATGTTTCACAGTGTAAAAAAAACATACTCAGAAGTCAAACACTTCAACGGCCTTGAAGTAAAAAAGCAAAATAATTTAAAAAATAAAAATATTACATTTTAGAAATCAAAACAAATTCAAAAGAATTTAACAAAATAATAAGCAATCTTTTCAGAAAACAAAAGTAATTTACAGAAATCAAAACCAAATGTCAAAAATAAAATACAATAAGAAACTATAGGTACTATAGGACGTCGCTGATTGGATGATCACATTTGTCCATCATTTCAACCGAATGTTATTTGTCACTAAGCAATACTGGAAATGCTGTGTACTAATCATAGAACTTGTTTTTAAATATGCAGACATTGAATACGCATTCGAAGAAATTCCAACATCAAAAAGCAAACACCATCATCCAGTCAGTGATTTCCCGTAATACCTAACTTTTCACTTTTCACATTTCACTTGGATTTCTGGTGGTTAGTTTGCTTCTTAAAAACTTTTTATTTTTATTCTGTTTCATTTTTTTGGAAGTTTTGATTTCTAAAGCAAAACGTTTTTTTTTTTTTGTTTTTTTGATTTCTGAATTGTCTGTGGCCTTTAATATGTTATTGCACTACAGGGTTTCCGTAAAACACCAATACGAATCTGTTGAACTTGGAAAAAGTCCTGATCTGTAATGCAAAAGAGCGGACCTGGATCCAAACTATAGTGGTTCAAAAGACTTATTTCCTTTCTGTCCTTTCTCCTCTCTGTTTTATCTTCTATGTTTCTTAAGCTTTCTCCGTCTTCGCTCGTTTTATTTATTGGAGGTCCAGTACGAAGCCATTACCAGCGCATATGTACCTTCTTGAATAATCAATAAATAATTATTTTATTACTTAAAAGGATGGTATGGGGAAAAAGGAAATGGGTTTTATTACATAAATCCATCACAAATGATGAATCGGTGCACTTGTAAAAGTGGGCAGGGGAGAAGGAAAACTGGTAGGACAGGCCTTTGCCTCACGCTAGGTTGTAAACATGACATTTTCGTCTCTTTGGGACTGTCAATTGGGGTGCATTGGCAACAGGGAAAGAAAAGGAGGTAGTAAATTCAGAGAGATTAATTAACCTTTTACATTTGCGATTCAGCCCTGCATTTTCTTCCACTATATTGCGGCCCCTACAAGCTGAGGGGTGAGACCTGGCCACAGCCAGCCAAGGGAGTCACGACGGCTCATTCCAAATGAGTTATTAACAGAATTTTTTGAATAGATGGAAAAATTGTAGCCCGGCCATTTAGTGTCATAAAGGCTGGCTTGGCGAGGCAGCAGGGGCCTCCCAGGGACAGGAGGCAATACCATTACAATCAAATCTGAGATGGAAGAGGGATTGAGCTGTCCATTCTGAATTTTTATACTGTTGAAGGGTTGGGGAGGAAATAATGCCATCCTGGAGTGTATTAACCTTTGGCTGGGGAGGGAGGACAGGCAAAGAGGAGGGAGGGAGAAGGATGGCGAGTTAAAGGAGGGTTTTTAGGCTGGACTGAGGAGAGAAAGAGGAGGGCCGCAGGAGGAGGAGAGGGAAACGGGTAGGGCAAGACGGGGTTTCGTGTCTTCTGCTGTGGAGGCTAAACAAGGAGAGGCAGGGATATGAGATGGCCAAGAGATAGAGCCAAAATGGAGAGTGTTGAGAGAGATATAATGCAATAAATAGGTGGGAGACAGTGAGAGAAGTTTAATGGAAAAGAAAGCCCACATAGATGTGAAAACACGGTGAACGTATTGGAAGGTAGATGAGAAAACAATAAGAGACATACGGAAAAAAAGAGGGGAAGAGAATAAAGTAAACCTGGGTATAAACTCAAATTATGGCATTATTACTGTATAGGAGCAGATTTTTATCATACACATATTACAAATAGATTCTATGGCTATGTCTGAATTCAGTCCGTAGTTCCCAAACTACTGAAAAACAATGTAATCTGGGGCTATATAGTGCTCTAGGTTTTAAAAGCTATATTTGACACCACTAAGTTTAACTTCACTGATTTCCAGAAGTAAAAACCTAACTAAAATAAACATTTTAGGAAGACTATTTATGTATTCGGAAGACAAAAACTTGGATGGTTTATAAAAAAAATATTAAAATACATTTTCTCACATGAAAAATTGTTCACACGAAAAACCTTGCAGTCTATATTTGCTAAGCTAATAATAATAATAATAATGATGATGGATTGCCATTTTCTGCACTTTTCCAGACACTCAGAGCGCTTACAATGTATGTCCATTATTCATTCACTCCTTATTCATACTTGGTGATGGTAAGCTACTGGTGTAGCTACAGCTGCCCTGGGGCAGACTGACAAAAGCGTGGCTCCCAGTACTCGCCTACTATGACCATCACCGGGACATTCATGCACACTTTTTTTTTGTTTTGTTTTGCAGAAACTTCTGGGAAATTTCTAAAGTACTAGATTTTTGAATCGTAGGTTGTGTCCGAAATCCTTCATAACTCCCTGCATAATGAACTATGTAGTGCGTTCACGATTTTGTAGTGCTAGCCTGATCTACAATTCCAAAATAGAGTACCCTAAAAATGTCCAAGAGGTCTCTTCAAAAAAACAGTGTAAAGTGACATTCACTAGATTGGCAAAAATAGACCATAATACATTGCGTTTTAACCCATTTTTTGTGAAAAAAAGCTATTTCATGTATTTTTATAAACCATCCATTATCAAACATAGTGGATTCCTAGATGGTCTTGGTAAAACGCTCATATTCTTTTGGTTTTTACTTCGTGAAGTCTGTGATGTTAAATTTGACCAGCCGATACCCTTGACAGACATCTGCGCACATCGAGGAATGGCGAACGCAAGAAACACTTATGAATGACGTCTACTGTGCATGTATCTTGAAGACAGAAACTTCATTCGTGGAAATTGCGCAAAAGGTATGTAGTGCCTGTGTGACATTCGCCTTAAAAATACAGGGCACTTATAGTCCCACACTAAATAGTTTGTTAGGAGTTAGGGAGTCAGGAGGGAACTCAGACATAGTCGTAGATTTAGACAACTCTACAGAATGGCTAACGCGCTACATAGGCTAGTGCAGTGGTTTTCAACAAGTGTGCCGTGGGAGATGGTCAGGTGTGCCGTGGGAAATTGCCCTCATTAACTGATCTAAAAACATAAACCATCACCAGGATGTCAGCTCTTTGTTCATCCAAACAGACCCTCTTAAAAAACCAAGTAGTTAGGAATATAAAACATCGTAAAATACTTTTTTCTTTGTGTTTATTTGATTCTATTAAAGACATTTTGATAAGAACGACGGTACCGAAATTTAGCTGCTTTAACTGTCTCTGCCAATCATTCTTGGAGGCTTAATCACATGTCATTAGTCTGACCAATCAGAAGTGGTTAAAGTCTTCACTTCCTTGTTCCTATTCTGCTCATAAAGTCGCTCAGTTCCAAAAAAATACCAGCTAAAGCACATGATTAGCGGTGTAGCTTTCCACAGAATCCGGTATCAGACCGTGGAAAAAGTGAACAAAACAATGAAGCTCAGAGAAGCTAGTCTTTCTGCGTTCTGCGGCTGTTTACACTACATCTCCCATGATGCATTGGGTTCAAGTGACAGCGTCTCAGTGCACGAGTCCTTGTTAAACTCTTGAAACCACAAGGAACACACATCAAACAGTTTTTAAATCTTTTAACTTAACTTTTATTTCAACTTTTAGAAAAAAACAGCTGCAACTTCCAGCTTTTTCTGCCACAGTAATGATCACAAAATGCATCTGAGATTGCGGAGGGGCTCTAGATCAATACAAACTATGAGTTTGTCCTTTTTTTTGTGTGTGAGTGGGGGGGGGGGGGGGATGCTGGTGTGCCGCTGGATTTTTGTCAAGGTTAAAGTGTGCCGTGGCTCAAAAAGGTTGAAAAACACTGGGCTAGTGGAGTGAAGGAATTTGGACACAACCATTATAAAGCCAAGAACAGGTAAAATTTCATTTGGATAATAATAAATCTAAGCTTTTTTTCTTCTTCTCAATTTTTTTTCTGGCAAAGTGACAGCTAAAACTGTTCAGGAGAAAAAACTACATGTGAATAAACATTTTTATTAATTTGAAATATAATTCAATATTTTTCAATTTGGATGGTATTTTCCAAATCTTGTGGTTTAATTTGAGTCCATCGAGAATCTAAATTGTTTTTGCATACATGCTAGTTGAGTAAAACCTGCAGAGAAAAATTATTCAATTTGAATTTGGATGGTATCTTCAAAATCTTGAGAAAAATTATAGTTATGTGAGAGTCGTTATCAAATATTATCCAATAAGACGGGATGCTGTCGCACAACCGGATCTACCGGGAATTCTTGTATTTGTTTGGCGATGTGGAAAGTGGTGACAGAGCACAATAGGTTAACACTTCGAGATGGACTTTTCTACACAGGTCGGTCCAAGTTTTTCCTTTACACCCAATTATTCTTGCACTTTGGCTAATCTATTTTAATATTTTTTTCCTTTTTTTCAAAAAACACGGAAAAAGATATGTACTCACATTTCAGGGTTACTCTCGCTTCTCTTGCTAAATAATGTACACATGTCCCGTCTATGTATCGACCAATAATATGACAGTTCAAAGGTTAAACTTGTCAAGGCGGAAGTTGTTGGCTTCTTCTGCCATCCTAGCAAATCCTTGTAGCCTTTAGCATGCTAGCAGGCTAGTCGTACTGTCTTCGTTGTTGTCATTATAAAGTAAAGGTATGATACGCTCCGGAGTATACCAGAGATGAGGTCGAAACGTCTAAGGAAGTTGCTTTTAAGAGCTTGCCTCTAATATAGATGACAAGCGCTTGGTAAAGAAAAACCGGAAGTGCCATTGAAGGTAACACGCTTGCAGTAACTTGTAGCACCCTTTTATTGACTCAAATCCTGAGTTGACGCTGTTAAATTTGAACTTGACAACATTATATCAAATATGTCGGTGAATGTATGAATCTAATTTAAAGCAGTTTCCATTTATAAGCTCTGAATTCTGACTATACCGGGTTCTCAGTACCAACCTTCGGCAATTTCCTACACATACTTCAAATTATACTATACTTTTCACATAATTTGCCTGATTTATGAATAAAATGTAGAAATTCTTGGACGCTTGTGTATATTTTGGTGTAAGACTTGTCTTTTGTCTCGACTTTGTTTTTAACGGATGCATCGTAACCAAAGTAAATACATAATTTCATGAATAAAAAGTCCTCATATATGTATGTTGTATATATTCTCCCAAACAAACTCTTCAACTGAAGGTACAGGGCATGTAGAATAACCAGCATCTTTATCATTTACAATGCCAATGTTTTAATAATAAATAAACCATTCATTTGTGCCCATGGGGACTCTTTCAATAAATATTTAATTTTGAAGTTTACCTATTGGCTTCACCATAAACCGTGTTTGCACAAAATTAATACTATTTTGCCATATTGCATAATGTTTTCAACCCTTATATTTTTCAAGTAACTTTTCTGAGTTTTTTTCCAAGCAATCAGTCTTTTTCTATTATGTGGTAATCAGTGATCGTTTTATCCCTTGCTATGTATTTTTTATGTTATTTTATTTTATTAATTTTTTCCTGGTCGAACGAGCGGAAAGCTTGTTTCTTCTTTATTTCAGTTAGAATTATATAACAATTTTGTTTTGGTTTAGCAACAAATTTTTGTTTTTAAAGTATACAAACTCTAGAGAACCAATACTTTTTTATTAGGCTGTTTTGGGTGATTTTCACTATACACATTTTATTCATTCTTCTTCTTCTTTATGCATTTTACATATTTTCTCAATTTTCCACAGCCTCCAGGTGAAGACACAATGAGCGCCAAATATGGCCTGGTGGGCTACAATAGTTCCCGGAAGCACATTTCAATCTCCATCCCGTCCTCCACAGAGGTGATGTCCCCACACATAAAGTCTGTGGAGGAATTAAGGGTTTTAGGAATCAACCTGAGCAGCTTCAGTGCACCAGTGCAGTTCTTTATCTGTGTGGCTGGAGTTTTCCTCTTTTACCTCATCTATGGGTATTTGCAGGTAAGAGAGAAAGGAAAAAAAAAAACATTTAACCCACATCTATAGTTAAATGTTGTCATACTTAGTTCAATATTTTTGGGGATTTGTTTATTTTAATGGATGATACATTACAGGCTCTTTTCTTTTTTTCTTTATTTGAACTTCAAATTAGGAATTAATATTTTCTGTGGAAGGCTTCAAACCTTTTGGCTGGTATCTCACTTTGGTCCAATTCGGCTTCTATTCAACGTTTGGACTGATTGAGCTTCAGCTTACACAAGACAAACGCAGAAGGTACTCAAATGTAGACTTTGTAGCTCCGTTTTAAAATCTTTTTTTCCTGATTAAATGCAAATATCCAGACAATTCCATTTGTTTTTCACTTCCAGGATTCCAGGGAAGACCTATATGATTATAGCATTTCTTACAGTGGGCACTATGGGCCTATCCAATACCTCTTTAGGCTACTTGAACTACCCCACACAGGTCATCTTCAAGTGCTGCAAACTCATCCCTGTCATGATTGGGGGAATCTTTATCCAAGGTCAGCTGCTTATTGTATTGTATGATTATATGATTTGATGTGCAGAATCACACCAGTTGCCTTTTATGTCCTCAGAGTTTCTTTATACTTCTCTTTCCATCTTTAAAAATAACATTGCTTGTTTTTCCTTTTGTTTCCTTCTGTTTTGTTTCTTCTGATTTCCCTTGTTAAACCTGAATTTCTAGTTCCAAAGTGGGTGATGCCATGACGGTGAAGCCTTTTAATTCTTTTTAGAAAAGGTTTATTTTATGTAACAGGAAAAGTATTTTTTACTAAATAAAATACTAAAGATATAATTGAGTAATTTAATCTTGAATGTTAGAGCAAATCTTGTGTACTTTTAACACTTGAACTACAATTAGCTAAACTTTAGAAACATTTTTTTTGTGTATCGTTTCCGTTGGCACAAGATTATTTTTTTTTTTAAAGCCGTGTCCACCTTTCGACTTTCAGATCCTTCTTTTTCATCAACCTCTGTTGTTTTTGGTCATCAGAGTGCAGTCGGCAGCTCTCACTCTTTCTCCGTGCTCATGCTTGTGTGCATTCTTTCATCTTCTCACTGGCCTTCTCAAGGTTCTGCGTCCTGAACGTCAGACAGATTTAGCCCCTTTTCCCCTCTTCCTGCATCTCTCTTTCCCTTAATGAGTAGACATGAGAACCACAGTGGCTCAAGGGGAAAAGGGGAAACATTTGTTCACTTAGAATGCGAACAGGAAAGAAAGTTGTTGAGAAAGATGGATGGTGGGAGTTTCTTTCTCTTTTCTTTTGGGCTGCATCTGATGCGAGGCCCTTCAAAGGCGAGTGGGGGGAATCAAAGCCGACCACGGCTAACCTGATGTTGCGTCCCCTTGTGAACCTTAAGGCATTCATCTGTCAGTCTGTTTTCATGTTTTGTTTTTCAGCCCCACTTTTTTTCCTCTGTCTTTTTGCTGTTTTCATGCATTGTTTTATGCACATCCTAACAACTTTGAAAGATGATGGATATGTTTTTTGAAAAAAAAACTTTTATTTAGTGTCTTTTTTTCAAAAGTTCATGAGCACTTATTTTCTTAATTTGTCTTTTTAACATGTTCTTTGTGCCTAATAATTATACACGATTCTAAAGCAGCTTTCTAATGTTCTAATGTCATTTCTGTGTTTAAGGGAAACGTTATAACTTTGCTGACGTAGCAGCGGCTGTTTGCATGAGTCTGGGACTCATCTGGTTTACGCTGGCTGACAGCACAGTGGCACCCAACTTCCATCTCACAGGTAAATTCCACCCATCTCAAACTTCAGTTCCTTTCACTGAAATCGTTTAAAGTCCCCCTCCAATCCTCTACGGATGTATTTTCAAAGCGTTCCCAGTGGCCTTTTAAAATTTGATTATGCCATTTACAGCCTAAATCAACAAACCTGTGCCATTTTCCAGGACATAGTTTCTGCAGAGTGGCAGTAGTTCAATAAAAATTCACCTTTGAGTGGTTGGCAGGACTGTTGGCATGCACCAACCCCCCCTCCCTGTTGCAGTGCAGAGCAGGGAGCTTGTGGCCTAGCCTGTGTATCTTTTATGTAACAAATAAGCTCTTTTATTTTCAAAGGACATTTTTTTTCTGCTCCTGAAATACAACAATTTGAACAAAAGAAATAGGTCTGAAATGCAATTTTAAGATGCTGCTCTTTAGTGTAACATGTGCTTCTAAAACTTACAAGCTCAAAAGGAAGAAATATTGGTTTTTATTTCAGCATCACTTCATTCAAACTCAAATGGCATACCCAAATAGCCCACCGTTGATTGACATACACTGTTATCCAGCAACTGTCAGAGAGAAGGGGGGCGCCGGCCACCCGCAGCTCTGTCCCAACTCTGGGTTGTTACAATATGTTTATAAAAATGTATACTAAAACGATGTGTGGATACTAAACTAAGGAATACTTGTTATAAATAAATAATTTGGTTAAAACAGAGACGGCGCTGTAAGGTAATTACTATATAACTACTACTAACAGGAAGCGCAGACGCAGAGCCAGGGCACGCTTTGCGCACGTGACATGAATGTAATCTTCCCTCCGCAAGCCCGCATCTATTTTGTTTAGGTATCCCCGATATGGAGCAGCAAGAAGTCGAGGATAAACTTAAGACAGAGGAACTGAAAAGGCAAACATGCACCAGTATTTCTCCGCGTAATTAAGCGAGTGCGCATCAATATCTCTCTTTCACTCTCTTTGTCTGGCCTCTTATTCTGTGTTCCAGCGTTATTTCGTTGTGCAAATGCATTTATCATGATCATAAAAATATGTAGATTATTTTAACCTTAAGAAATCTTGCGTTTTTTTTCTGCCAAAAATACTATGGGGTAAATTGAAATTTCGGGTTTGCTCCGGGCCATGGCCTGCAAATCAAGTTAATTGGTCGGGTTCGGGCTGGGTTCGGCTTTCATGCGCGTGGGCCTGGGTCGGGTCGGGTCGGGCTGGATTTTTTTAGGCCCGATCTTACCTCTAAAATGAGCGCTTCATTTTAGAACCGTCCCCCCCTTTGCTTCTTCATTTGTTGGATTAAGTGCAGTTGCAAATGTGTGTGACATGCAGGTGTCCTCCTCATTTCCTTGGCTCTGTGTGCGGATGCAGTGATCGGGAACGTGCAGGAGAAAGCCATGAAAATCCACAACGGCTCCAATTCTGAAATGGTACAGTCATCAAACATTATTAAAGTTTTTACTTTACAAATTAAAGCAGGAAATGCAGCATTGCTTCCTTGTGCAGTTGCGTCTTTGTTTGGACTGTTGAAATGCCTTTAAATGTGATGTCACTGGTATTACCATGTGGTTTTTGTGTTGGCAGGTGCTGTACTCGTACTCTATTGGTTTTATCTACATACTGGCAGGCCTGCTCTGTGTGGGTGGCCTGGGGCCAGCAGTAGCTTTCTGCTCAGAGGTGAATACACCTTAAGATGAGTATTAATTCAATATTCAGTCTTTTTAGGAAAATAAAATGAATAAGTGCCAGTTTCAGGTATGATCATTTTGCATGCTGTTAATTTTTTTTATTTTTTAAACATAAGGCATGTTAAGGATTTGAACCTGAATAGTTTGATAGATTTTTTTTTGTTTGTTTTCTGCTCCTTTCCAGCATCCTGTAAAGACATACGGTTACGCGTTCTTCTTCTCTCTTACGGGTTATTTTGGGATCTCCTTCGTTCTTGCCTTAATCAAGCTATTCGGTGCCCTTGTTGCAGTAACAGGTAAGTAAAGCTAGAAATATTCAATATTTCCATATTAAATTTACTATTTGACATCTTTATTAATATTACCCCAACCTTAAAGACCTACTCTGATGAAAATAGTGTTTTTAACATGTTTTTTTTTTTAATATATATATAGAAAACTAAGCTTAAAACTGCATTTTTAAGTATTTCTTTATTCAAATCGCTATGAAATGGGAGCAGGCAACCACAAAAAAAGCTGTTTGACAAGGGGCATCATTGTGACATAGAAAATATACAGAGCGGGCCACAAGCGCCCTGCTCCACTCAATTTTAATGCATCCACTTGTAGACGACTAGATCCATGTACGTCTTTGTTTTCCTCGTCTGAGCTGGTATCTGGCTCCAAATTGTACAGCTGGACAGCTCTCATATCGCTACAACATTGCTATTTGTTGCATCGCTAATGTTGGGTTGGGGTGTGAGGGGCTGTAAGCTAGTGGGAGAGAGTGTTAATCCATCTGTTAACAGATTGATGATAAGAACACTGGGAACACTTTCAAAATAGATCAAAAGATGATCAGAGTGGGACTTTAAACAATATTATATTTTACATTCAAAAGAACTCCAATAATCATTCTCAATCCCTTAAAATAATTAAGATTTAACCTTAAACATGAGTATTTCTTTGTTTCTGTGTATGAGGAAAGCAGCTGGTACTGGTGATGCCCTGAACATGTTGACTTTTTGCAGTGACCACGGGGAGGAAGGCCATGACCATCGTGCTTTCCTTCATGTTCTTCTCCAAACCTTTCACTTTCCAGTAAGTACACTCACCTTTTGACTTCGAACACTTCTCTCCTAGTTTAAAGCAAGTTCGCAGCGTGATCACTGACCTGCTCTTTGACTAATAAAGCTGGATTCATCTTCCCTGGCTTTCATGTCCTCAGTCCACGCTCAGACCCCAGCTCCTCCTCTGCTCTTTCTGGTTGTCCTTCAGTCCTCCGTCTCCCACCGGCTTGCCCTCAAACTCGGTTACGCTGTCAGAAGGGACTAGTTTTTGCTCGTACCTCCCCGGCTCTGTTTCTCAGATGTACACCTTTGACTTGAATGTGTGTATTTTTTTTCATGCTATAAACTTTTATATTTTGTGGCCAAATCCATCTCCCCTGCAGCTGATGCATGCCCCTCTGCCGTAACTGGACTCTTTGATAGCTCTAACCAAACGCTTCTTTTAAAGTAAACTTTTTGTGTGTTTTTAATACTTCAACTATTTTCTAATCACTGTTTTCACAATGATATGAGGCTCCGACATCGAGTGTTTGATAGTACAGCAGCATTAGTCTAAATATTTGCTGTACATTTGGAGCTAAAAAGGATTTATATAGCTTTTTGATACAGTAAATTTAACTTTGAAGGCTGTTCTATAGGGTTCTCTTTTCTTAAAAAAGTTTTATAAAGTTTGGTTGATAAACCCAGAAACTTTTACTTACGCACACATTTTTATTTTGAACCCCCCCCCGAAGGATGACTTTTGTTATACATTTTCACAATATAGCTAAATGTGCATTAATTGAAATTGTTGTACCTATTTTTTTATTTTAATCATCCCAGCTTGAAGTTTTCCCCTTTCGCTGACTTTAGTGAAACGCCATATTTGTTAAATTTGGCATAATTTGATCATTTTTGAATATTAAAGTTTCACTTGCGTTCAGAAAGCCCCAACATAAGAATGGGCAACTTGTAAAAATGACTGATTTTATAAGACTATACAGAGATTAAAAAAGTATCCAAACGAAATAATATTCTGCAGTTTTACCTCAACATACAGATTTATGATTAAAAAACAAGACTCGTGCAATCAAATTAGCTGAAATCTTGCAGAACAGGAAATCCAATTTAAGCCATGTAAACTATTATTCATTAACATTCTGTCAAAATATGACTCTTCTGAACAGTAGTTATAGATTGATTCACTAAATCAGTGATGACCTTCTCTCCTGAAAATATCTCAAAGTTCCGTCTTGCTTTTCCTAGGTACATCTGGGGCGGCCTTCTGGTGCTCTTCGGCATCTTCTTGAATGTTTACAGTAAAAATAAAGATAAGATGAAGCTCCCCTCAATCAAGGACTTCAGGGGTTGGCTGCGAAGAGGGAAGAAAGTCCGATTTCTCTCGCAGGACGTGTAGGAGGGACCCACTAGTGTGGCAGAAGTCCTGCGCAGGT
Organism: Oryzias latipes; assembly: GCF_053564925.1. Lineage (NCBI taxonomy): Eukaryota > Metazoa > Chordata > Actinopteri > Beloniformes > Adrianichthyidae > Oryzias > Oryzias latipes. Next base: position 16,869,655 of record NC_136256.1, on the reverse strand, counting down.
GGACGGTTTCAGTCCGCTGCTCCAGGTGTGGTGTTCGCCCCTCGCTTTATAGGAGACGCGCTGAAGCATGGGCCTGAGCTATGGGGGCTACTGTACCATCAATGCTGAGCCAAGGATGGGTATACAGGGTTTGACCTCCAAATCAGCCTCTCGGCCTGCTGACACGATTAAACTGTGGTTCAGGAATTCCTGCATCATGTGTGTAAGTAGTGGGACATCTGTAAGTGAAGTTTTCTGCCGCAAAATGAAGGGAGTGTTAAAAAAAAGGGTTGTTTTTTTTTAAAGGGGGTTCATGTGGGATTTTCTAAAGCACCATTTTAGAGCCCCACAAAAACATTCCCAAGTCTGAATATGTCACTACAGATATATACAACTCTATCTGAACATTTGCACTGAAACACTCTTAAGTCTCGAATCGTGAAAAGTTCACACGAAACGTGAAACGGTAAAGAAAAGAACAGCTTCATGTAAGAATCAGTTATCATCCACCCCAAAAGGATTACGTACTTTTTAATAAAATAACATTTTCCTCCAATTGTGCCAGACGGATGGACCAAAATGGTGCGTTACAGAGTTGATATCTTTGTAAAAGTGGCTTTTCTTTTTAACTTATTGGTAAGTTGTATCTGACTGCAAATTTGATTTGTGGTGTGTGTTCATGTGATGATGTCTGGGGGAACAAGGTCAACTGCCATTGTTTTGCTAAGCATATCTCTGGGTGGAAGGGTGTAATTCTTACAATAAAATATGTATTTGCTAATTGCAGAGGTTTGTTTGTGTGCTTAAGGATTGTCAGACAACCCTGGCTCATTCTGCTTACACCACTGGAGACGAGAGTTGAAATGTTGCCAATATTTGAGGGGTTCTTTAATCCGTCAAGCAGCCTGAGGCATGTCTGAGTAGGAGACTTGAAAAAGTATTACACTTTTAGACAATAATGATAATGAACAGCAATCTTTACAGTTTATGTCCAATGAGATGTTTTACTGTTTGGAAAAAGAAAGTTACAATTTATTGATTTTTATCCAACAATATGTTCTCAAAATCTTAACCCTATAGAGTGATTACACCATAGAAATGGACAGAAATGTATTTTTTTCTTCAATTTAAAATGTATTTTTAAACCTTTGAAATCAACAAAAAAATTGCAATACATTTTTTGTATAAAATATAGATTGTAATAATTATTTTACGTTGGATTTGGTAAGTTTTTGCTCACTACAATGTTAGTTTAAGATGCAAAAAATGCACCTATTTACCCACTGCCTCAAATTTGATCAACATTTTTAACATGGTGTAACTGTGTTCTAAAAAATGATCAGCCAGATTAGCATCCTTTTAATACAGTAAGTACTCGTTTAAAAAAATGAATACCAATAGATGAGATATTCTTTTGTTAAAGTTTTGAAAATTTCCAAAACTTTTCCAACCAAGTGATTTCACAGAGGCAGCCATTTTGAATTGAGCAGGAAAAGTCCTTCTACTGCCCCTAGTGGAATGAGGATGAACTACAAGGCGGACAAATGCACCATTTAAGGAAAGTTTGGATTATGCTAATGAGATGGGAGTAAAATATGAAACTAATAGTTATATTGGGTTAATCAAGCAATGGTCTGCGTGTTTTTAGGACTTTTTTCCCCCTTTATTTTGTGTGTATCCATTTGTGTGACTGCCATGCTGTTAAACAGCAGAGCCTTGCCAGCACTGCAGGACATGAGCCGAGTGTTTCTCTCTGTGATCCTAATAGAGGCCTAGATTTTACAGTTTCACTTCCAGGCGAGAAACCCAACGCCAGTAGTAATTTGGTATTTTATGAAATTTGCCAGCTTCTGCTTGATGACAAAATGACGAGAGATCTTTTCTTTTCATTTTTTTTTTTTTTTTCCCTTCAGGGCCTCTCTAAGCAAGGCGGTTCACACACACACACACACTAAAGATGGTTTCCCAGCTAAGTTACACAGATGGTAACAGAGGGCTGCACAACTCAATTGAAAGCATAAAAAAATAGATGCTTGTTTTTTAGCTTCAAAGTTCACAACAACAAAATGAGAAAACGATTTTCTCCGAGATGCCTTTTACCTTTCCACCACTCTTTTTGTCTGATTGATGAACGGCGAAACAGTCCATTAGAGGTTGAGAGGTCATACTGCAGTACTAAAGACATTAGTTTGCCATTACACACATTTGATGTTCAGAACACAATACTGCTTCATCGCTATGGGAACTGCTGTTCTCTTCCAGCTCCCTGAAAGGTCATTATGGGATGGGAAAGCCCAGTTGACCCAAGGCAAAGTACATCATTTGTCTTTTAGCACCAGGAGAACACACCTAACAAAGCAGACTGACCCCTATTAGAACACAGAGGATTTGGGCCATTTTTCAAAGCCACATAGGAATTTGCCATCCACTGAATTGGTCATTTAAGGCAAACAAATTCTGTTTTCTTATCGTTCTATCTTCGGCAAGGCTAAGCGGACACTCGCCTTTTACATTTTGGAAAAGCTCCTTTTGAAATGTGGAAGTGCTTGGAGATTTCAGATGTTCCATCTCTAAACTGATATATGCTTACCTAAACTCAGGCCTCCACCTGAGGCTTTACTCTTTTATCTAGCCTTCCTTTTTTTCTACATCTCTCTTTTTCTTTTTTCGCTAACTTGGGTCATCCAACCTCTGGTCTCACACGGCTGTGGCACTACCTTTATAAATAATGGAAGGTGTCCGGAGCTCATCATTCCAGCAAATAGGCTGCTCCATAATATGCGGTTCACTCCAGATAGGTTGCCATATAATATGAGGTCAGACCTCGGATGGCCACAGCGGGGAGGCATGGCAGCCCATTCATAATGGGTGCAATGGGTTTGGTGGGGGCAGTAATGTAGTTATGTGAGAGATATGCAGTTTATCTGAAAGGTGTGTAAGGAAGGACACACTTGTTCTGTTTCCCACACAACCCTATTTGGCTAAGTAGGACATACAAACAAATGTGGGCTTTGTGTGGTTTAATACACCTTTAAATAAAAGTATATTACATTTTTAACAAATGTATATTTTTTTAACCAGTTAAGTAGCAGTCCACGCTCACACCAGGCATGTGGCACTACGCGCTAAATCCGGGTTCTTGAATGTGTGTTTTCAAGTGGTTGGCACTTCAGTGAATTTGAAGGGACACCCTCCATACGTCACTCCAAAATCCAAGTCCAACTGGTTTAACTTTCAACTCACTTTCATTGGCCGCACGTTTCGTACGTAGAGCCAGAAAACGGTCATAGAAAATTACTTACTATGTGTGAGCGAAAACAATTTGAACGCAGAAACCAAAAATGTGCTTTTACCATCTATCCATCCATCTTCCTCCGCTTATCCGGGACCGGGACGCGGGGGCAGCAGTCTAAGAAGAGATTCCCAGACTTCCATCGCCCCCGCCACTTCCTCCAGCTCCTCTGGAGGAAGTATGCTTTTACATAACCTTTAAATCGGAAGTGGTCGCTTGAACAGGCGTTGCAGAGGGCAGTGTGACTAGCTTTAGAAGTTATTTAGGTATTAGCTGAGTTGCCTTTTTGTCTTTGTTTATATATATTTTTTTAGAGGTTTAACTGGTGTTGCCTATAACGTCCCACTCCAATCATCTTTTAATCTATTTTCAAAGCGTTCCCAGTGGCCTTTTGATTGTAATTATGTCGTTTTAAGCCAATATTTTTAAAAACTGTCACTTTCTAGAACATAGTTTCTACAGAGCAGCAGGAGTTCATTAGAAATTTGCTCAGAGTTATGGGCGGGACTGTTGACACGGAGTAACCCTCCCTGCCCACACTTCACGAACATCTATCTATTTACCCCCTCTCCCGTTAGCGTACAACCCCAACATGACATTACCATTGCACCAAAACGGCGAGCAATATTGGAGCCTTACAGTTTTAAACCAAATCGTATAGGCGTATATGGATCTTGTCGTCTGCAAGAGGATGCATCAGAATGGAAGGGAGCAGGGAGCTTGAGGCTTGGTGTAGTAGGTTCTACGTCTCACCAGCAAGCTTTTTAGAACAGAATTTTTTCTATCTGCTCCTGATTCACAACGATCTAAATAAAGAAATGTTCAAACATTAAAATTTTGAGTTTAATTGGCTTTAAATGTCCTTCGTCAGAAGAAAAACAGACAAAATAGCTTTTTAGAAATATATTTTCTTTTAAACGTATTTCAAAATTTCCTTAAAAAGGTGCGTTTGTTAACTAGTTACATAGAAAATGTTGAAAGCTCAAACTCAATGTACTCACTTTCAGCAAGTGTTTATTAAAAGAAAACGTTCACTGGAAACTGTATTTATTTGGACATTTTGCAAGCTTTGCTGTACTTTTATTTTCCCTTTGGTGACTCAAATTAGTTTTATTTCCCTTTTTTTCTACTATGTGCTCTACTCAGCTGTCTAACAGAAGCTTACTTCATTTTTTCTGTTGTTTTTTTTTTTATTATATTGAGAATTTTAGTTATTTTGCTTCCTTACCCTTCTCGCTTTCTCCTGTCACCTACTCCCTTTCTTTTCCCTCCTTTTCCACAGCTGTCTCACTCCACGTCTTCTGCTGCCTCAGACTCATTACACCCCACCCACCCTCACCCCCAGCCTGTGTGAGAAGCTCTCCACATATAATATGATGACCATCTGCTAGGCTGAGCCACGCTTCCCAAAAGCCCCAGGGCGAGATGTTTATCTGTTGTCCCCCCTCTCAAACTCCTTTAAGGATGCAAAACATATCAGCAATCACTGCAGCTACAATTAGCACAGGTGTGGCTGAGCTGTAAAGTGATCAGGAGAAATGGGAGGAAACATAATTGAAGTGGATTAGAGCGGAGAGGTGGGAGGGGGGGAAATGAAATAAAAATTTCAGAGGCTTGGACAGAAGCCCTTGTCTATGCTGCTGTTTGAAATTCACTGGGCTGTGATTAAAACTGGTGCAGAACGGTGGAGAAAGTCTTGGCAGGGAATAAAGGGGTTTTAACAACTTTGCTGCATTTTTTCCAGCCGTTTATTTCTTTAAATGCGGTTCTGTCGGACTGAAACATGTTGCTGACGAGTGTTAATGTCTGTTGCATTGCTGAAAGTTTCTTATTTTCACAATAAACCTCGTCACCCTTCATCAGCTTGTTCTAAGGAGCTTGTACAGCAATGGACTATGTATGTGAACAACGGCAACATCTAGCACTTGACAAAAGTCCTCTTGTTGTCATCATCCAACAACATGGCAGCATGCGTTTGCACATGCACATGCAAAAATCAAAAAAATATTTCCCTCCACCGAGAGTCCCACCCTCACACACACACACACGCGCACCATTTTGGTTTGCTGAAGCTGGTTTGAAATATTCCACAGCAGTCACTCATGAAGAGAAATTCTTAATAATAAATATCCAGCCAATAATGAATGTGCTGCTGGCTGCAGTTGTCTTGGGGGCATAATATCTAATTTCCTCCCAATGTTTCATATCCCTACTCCTGCATGTCGACACAGTCCATCATTACAACCCAATGCAGGTTCCTATCACTTTTATTTATTTTTCAAATCAATATATAAATCAAACATTGGATAGATGAGATCCAATAAATTACAAGAGTGCCAGACAAATACAGAATGTTAACTGTGTACCAGTGAGGAGATTTCTGTGGGTGGTTCCTGGTAAATGGAGAATATGTAGAATAGTGAAACAACAGCAATCGTAATTATTAAAAAATAAAAAAAATGGTAAATATTTAACGTAATCTACTATATAAACATTTGGTGGAACATCTCGGACATTTGCAGAAGTAATTAGACATTAACTTTAAAGCAAAAACTCAGATGTTGAGGAGTGATCTTATTGGAAGGACACACCCCTACCACTTTTTGATGTGAGACTTTTGTTAATGCATCTAATTAGCCACTTTATAACTTTAATAACTTGTACTAAAGAAAAGAAGACATCATGAAAAAAGATTTTGTATTAACAAGAACATGTTAAAAAGGTAGCAGAGCAACAATGATTAAGCAATAGTTATTTCTCAATAGAAGTCTATGGGATTATAAATTCTTGGAGCTGGCAGGTACTTCCTGTTTGGTACGCCAGAGGGGCGGGGTCACTCAGTCCAATTCTTATCAATCTCAGTCGTTCTGTACTCAATCCTCATTTAGGACTCATGGGGTAAAGGGGACCAACCTGTCAGCATGAGTATGCACCCATAACGTGAAAGATGGGCTCAGAGGGCAGGCAGACACACACAGCTACACCTGAAACCGTCGCTCTCAGCTGGAAATATGCTAACATCAGGGCAAATAACATCAAAAAGCACCTTGGCAGGGATGCCACATGCATTTGTGAGGAAGTAGCATGAGAGGGTGTCAGGTCAGGCAGCAGCAGGGGTTTGAAGAAGATTCCCACTGGCAGTGATCCACTCAGGAGACAAATGAGAACCCCACAGCTCTATGGTAAGCATGCAGACACAGAAACAGATAATGCTGCAATAATAGCTCTTCATTAATCTTAAATATTTCAGGCTTTAGAAAAGAGTCACTTAATGTCAGCAGCTGAAATTAGAACATTTATTAATTTTTCTTTAAGAAACTAGCACATTGGGGTTAAGTGACTTCTATTTAACTTTTACGTTGTACTAGAGCTATTTATAATGTCATTTTTTTTCCAAATAAGATATCAGTCATTACTGTTTCCTTTTAAACTTTGTTCTTGCTGACTTTGAAGGCATATAAACCATTGAAAAATTAACTGCTCAATACTTACTATTCACGATCACCCTCAGGTCTAATGCTACTTACACGCCGGGCATATGATATGCATTGAAGTATGCTCTTAACATGCTTTTAGCTGGTGTTTACACTGGACTGTCGCTACTCAATACTAGCACGTGGACTTGGTATAAAATATCAAAGTGGTGCAAATCTCGAGACCAGGGGTATCAGAGTCCAGGCCTCGTGGGCCGGTGTCCAACATGTTTTCCAACCAACTTACCAGTGAGGCTGTTGGCTAAATACACCTGATCTGGGTAATCAGCAGCAGATAAGGTAGGATTTCTGGAAAACCAGCAGGAGGCCGTCCCTCGAAGCCGGGAGCTTGAGACTCCCGCTTTTAGCTGAAAAACTTCTTATTTTTAATAAATAATGAGGTGAATAAAAAAAATAATGCCTGATGTCCCCTTAGATGGACAAATCAGCCAGTGTCAGTTCTTCCTTATTTCGGAAATTCACTTCTAGCTGAGATGCATCAATATTCTGGTAATCCTGAATTACTCCTGAGTTTAGCACAGATGGCCCATGTTGCACCAAAGTTATTATAAATGCGTATTTTTTACTGGCTTGTACTATTAGCTTCAACTATGCCATCATTTCTGAAATGCCCTCCTATATTTAGCAACAACAATAATAATAATAACACTTTTAAATAAAATAAAAAGCACCTTTCAAGGACACTTTACTAATTAAACAGAGTAAAAATAACAAATTAAATTGATTTAATCAGATACGGTGTATAAAAAGCCAGGTGATGCATGACATTTCAAAGAGATTAATTTGGAGTGAGTTTGAAAATAAATAAGCAAAAAAGAAAAGATACAGTGACACACATTACATTGAATTTATCATAAAAGGGGTAGTGTTTCAAATAGTAAATTTGCATTTGAAAAATATATTAATAGATGCTTATAATTGTTAATTCCCCAGTTTCTCTTAAAAAATAAAACGGCACACACAGAACTGACCTTTTAAAATACTACATACTGTTTAAAAAACATTACATGTGCTGCTACAGTGACATAATTTAATCTGAATTGAAATACACAGCATTTATTCATTAAAAATAATAGCTCACATCCATGTAACTTTTGTTATTTATTTCATAAGGTAAAAACGTATTAAAAGTAATCACAATTTTTTATTCCAGCTTTGTTGCCATGATTTTGTTACAGAAAGAAACCTGAAGTTGCAGAAATCCAGTTTGAAACAATTATATACAGTATCCTCTAATACTACACAGGAAAAGCAGATCTAATTTAAAAACAACAGCAAAGCATGAAGGCATTTGCTCTAATATGGAATATATAACAAATAAATAATCCAGTTGTCTGCCGTACCGAATGCAAAACAATTTAACGCATCAGTGGCAGCTGCCTATTAATTTCCTGTAGAAGGAGCAAGAGGGAAGCCTGGAAGCACTGATTGGAGGGACAACGCAGCCGCATCATGTATCACTTCACAGCAAAACAATACACAAATAATCACATAAAAATGTGCACACATTTATTCCACATAAGCAAACAAATGCTGTTTCCTGGGATTTCAGCAGGAGCATGGTGGCAATACAAAGCAAATTAAACAAAAAAAAAAAAAACCTCAGATGGTGGGGCCCTGATGGGATGCTTATCCTTAAGGCGATGCATCCGTAATACCTCCCTCCCCTCAGGCAGGTTGTATTCTCCTTTCCTGTGCATTTGTTGAAGATTTCTGTCTGCTTTAATTATGTTTCTGGCTTCTGATTCGCTGCACTCTTTTTTCCCAAAATTATGTAAGGAGGCGTAGCAGCACCAGTATCTTTGTCTGGCGTTGGTCCAGGCGAAAACATTTAATCGTGCACAATAGGGGAGGTGATGGGGCTTTTAATCCAAAGGTGTGGTCTGCTACAGAATGATCCATGACCACGAGACAACCATGTGCTTCTACTACAGTTATGATCTTTTATTAAACAAAAGCTGCAAATATGCAAAATTACACTTCTTTGTAGAAGCAGTGAACATTTTTTGTCACTCTTCTTCCTCCTCATTTACCTTTTCTTCTTAATTTGAATTTATCTTTTGCCATAATTGTTTTTTTATTATTAATTATTATTCCTTTCCTCCGATTATAGTCATGGGAAGTCATTGTAGGCTCTAGAAGAGCCTTGGATGAGGATAAAAACACAAACATACACAATTGGTCAATTCTTTCTTTAGGGTTTAAAAAAAAAACGTGCCCCACAGACATGATGTCTGTGTTTTCCTGCAATTAATTAATGGGTCCCCAGCTAGTTAGCAAAAGGCAGCACTTGTTTTACCATCCCGACCACGCGAGGGTGAAAGGGGTTGGAGCCGGCTCGCCTTGGTAGCTGCAGGCTTTTAGTTTTGAGCCCCTGGATTTGGGCTATTTTTAACGAAATCCCTTTATGGATAGATAAATCTGATTTTATGCACGAAAAGTCTCCCGGGTTTCAATTAACTGGGGGGTCATGCTGAGGATCTATCACAAAAAAGAAAACGGAAAGAGGAACAGTGAGAAGAAAGAGACAAAACGATTCAAAATAAACAGCAAAGCCCTCCATTAATGCGGTCTAATTAAACATTTGTAAAATTGATAAACTGCACGTTGTCTTTTGGTTCTTTTAATCGAATCAACCACAGGTGCCCAACCTTTTTCCTGTTCTCACAATCTATCCAAACAGCTGTTTTTGTAGCTTTTTAAAAACATGTTTTGTCATTCTAGAACTTAGGAATCAAAGAAAGTTTGTGTTTGGGAATTTCACAGTTGTGTCTCTTCAGTACTAATCTTCTGGGTACCGCTTTAAAAACCTACTACAAAGGGGTAAGAAGGAGCGCTGGGATTCGATTTAATTCCCAAAACATAAAGTTTCACAGCTTCCCGCTGCACAATGAAGGTAGATTTTACTTTGAACCACAGCGCTCTGTTTAATCTCAAGGTTTTGAGGCTTAGTCCAACCAACAGGCTCAGAGGAAGTCGCAGTGAAGCATCCATCTTGTTCAGGAGACGGAATTTACTGTTATACCAACAGATCAGCTTTTAACGTGGACTTTATCTAGTTTGTTAAACGCATAAATTCTACATTTTGCTAAGTAGACACTGGGCACATGTTGCGTCTTTCAGAAGGCATAGAACGCGGGTTCCTGATCGCACTTTTGGTATTTGCTGTTCATACTTGACTGTCATACCAATGATAGTGCATGTTCCTGCAGTTGGAAGAGGCTCTGTGTGAAATGTCAAAATGGTGCAAATCTTGCTCCAGGTTTTTTGGTTTTTTTACAGCTCTATTCTGATATAGGAAAGTCTTGATGTCATCTACTTCCGACTGGGCACAAACCACAATTATTAATGTCTCCTCCATAATCATTTTCCAAACGGTTTGCACTTCTGTGAGCTAAAGGGGATGCTACCCAGGCGTCACAAGCAAATATGTGTCCCTGATTCAACTGGTTTAACTTTCCGTGTGAGTTCAATGGCTGCACATTTTGTACGCAGAACTCGATAGCAGACTTTAAACTTGCGTAGCAACGCGTGAAGAAAGAATTTTCAGCTTACTCACCCAAAACACGCATATACACGCATTTCCATAGACTTTTCATTGGATGTGGCTGCATCAACGCGCGTTGTTGAGGCCAGTGTAAATTTCGTATTTCAGGTCACTCAGCATTTCACTGTTGTCATGAAATGTTCTCAATATTTACAACATGCAAAGCAAAACTTGCTGATTGGGGAATAATTCCTTTCACAAAGTGTGAGTTCACGTGATCACGTAATGTGTATTAAGCTAATTTGAAGCTAGTTTTTTTTTTTTAGCTCTGTGATAGTTGCCATTTAGTTTGATTATCAAGTAAGTAAACTTTATGAAACAAGCACAACAGTTGTCACATGGTCTTTAGGGCCTTTGCCGAGTATTTGATGTTCACTTGTCAGTCAAATAACCACCTCCATTTGTGCAGAATTTCAAAGCCAAACATGATCAATTTAACCATAAACACAAAAAACTAGAAATTCAGGGAAGGTAGCTGCACAGATATTCAGAATTCTCCACTGAGCATGCTCAGAGATCCAATCTACCAATTAGAGATCCCACATCTCCAAATGATCTTTTTCTTTGTCTTTCTTCTTGCATTCTTGTCCTTTAAGCATTTGTTTCTGTAGCCAGAAATGACTTAATATGAACAAATTCCTGGCAGGAACGGCAGAGGGAGGGTGCCCGTTGGAGACAAATTATCCAAATTAATTTCTAATTTAAAATCCTATGCTTTTTATAACAAGCTTTGGGCACCAGGTGCCCAAGCAAGGCAGATAGAGAGAAACAATTGTTCAAAGTGGAGAGATGGGAAACTACATAAACAGATGTTTTATCAACCCATTAACCAAAAAAAAAGTTATACAGTCATCAAAAAGATTTATCTTGACATGGTGGGCTGAATCCGGCCCTTCTTAATTCAGCTATTAGAGATCATCTAAGTAAAAAAAGAAGTGAAGAAAACAGCTGGTCCAAAAGTTTAGGCCTTGAATCTCCACTTTACTCTAATTAGTGGCCTCACATCTAATATTAAGAAGTAAAGAGAACCCAGAAGCAATGATCATGGGTCAGTCTCTTAGAATCTGCGACATATCTGCACATAATAACCTCAGGGGCTTATGATAAATGGCGACCCCTCAGCATGGTCATTTAAAATTGTGTAGAAGTCCTCAGATTCTCAAAATGACCAATTAGAATCCTGTATTATGGCCACAGATGCTGCTTTTACACATCCTCTGGTCATAATTTATGCCTATTACTAAGGATTAGATGCATCTCATCCTTCCAAGGGCTTTTCTGCTGCAAACAGTTAAATGATTCATTAAGTCCTCAAGCTTGAACTAGAATTACGACAATACTTTTTGAAGAAACATCTGGATAACACATATAAATGTACTTTGGTTGCCTAGAAAGGTCAACAGACGGGGAAGACGGAAGGTAATGTTTTTGAAAGGGTAAATCATAAAATTAAGGAAAATTGAAATTGTATTTTTGAATATTGCTATATTAAACTGAATTTTCCACTTTGTTTAAGTATTGTTTTAAATTTGTAAGGTTGCATTTGGACAATGGCATCCCAATCTATGAAGACCACTACAAGACATTTTCAGTTAGTGAAAATATTGGCTACACAAGTTGAATGAATGACTGTACAAGTTTTTGTCAGAAAAGAAAAGAAAATAGTTACCTTAGTATGTAAATAATAAATGTTTCAGTCATTATAGGCCTTGTTAAGCATGCCAACTTGTAACTACATGTTTAATCACCAATCTACCCAGAAGCCTACAGCTTGTTTCAGCTAATATCAAATAATGGCACAACTCACCGTGTAATGAACAAACACCCAATTCTCTCCACAAAGACACGCACGCAGCCTTCCTGCTACGCCCTCCAAACATGGCGCAGCAGAACAGCAAACGTGGACATGTGTCTCACGTTTCAACTCTTGGGGACAAAAATGCTTGTTGTGCTTCAGTTTCAGTTGGAGTTTTAGCAGAATTTCTGGGTGCGTTGCTGGCCTGGGGAGAGGCACGGCAGCTCTGTAATTAAGGACAGGGGGAGGAGGATGTTCGTTAGATGCAGTGTCCTCATTAGTGTAAGTTCCACCCGGAGGTGGTGCTGAGCCATGGACAACTAATGAGGAGCATATTGTAATGAAGCAAGGAACCAACAATTGCGAGTACATGCTTGGGCCTTTTAAACTGGGCTGTGAGAAAGTACTGATTCATTTGGGGGAATGGAAATTAAATCTTTGCAGTCTAGTATTAATGGATAGGGGTATAAGATATCATCTGTATTTTGAACAACACTGATTACCACCTGTAACTGTGAGATTACAGACTTTTTTGACTACCAAAAGTCTATGAGCATGAGTTTGACTTCGACCATCTATTGAATTATAGTTAAAGTGTTCCCAGTGATTTTTTTTTATTATGATTATGCCGTTTTTGGAAAAAATGTAAAAAAAAAAAAAGAAGTTGTTTTATTACAAAAGTTCTGCAACGCCCTACTTCCTGTCACCACTTCTTGGCATGTTTACATGCTCTCCTGTTTACTTACAGCCTTTCACCCCCCCAAACTAACAATACAACAAAAACAGTGAACAAATAGCTCGAGCGGGGAAGATGAAGCGGCAGATGGATCTCGCCGTCTACAAGTGGATGAATCAGAATGGAGCGGAGCCGGGAGCTTGTGGCCTGCTGTAGTAGCTTCTACGTCACAACTACAAGCTTTTGCAAACAGTGTTTTTGCATTTGCTCCTGAATAACAATGATTTGAATACAGAAATACTCAGAAATGCAGTTTTAAGCAGAATTTTTCTTATCTTACATCATAAAAAAGAACGCCACAATAACATGTTAAAAACACAATTTTCATCAGTGTGGATCTTAAAGTATTAACTGATTGGTTTTGCATATATGTGATCCACAAATCATTGTCACATACAAACACTGTTGGGGCACACAGGCCCTGAGGCTGAAGGCCGCTCTGTCACTGATCCACACACAAGCTATCTCCCAGCATGCTTCTCACACAAGTAGCCTACCGTACAGGTAATCTCACTTAATCATCTCAGAGGTCATCACAAAGTGAGGTGGGGCAATAATTGCTGGAGTGAGCAGGAAAAAGTGAAGCATTGCAGGGACATAATCGGTGGGGGGGTGAAAAGATGGGATGATGTGAGCATGGAAAAAAGATGAAGAAAGAACAGGACACATACACCCACACACAGCTTTTTGTCTGGGCAGTCTTTGCAATTCCTCACTTTATAAATGATTTAGGTTTTACTGTTTTATTTGAATATATTAAGTAATATTAAAAAGCAGCCTGTTTGTTTGTCATCTTTAAGTAATAAGTGAAAGTAAGTAATAAAAACAATTGGCAAAATAGGTTGATAATACTTAAAAGAAAAAAAGAAAAAAGGAAGTTGTGACAAGGAGGAAGAAAGCAGGAGGGTAATATGGTGGTGAAAGTGGCAAAGAGATGGAGAAACAGAGGGGGGCAGAGTGACAGTTATCTCCCCCAAGGCCACGCAAGGGCTGGCCCCCGTCGGCCTGACAGCCAACCAAACAGGTATGCCGTAAGATGATTTAAGGTGATAATAACTTTAGCGGATGGATGATGTCTCTCCAGTGGCTGCTGAAACGTAATGAATGAAACATTAGTAAATACTACTAAAAACATGATTAGAGATCACCCCCCCACACACACACACACACACACACACCCACACACACCGCTGACAGCAGGCGATAAGGATAGGGGGAAAAAAGATGAGTTTGCAAATGTGTCTTCAGCATCACCGCCTCCCACAGACTCAAACACACACACAGTCTTCTTCAACTGCTCCTTACCCTGTCCATTTCTTTTATTCGTCCTCAGTGCTTTTGAATAAAAGATGAAAGAAAACGGGGGACCTCAGGAGGCAAATATGTATCTGCGTGTCTCTCTGTGCGCCTCTGTGAGAGTATGATTTCTGTCCTCTGGGTCTGTTGCCACGAGACCAAATGATATGTGTACAGCAAGGTGTGCCGCCTGCAGATATGCACAAACCTCACAAAGTAGACGATGAGACAAAGCTCTGGAAATGCAAGGTGAAAAGAGACAAGGTCTCACTAAAATAGATATTCACTGCATTGCCTTACGCATCTGTCAGCCCCGGTGCCAGAGTTTTCTAACAAATGCTGCCTCTGATTTATATGAAAACAGTTGTTGGAATCTATTAATATTACAGCAGGACTTACATTAGTCAGTGGAACATTATTTCAGGCAGTGAAACATGAACTAAAAGCAGTATATTTTAAAGTTAAGACTAGGATTCTGCATGTAGAAATGATAGTTTTTCAGATTGATAGTACCTGACCTGGTATTTGGGCAGCAAAAGAACTTCATGTAAGAAGAAGTTGTTTGTAAAATCACATGCACCCTATATTCCGCTCTATAAGACATACTTACTTAAAAGCCTTGATTTTTCTCAAAATGCGAAAGTGCACCTTATAATCGGGACCTTGTGGATTAATTCTGGCTGTGCTTACTGATTTTGAAGTGATTTTGAGAGGCATGAGTTGCAAACAAGGTTGGGCGTTTTTGTCAATATACTAAGGTGGCTAATGTGTAGCGGTGTCGGACTGTGTTTTGTTTTATTTATTTTTTTTACATGAAGGATCCCTCCTTCATGTGGTCGTCCCGGTGGTTTCTTCATTTTTTTTGGTTGAGAGTTTGCATAGCCACAGTAACGTTTGTTTTAGCGATACCAGTCTGTTTTTTTTACTTAATGCAAATAAGGTTGGGAGTTATTCTGAATTCACTATGTTTACATGTTACAAACATGTAAACATAGTTAATAAATTCTGACTGACTGACAGAATTGTCTGATTCATTTTTAACGTCGTAGACTTTAAAAAAGAGTCTCTAGTGTCAAAGAGTCAGAGATCTAATTCTGTATATATAGAGTTACTTAAACTACCGGTAATTCTTCTCAGTCCTTCTTCAGTCCTGGTGCATTGCCTATCTATGCTAGGAGAAGATCCCTCCTGTGGACATCCATGTGGTTTCTTCTGATATTCAATGGAATCAGGGTCTTTTTTAGGAGTTTTTCCTTACAAGAAAGAGGGTCGAAGATGACCAGTTTAGTTTAGTCTGTTTAATTTAGTTTACCAATCAGATACTCTATTTTATGACTTTAAGGTCTTATTCAACTAGTGAAGCCAGTTGAGACAACTGTGTTATAATATTTTGTATTATAAATAAAACGGAAATTAATTTTTCCTCACTTAATGGTACCAGTTTGGTGCGCCTTATTTGTTACAAACCTTTGAAAACTGATAATTTATTGGCGCCCTAAAGTGCAGAAAATACGTTATGTATTGAAGCACACAAACAGACACATCCACTGTGGCTTTGTTGACCTCCAAATGTGGGCAGGCCAGCAGGAAGTCCTCATTGACCTATTTATGACCATGTCTTTAAGTATTCATCAATAAGGTAAAGTTAAAGTCCCATTATCTTTCACACACCTAGGTGACCCATCCCCTGCAGGAGCGGTGAGCTGCAGACACAGCCGCGTGGTTTAACCCCCGATCCAACCCCTTAATGCTGAGTGTCAAGCAGGGAGGCTTTGTGTCCCAATTTTAGAGTCTTCGGTTTGACTTGGCCTGGATTTGAACTCACAACCTTCCAGTCACGTGGCGGACACTCTACCACAATCTCTGGGTTGTGTCAGGAAGGGCATCCGGCGTAAAAACTCCGCCAAACCACCTGTGCGAATCAGTGAAAGCTGACATGCTGTGGTGACCTCTGACGGTATGTGCCGTAAGCTGAACCTCAAAAGGATTAGATAATAAAACATCAGCACTAAAAAATAAGCTCACACAAATGTGTTTTTGACTTCCATTTTTAGTAATCATTCAATAGTATTGTGTTCAAGAATAACTCATGCCTTGGTCACAACACCCGTAAAAGTCTACCCCCGTACGAGTTTTGTGGGTTTTTGGGTTGTGGGGGGTTGTAAACAGGAGGGGCTGCATCTTAAAGGAAGCAAAGATCTGTCTTGCAGTTCCCTCGAGGCTCGTGTGGCCACCTTATGAAAATGAAACATTTAATGGTCATGTATGTAGTGAGTGTACTGTGAAGTATTTTTTTAAAGTAATGGAGGTGGCATGCACTTTCGATATATGAGTAATTTCGATATATAGTTATGGAGAATTCAAGTCATTGGTAGGGGGACAGTAGTGGGTCCTTATAGATCACATGCAATGGTGCATGCACGGGGTGTGCAAGTGATGTGTAAGTGCCCGTAAGATGCAGGATGCCTACATAAATTATGAATGTTTAATTTCCTTTTTTCAAACAGCCAGGCTGCGCTTTCACGCAACAGTTTGAAAGGGCTGCCTGAGCATGCAGGGCTAAGGGGGGTTGAAAAAAATTTTAAAAAATTCTTACGGCCTACTTCCACTTTACTTACACTTTTACGTGTTGCTTAAGGTTAAATACAACCCGATGCCTGCAGCGTGCATGAACATTTTCCCCCTTATGACCTCATCGGGTTGTCTATATATCTTAAAATCTCATGCAGGACATCTGGGTGCACCGTCCAGATTGCCCGTGTCCACCTATAGGGACAGTTATGACTAAGGCATAGGCACTCAATCTTTGACAATTATGAGGGACACATTTTTATTTGTATTAAATGTCCTCATGAAAAGGAACACTTCTGTCTACAAATATGATCATAATGTTAAAAGTTATATTATTTAAAATTTCAATTTTATTTTCAAACTACTTTTGTACAGTTGTGATCATCAAAAAGTCAGTCATGTTAAATTTGTTAAAATCATATTCATGCAACTTCTCGCAAAACCTGCACTTTCTGGCTACTTTCTCCAATATGAGCCTGTGATATGTGGGCAATAATATTTCTATCACTCACATGCAAACCCCCCCCCCCGCGCGCACCCTACACACAGACACTTCAACGTGTTGCATCAAAGAGGCATGCCCCAAACGCTGCACCTCTCCTTTGGTCTCTGCCTCATGAGCAAGCCTCAAGTTAAGAGGTGGATGATATTAAAAAAGGAGAAGAAGAGCATGAAGATCAAAATTACCACAGCAGCAAAGCTGCAGGCGCAAAGCCCCAACAAGTTTCCCCCCCTTTCGTCCTCTGTCTCCCTCCTTCTCTTCTGACGCCACATGAAGCCTGGCTCAGGTAACTGCACTTTTTAATGATGCCATTTGCCTAATGCCTCCTTGTGCTTGTCAATCTGTCTCACATTATCCCTCATCTCACTGTATCATCCCCTGACTTCTGCACACCAAGAAGCCTCGCCTGAAACGTCGCTGCACCGGCCCATTAGGAGCATCCTCCAGATTAATTGGAGGGACATGCTATGTAAAAAAAAAAAAAAAAAAACAGAAGAAAACAACAACAAGCAACAACTAAATCAAGGGGGAAGGAGGGTGGTGATAGGCATATCTTTTATCCGACTTCTTCCCTATGCCTCTGCTTTCTGCTGATGCAGGAGATTCCACCAGGGCACAAACTGGGATGAGAGAGGAAGTCAAAAGCGAAAACCTGTTAGGCTGTAAGTTGACAGCTCATGTTCAAACTCTTCCTCTCAGTTCCTTTTAGATAGTCCCCCCTCTCTGATAATGCATCTGTTCATGTCAGTCTCTTCTAAACTCCTTCCCTTTTTCTTAACCTTTGAACTTCCTGTCTCTGTTGTCTGATATCCCTTTGCTCTTCCAGTTTTCTTGGGCTGCCACGTCACAAATGTGCCATGTTGCCTCATGCCTGACTTTGACTCAACACAACTCAGAGGTGAATTTCTAATGAGCTAAAAAACGACACCAGTTTTTGGACTTTGGCTACCAACAGCATATTTATAATTAAAGACCACTTGGAATGCTTTAAGAAATAAGATCACATAAGTGATCAAAGTGGAACTTTAAGTTGTTTACTCAAGCAAAGCTAAAAGTATGTTACAGTACAACTGTACTGTACATGTATGACAAAAAGTTAGAGTAAATAAAATGTATGAACTTGCCTATGAATGTCTAGTCAATATAAAAACACATTGTTTTTACTACATTATGCACTTAAAACTTGTAGACATTTTCACCATCAATGAAAATGATCATCCATTCTTCAGGATGAAAAGCTCACTAGAAGCTTTTGTGAATAGCTTTTGAATAGTTTAATAGCCTCAACCACACAAGGTAAGAGAACAGAGCGTCAATAGGATTGACGTTTCAATGGAATATTTCAGCTTGGGAAAGAGTGGGAGCTTAGATTGCAGGCAAACCCAGAAGTAACACGGAGGTGACGGGTTCACCTCAAGAGCATCTGAGGAAATAACAAGCCTTTTTCTGGAGAGATCAAAGTAAGAGTTAGACCAAAAATGAGAATATAAAATCAAGGTGAGGCATTTTTAAATGCTCAATCAATGTAATCAATCACTTGATGTTTTTTCTTTTTCTGACTGTAGAAACACAGACAACACGTAGTGTGTCTCTAAGTTTTAGAGTAATGTCACCACTCAATACGCTCAATAAAAAATGGCTAAAAACAGCAGCTGTAGAATAACTGGTGTGTTTTAACGAAGGCGGGAGGGGTTGCTCTTTAGAGCCCATGAGTGGACGGCCTGGTGTTTGAGGATGAGGGTGATCCCGGTGTGCCCACATCAAGAGCAGAACACAGTCTTCGTTACAAGCCATTAGACAGCCTCAAAGCTGATGACATGGGTGTGGAGAAGATTAATAAGTATCCGCATTCGCATGGTGTTTCTGTAATGCTTGCAAGCCTCATGTCGTTTGCTTGAGTGAGCGTCCAAGTGAAGATCACCTACAACTGCACAGCATGAGGCTTGTGATCCCTCATCATGTGTCAAAGACATTAAAGACGTACTAATCAAGAATGTTTTTAAATGTGCAGGAAGAATTTACAACCTGGAATGTAAGACTCGCATGTTTAATGAAATCCTCTGAGTGTACTGACAATTTTATTAAGCTTTAAATATATCCAAAGAATGACGCACAATTCCAGGTTTCATTTCTCAAGTGTGAACGTTTTATTGCATGGCAGTGATGTGGATCTTTCCCTTTTCCCCCCTTATCTTTTTGTCCAATAAAAAACGTTTGAATTAAATTCATTATGGCTGCTAGACCACCTCCCCCCCTCCTCCAACATGAGCTGCTTGGGAGGAAACTTCACAGTAAATTAGCTACAATTAGCGCTGCAGCACACATCAATGAGATTGTCCCTCTGAATGCTATTAAATAGCTGGCCAATCATATTTGAGTTAGTACAGTCAACCAGATCATTTCTCAAATTGGTGCTCGTCGTAAATGCTTGGTAAAGAAGACTCCTGTTCGGCTGGATGCAAGCAACAAGACTGGACTGATGGGAGAACCTTAATTAGCAAACTGCTCCAGATATGTGCAAGTCTATCATTATGCTGTTCTGCAGAATGTCTCCTTAATAAGCGATGATGCAAAGTCAGATGCTTGTTTTTTGAAATAATGGCTCTAATGGCTCTAAAACCTTTTACTCTTTCCGTCTGATTATCATCAGAAAACATGTTTTGCTAAATCTAAAGTTTTGTTGTAATACCATGTTCTTTTTTTGAAATTTGCTGCTTTATAAAAATGTTAAGAGCTATGAGCATCATGTTGATGCTCATGTGATCCTGCCTTCCCACCAGCCTTGAAAACCTGCATACGAGCGACCTCTTCCGATGAAAAGTCTATTTAAACACGTGCATATGCATGTTTTGGGCTTCCCCATTCAAAAACTTTTAAGTTTGCTTTTGGGCTCTACGTACAAAACACATGGCCATTGAAGGGATGTATGAGTAGCATCTTTATCAAAACACAGAAGTGCTAAGTGTTTGAAAATTGATCATGAAGGGGAAATTAAGTAGACATTAATTGCGGTTCGTGCATGCCCGGAATTCTATGACACTAAGTCTTTCATTTATCGGAATAAAGCAGATTTGCACCGCTTCAACGTTTTGCACCCAGCCTCTTCCAACCATGAGTACATGGGCTGGTAAAGCACATTTAGGAATGCCTGTTCAGCGTATTTTCAATCGTGTCACAGATGCCATGCGTGTACCTAGCTTGAGACAAATTTCAACCCCAAAAAAACAGCAAATACATAATTTTCTTTCCTCTTAAACCCAAACAAAATGTTTTTCCACTTTTAATTTTACAACAATGTAGCGTGTATTTTTGAATTTGCAATTCCCAACGCAAACATCTTTCTTTCATATCCATGAAAGAATCAGTCTCCAAACTTTCCGAAGACTTCATTGGCTGCATCTGTGTGTACCAATCATTTAAAGGTCATCAACATTTTTGAATTTCATTAACTACCAGGCAGTGGTTTTGCACAAACACCATCAACCAGTACTCATAAACCATAAAGTTAGATGTGCACCATTAATACTCGCAAAATCAGGTCTTAAAATCCAACTAATGTAGCATGAAATGTTGAAGCTTTGCTTCAGCAGTCAGAAACTGTAGCAGATGACCTTTTTCACACCGGGTATCCAAGGGCTTACATTATGAATGTGTGTGCCATCCCATCTCTTGAGACCCACACTCATTTACTGGTCCACTCTGAACCAAACACAAAGACCCAAATATGGTTTTAATGACTTTAAATTATGATTAAAAACTTAAAAAAGGTTTTGTTTTGTCTTTATTTACTTTTACCACAACCATTAGCAGGTAGAGTAGCTTTTTCTGTTATTTGACTTTTTTTTTTTTTTTTGTAGCAGAGAAGACAGAAACAGTGATAATTTTAACCAAAATAGATGTTAAACTATCACTGCCACAATTTCTGGAGATATTATTGGACATACTTTTTGGACAATGTGAGACGTAGCCTTTCCAAAAAATGTATTTACAACTCAGTTGCAGGGAGGGGGGCAAAAATTCCACATTCCAAAATGGGCTGGATTCAGTGAAACACCACCCTCCTGTAGCTTTTAGGGTGTTGCTAGCAGAGGATATTACTGTATATAACTCAAATTTACTTAGCATGTCTATAGCCGTCAGCATGTTGGAGGTAATCGTGCTGCTAAAGGCAATAAGAAATGAATTAATCTCCTTTTTGTGCCTGCACTGAAAAAAAATCTGCATATGTACAGGGAGTATATCAACAAGATTTAGCTTTTTGCTATAGATGGGGGAGGGGGGTTACTGACATGAACCCATTTTTTGCAGGAACGCAACAAACCAGGAGGTTTAAGGGCAGAAATACAGGACAGCCTGCTACAGAAATATCTGATTTAGCAGAAAAATGCTTAAACCAGTGAGATAGCAGACAGATTTATCTTTGGCTTTGCTTTTTCATACAAATTTGTATTTTAAATAAATACTTAACATTGATGGTCAAACTGTCTGCCAGGTGTTGTAAAGCATGAAGAACACCAAACCTCCTGAATGCAAACATTAAAGATGAGTTACACTGAGATGCTCACAAGTCTCTTTTTGCAAGTCCAACTCAAGTTTTGAGTCTTTGGCTTTAAATCCAAGTCAAATCTTGAGTCTCCAGCTGTAAATGAAATTGAAGTCTTACCAATATAATATTTTAATCTATTTTAAAAGTGTTCCCAGTGGTCTTTTAATTGTGGTTATAACTTTGACCCGTCCATTTCAGTTGCTGCGTCATGAAAAAGAGCTTTTCAAATATAGTGTTTTTTCTCCTGCTACTGATTCATCCTGATTTGAATGAGAAAATACTCAGAAATGCACATTAATTCCTAAATTATTTTATATAAGTCCTCCGTGATGAGAAAAAAGGCATAAGAACTTGTTATAAACACCAAAAATATGAGTTTCAGTTGAGTGGGTTTTTTAAGATGCTTACAAGTCTCTTTTTGCGAGTCCAACTCCAGTTTTGAGTCTTTGATTTTAAATCCCAGTCAAATCTTAAGTCTTTTGCTTTCAAGTAAATTACAGTCTCAAGGTTAAACTTTATATCACAAATATCATAAATTACTGTTTTGTACTCACAAATGTCATCATGCCACCTCAAAAAAACACAGGGGCGATGCAAATATTGGCACATTGTGTTTCTGCATCTTTAACAATAAAAAACAAAACAAAAAGGATGCTTTCAATCATAAATGCAAAAGCAATTATATGCACTGAAAACACTCCAACACAGACATAAATGTAACTCATGGCACACATATGTACTTGCTGTGACACAGACACACACTCTTAGCAGTAGACAGCAGGGCCCTGTCTCCAATCACGGCAGAGAATGGATCTGCAGTGTGTTGAGAGCAAACGATTTGAGGCATATGTCAAGTCCTTGCGAGTTCAAAACAAAGCGCTGTCAAAAACGCTCTGCCTTGGCCGGGCAACGCCATCTCTGCTCTGCTGTGCTCCACATGCAACGGGCAACACAATCTTCCAAGTCTAAGATGAGACCCATCATCATCCTTTTGCGTCGTCCTGTTCTTTGCCCCTGCAGACTGCTGTAGACTGTGTGCGCTGCTCCCATCTCAGCGGCTGCTGCAGATTTGCCTGCAAGGCTAGAGTGGGGGCCGCGACACCCGGGAGACTCAGTCCATTCACATTATCCAGTATGGAAGAAGCTGTTTGGCAGACCAGGAGTGAGAAGGAGTTAGAGAGAAGGAGAAGAAGAAAGAAAAGACAGTGGGGCAAAATAAAACTGTGTTTTAGAAGGCCGGGAAAAAGCCTGAGGTGGGGCTGAGGTAGAGCAACTTTGATTTTTAGTGTTGTTAAAATTTCTTCTCAAGAGAGAAACAACTTTATGAACCGAGTTTTGAAAACTTTTACACCTAGATGCCAGCAAGAGGGAAGAAAAATTGAAGCCTTCGCATGGATTTTTAAATTATGGAACAATTTTTGTCCCTGACAGTCATCGATTTTGTGTCACCTTGCTAATTAAGCAAGTCATAAAAAACACATATGTTATAGTCAGGATATTGAAAGGTTATGAAAAAATAGGTTTTATTAATAAAGGAAGAATTCGCTTTAACTCAATATTTAGGAATTTTCTTGTTTGTTTTTATCCTCTTTCACACAAATACCAAATTTCTATTTTGATTATCTGATGTCAGATTACTTTTTCTGTTTAAAAAATAATTTTTCCTCAAAACGTCAAAAATAAAACAGAAGCTAATTGTCCTGAAAAACCTCATTTCATTAATGATTTAGGATAGTGAAAAGGGATAAAAATTGACATTGGGCGGCAAAACATTTTTTGGTCACAGCTGGTATTTGTATCACAATGATCTCAGGGTTACTTCATTTAAAGTTGGTAAGGCAAAAAGGTTTATTTCATCTAAATTTAGAATCACCAACAACAACTTAACTTGGTGTTCCAAAGGATAAGGTGTAAAAAGAACAACCCAAGAGAAAAAACATTATGATAAACACGTAATGTAAGAAATTATTGATTTTTTTAGACCTCTAATTTTCCTAATGTCCTTAATAAATACTGTACAGCCTACAGTACAATAAACAACCCAGATGTTAAAAAACCAAAACAGAGGTAGAAATAGAAATGAATTGGCTACTAAAAGAAATAAAAACAATTGCACTTTATAAATATCTACACTCGTATGAATTTCTTTGGAATTTGCAACTATATTGTTCTGTAAAAGTCTGCAGAATTAAAGTAAACAAATCCTATCTTTTCATAAATACACATTCCTCTATGTATAATAGTTTAAGATTGTACATTGGTGTTCCTCACATGAAATCAAACATGATGGATAGGGTTCCTTTGCATCCCACAGGGGAGTGTATAAAAAAGTCTAAACCCAGATTGTTGAGTCCCACACGGACCCTTTCTCAAGACCCTGGAAAATGACTCCCGTAATCCTTCTCTGCAGGCAGGAAAGGACCCGCTTTGCGCGGACTTGTCGCTCCCCAGGTTGACACAGTTACCCAGATTTTCCCTGTTTATTTATGAGGCTTGACTTTTTAACAGAAATGGTTCAAATGTCTGTGCACGTGCAAGCAAATTCATTCAGCATGAATAACACAAAAAGACACTTCTACTAAATCCATTTTACACATAATAACCCCCCCCCCCCCTCTACTAAGACACACAAATATATACTGTTAATGGTATTCATCTCCCTCTGTCTTTAGTATGTAAAACTGATATGATAGATGATCGCAGGAGACGCAGAAGGGTGAAATGCACTTGTGCTGGTAATACCCCAAACCCCGTTCACAACAGTCGACCCAAGGCCCCAGCTAACGACTCCTTGCCAAGTAAATGATGATAAACATAAGCCCTCCTTCCACCACTGAGTGCGCATTACCTAATGATGTTCAATGGCAATGGTGAGCAGTAAAGACAACAAATATATTATACCAATGCATCTTAAATGGGTATCCCTTAGGAAACCCATCTGAATTGTAAATTCATGCACATGGCTCATTTTTCATATGCAGCCAGGGAAAAATTCCAAACAACTGTGTACTTAATGTGCAATGTTTTTTGCATTTTTACATCTTTATGGGCACTTATGGTTGTCTGTGTGTATTTATTTGTATGAAATGTGCAGCACTTATGCGTTGTCAGAGGCGGACTAGGCTTGGATTGATGTTTTCATGCTGTTGCATGCCACAGGTCAAATATCTAACAGTTTTGTAATAATAAACTCAGTGAGAAGGAGAGAAATTAAAATGTTTAGCTTACTTGTAGTGAATAAATCATGAAAATATTCAGGTCATATTAATGTTTTTTATTGAGAAACCCTGTAAGCAAATTAGGTTAAAAGTGTGCCTCAAATTAGAGCAGAAACTTCCCGTTTAATGTTTCATCTTTTTATAGTATGTAACCTTTATTTTTGTTTTGTCTTTGTTTGTTTTTTTGGTCCAACATAATTCATTTTAGGGTATGTTCCCAATTTAAAGTCAACTTTTGCACAAAGACCTTTTTTATTAAGAGTCTTGTAATCATCCAGAACAGAACACATTCTTTAAAATGAAAGAATAGCTTGAATCTGGGTCATTACTCAGAAATCCAGCAGCCTTTGAAACACAAACTCTCTGTAACAAAGATCTCCTTCGTTACTTTAGTAAAGTTATAGGTATGGTACGTGGGCACACAACATTGTAAAAGGTAACATTTAAAAACAGAAATAATTGTCACATTTTATAGGTTTGAATAAGGGTTTATTGGGGTCTGCATGATTTTAGTTTCCTGTGTGGTGTGTAGATGAATTGGCAGCTACCTGGAAGAAAGGAATGTTAGTTTCATTATAATTAGGTTAAGATGTGACTGCAAGATGGACTCACCTGTGTTTGTCTTTTCCAGTGTGGTCCAGCAAAACCCTTCCCCTACGAACAGATCTATATTTAAGGTTCCGGGAGAATCTATTCAGAGGCCTGAGGGGGGAGTCATTGTATTTGGGAGATATTTGTTGTTTTAATGTTTCTACCTGATGCTTTAAATTAGAGTAATAAAAATGAATTGGATTTTAGAAGTTGTTTAAGGAATTTAGAATAAAGAATTTAGCCGTTTTTATATGAATTGTAGATTTCAGTAAAGGTAAACCTCCCTCCAGGAAGGAGGAGATGGTATGCTTAATTAGTATTTAAACCACCTGTAATTTTAGTGGCGAGGCCCCTTGCGTTTGTGAATGTGTTGGACAAATAAATATCTTTACTAATTTAACCCAACCTCTGAGAACTTCCTACACTCCCACTGCTCAAAGGCCAGCCGGTGACAAGTGGTGTCAGAAGCGGGATCTACCCATGCAGTAGGAAGGAGAAATGACTAGAGGTGGAAGAAAGACTCCCCTGGAGGAGCAGCAGGATGAAGGAGCAGCAGCAGCTTCTGATGCTGGGGCAACAGGCTCTAATCCTGAAGAGCAAATGGAAGAGTTAAAAGGACTAGTAAAGTCACTGATTAAAGCTCAAGCCACTCGGGATCAGAAACTGGACAAAGATGTTTCCCGCCAAGAACAGAGATGGAAAAGTATGCAACATCAATTTCAACAACTTCAGTGTCAAGTTAATGACTTAACAGAGCAGAAACTGGAACAAGGGATGCAGCAGGATGAAATGGAGGATGACGACGAGGATGATGATGCACAGCCAAGGATCGGTCCAGTAGCTTTGGGTGGGGTGCCACAAAGAGAACCAAGACTTCCCCAATTAACTCCAGAAGACGATATTGAACACTTTCTGGCTACGTTTGAAAGAATGGCACAGGTGTGTCGCTGGCCAAAAGAGGACTGGGCTATTCGATTGGTTCCACTGCTCACTGGAAAAGCACGGACTGCTTATGTGCTCATGGACATTACTGACTCAGTTGACTATGAAAAAGTGAAGGACTCCATTTTAGCCAAATATGAAATTACAGCAGACACTTATCGCCGTCGATTCCGATCGTTAGTGATCGAGGAAGGAGAAACACCAAGAGAACTCTACGTGCGCTTGAAGGAGCTGTTC
The DNA here is from genome assembly GCF_053564925.1 of Oryzias latipes. Classification (NCBI taxonomy): domain Eukaryota; kingdom Metazoa; phylum Chordata; class Actinopteri; order Beloniformes; family Adrianichthyidae; genus Oryzias; species Oryzias latipes. The sequence continues at coordinate 16,842,909 of NC_136256.1, read as the reverse complement.
CTGAGATGGATCAAACCGGAAAAATTGTCAGTCAAGGAAATATCCGAGCAGATAATTCTTGAACAATTTTTGAGGATGGTACATCCCGAGCTGGAGGTCTGGATCCGTGAGCATGACCCGAAAACAGCAGAGGAAGCAGCTCGCCTGGCAGAAGTCTTCACATCAGCCAGAAGAGGGACTCAGCATCATCCCTTTGGCCGGGGGACCCGCTATGCCCAACCAAGTAAGTCCACTGGGGGTGATCAAGGGGTTGGTCAGTGGCAGGGAAAAAAAACTTTCAATGCCAGACAGTCTGGACCCCAGAACACTGGCCATACTAGAACAGTGCCCTTCAAGCCTATTAAAAAAGAAGTGAGGTGTTACAATTGTAATGGGTTGGGTCACACTCAGTACTTTTGTCCAGCATTGAAATCCAAACCTTCTCTCTGTCTGGTCCCAAGACCAGAAAACAAAATGGCGGTTGAAAAGAATAGCTGTATGGTTCCAGTATTAATAAATGGACAGCGGTGTGAAGCCTTACTTGACTCAGGAAGCTTTCAGTCACTAGTCTCTGCCAAGCTGATTTCAGAGGAAAAGCTAAGCCAGCAAACAACTACAATAAGTTGCATACATGGAGATGAGCATGATTATCCTACTGCAGAGGTGTACCTGACAGTAGGTGGTCAGACTTATGTGTTGTCAGTAGGTGTGGTACCATCACTACCATATCCAGTTATACTGGGAAAAGATCTTCCTACTCTGTGTGATCTTATCCATCACTCTGACACTAACCTGATTGCTGGAACCAGTAACAATGAGGGTGCGAGTGTGACACTTATTGAGCCATTTGGGGTAGAAATAAAAACAGGCCAAGAACCGGAGCCATCAAACTCCTGTTTTGTAGTCACCAGATCTCAGAGTGTAAAAGAAGCACTGAGGGAGATGCCATTTTTTGATGAAGAGTTTGAGGCCCAGTTTAAGCCCAGGAAGACGCGATCAGAAAAGCGACGGGAGAAGTTCAAAGGTCAGTGGATGCAGGTACAGTCAGAGCTCCCAAAACCAATAGAGGGAATGGGGTTTAATATCCCCACCAATATAGGTACGCTACAAAAGGAAGATCCAACACTAAAAGCTTGGTGGGATAAAGTAACCGAGACCGATGGCCTACCACAAGGACAGGTTAGCTGCCTGGATGAGGTGCAATATGTGGTCAAGGGCGGTATTTTGTATCAGAAGAAGGGACCAGTCGAGGCATTAGTACTTCCACAGCAGTTTAGGGCAACTGTTATGGAAATGGGCCACTCTATTCCATGGGCAGGTCATATGGGGTTTCAAAAGACATTAAACAGGATCAGTTACCGTTTTGTCTGGCCTGGAATGTATGTGCAAATCCTAGAATTTTGCAATTCGTGTGAAGTGTGTCAGTTGACCTCAGGAAAGGGAGTAACTCGAGCACGGTTGCAACCTATGCCAGTTATTGAAACACCGTTTGAGAGAATAGGGATGGACGTGGTCGGCCCTTTAGAGAAAAGCTCAGCAGGTAACCGATACATATTAGTTGTTTGTGATTATGCCACCCGTTATCCTGAAGCTTTTGCCCTCCGCTCTGTTAAGGCAAAGTATGTTGCTAACTGTCTTTTGCAACTATTTTCAAGGGTAGGACTACCCAGAGAAATTCTCACTGACTGTGGCACAAATTTCCTTTCTAACTTATTGCAGCAGGTTTATAAGTTGTTAGGGGTTAAAGGACTTAGGACCACCCCTTATCATCCCCAAACGGACGGGTTGGTGGAAAGATACAACCAGACTCTTAAAACCATGCTGCGCAAGTTTGTCTCCAACACAGGGGCTGACTGGGACCAGTGGCTACCATATCTACTGTTTGCTTACCGAGAGGTGCCGCAGGAGTCAACAGGATTTTCACCATTTGAACTGCTGTATGGACGCCAAGTGAGGGGGCCACTGGATCTATTGAGAGAGTTCTGGGAAGAGCCGAAGCAAGACGGTGACAGTGTCATCTCCTACGTGATCAAGATGAGGGAACGTCTGGAGGAGATGGCAAAGTTTGCGCAGGAGAACATGAAAGCAGCCCAGGTACGTCAAAAGACCTGGTATGACCAAAAAGCCAGAGACAGAGTTCTTAATCCAGGCCAAAAGGTTTTGCTATTGCTCCCTACCAGTGAGAATAAGTTGCTGACGAGATGGCATGGCCCATATGACATCACCAGACAAGTTGGTAAAAACACGTATGAACTGTTTATGCCGGACAGGCAAAAGAAACATCAAACTTTTCACGTGAACTTGCTAAAAGTCTTTAGCAGTCGTAAAGAGTCTGTCCGACAGCAACTGTTTGCTACCGTGACAAAAGATGAAGAGCCACAGGAACAATTCTTTCCAACGAGCTCTGGAGAATCTTGTGCAGTTGATCTGTCCCATCTCTCTCCTCAACAGCAGGAAAGGATAAAACCACTGTTGGATCCAGAACTTTTTCAGGAGACTCCAGGATTTACATCTTTGGTCCACCACCAGATCAAGCTGAAGACAGATGCTGCTAGCCGACAGCAGAGCTACCGGATACCCGAGCGATTGGTGAAGACGCTTCGCGAAGAACTTGATCTTATGCTGTCATTGGGGATCATTGAGGTTTCAAACAGCGAGTGGTGTAGCCCTGTGGTTTTGGTGCCAAAGAGGGACGGCTCACTGAGATTTTGTATTGACTTCCGATACCTTAACTCTGTGTCCAATGTTGATCCTTACCCAATGCCCAGAGTGGATGAGCTTCTGGAGAAAGTGGGTGCAGCGACGTACATCACGACAGTGGACCTGAGTAGAGGCTATTGGCAGGTTGCTCTAGCACCGGAGGCAAAGGAGTTAACTGCCTTTAGAACACCGTTTGGTATGTACCAATTTAAAGTCATGCCCTTTGGTCTGCAGGGGGCGCCAGCAACGTTCCAAAGACTGATGAACTATATTCTGAGAGATGTGTCTGAGTTTTCTGCAGCATATCTGGATGATGTGGTGGTGTACAGTCATTCATGGGAGGACCATGTGACTCATCTTCAAGCGGTGTTGGAACGACTCAAGTTAGCTGGACTGACAATCAACCCAAAGAAGTGTGCTGTGGCGCAAAAAGAAGTGGAGTATTTGGGCTTTGTCATCGGGTTTGGGAAAATCAAACCTCAAATAGGGAAGGTGGAGGCTATCCATTCTTATCCAATTCCTACAACAAAGAGGAAGGTGAGGAGCTTTCTTGGACTGGTGGGCTGGTACAGAAAGTTTGTTCCCCATTTCTCAGACAGGGCAGCAGTGTTGAACGACTTAACAAAGAGTTCTTCCCCCAACAAAGTACGCTGGACAGAGTAGTGCGACAGAGCATTTAAGGAACTAAAGGAAGCGGTTTGCTCACATTCACTGTTACATACGCCAGACTTTAATAAACCATTCATACTGCAGACAGACGCATCAGGGGTGGGCCTTGGAGCAGTGCTTCTCCAGGAGGTGGATGAGGAGAGACGACCAGTGGTGTTCCTAAGCCGAAGGCTGTTGGACCGGGAGACGAGGTACTCAACAGTGGAGAAGGAGTGCCTGGCGATGAAGTGGGCTATTGAGACCCTTAAATATTACTTGTTGGGACGTCACTTCATTTTGGAGACGGATCATCGGGCGTTGCAGTGGCTGAACCGGATGAAGGATGCGAATGGGCGTATCTCAGGATGGTACCTGGCTTTGCAGCCATACAACTTCACGGTCCACTACAACCCAGGAAGATCAAACGTAGTGGCGGACTGTTTGTCAAGAATGAGGGACTGAGAGGTGCACTCTTTTGGGAGAAGGGGAAGGAAATGTAACAAAGATCTCCTTCGTTACTTTAGTAAAGTTATAGGTATGGTACGTGGGCACACAACATTGTAAAAGGTAACATTTAAAAACAGAAATAATTGTCACATTTTATAGGTTTGAATAAGGGTTTATTGGGGTCTGCATGATTTTAGTTTCCTGTGTGGTGTGTAGATGAATTGGCAGCTACCTGGAAGAAAGGAATGTTAGTTTCATTATAATTAGGTTAAGATGTGACTGCAAGATGGACTCACCTGTGTTTGTCTTTTCCAGTGTGCTCCAGCAAAACCCTTCCCCTAGGAACAGATCTATATTTAAGGTTCCGGGAGAATCTATTCAGAGGCCTGAGGGGGGAGTCATTGTATTTGGGAGATATTTGTTGTTTTAATGTTTCTACCTGATGCTTTAAATTAGAGTAATAAAAATGAATTGGATTTTAGAAGTTGTTTAAGGAATTCAGAATAAAGAATTTAGCCGTTTTTATATGAATTGTAGATTTCAGTAAAGGTAAACCTCCCTCCAGGAAGGAGGAGATGGTATGCTTAATTAGTATTTAAACCACCTGTAATTTTAGTGGCGAGGCCCCTTGCGTTTGTGAATGTGTTGGACAAATAAATATCTTTACTAATTTAACCCAACCTCTGAGAACTTCCTACACTCCCACTGCTCAAAGGCCAGCCGGTGACACTCTCAAAGAAAGAAGCCAAGGAAGAGAAAATACTCCATCTCAACTTGAACTAATTGTAGACAGATACCGGGCAACCGCACCAGTGCTCAGATTGGTAAAGTCAGTCAGTTTGAGAGGTGTAGAAAGGCAGGGAGGCTCAAAACAAGGGTCTCAAAAGTGGAACACGATCTGATAAGCTTGCAAAAGAGTCGGAGCTGGTGACATTTGTGCCAGTGGCCTTTCAGCAACTCCAATTTAAACTGCCAAGACCAGCGGGTCTCCTGGGGGAGATGGAATGGAGCATAGCAAACACACACACACAAAACGGCTATTACACCAAGGAACATAAACTGTTTACATGTATATTGACAGGTTGCATCAATGTTGTTTAAGTAAATTTAACCTCGCTGTGATCTTTTGTCATGTGTTTAATTGTATGATTTTTGTTCCCATCAAAATAAAAGACTGAAAAAAAGAAAAGAGAACTACAGAAAAAAAGACATTCTGTGTTTCAAAAAACTGAACTTTTCTATTTGTGATAACATGAACTGCAGGTTGAGTGGGTGGGTGGAGCACTGCATGCCACTAATGTTAGAGTTTAACTCCGTGTCAAAGATGCACACATGGCCCATGGCTCTGCTTCAAAACAGTGAAAGATAGTTCAGATAAAACAGTTGCTTTATGCAGTGGATGAAATTAGACTATCATTTTATGACATGTCAACATGCTATTCTGCATATTTATGCAATATATTTCAGTTGTACTGCAACTACTTTTATTGCATTGCTCCATGTCTGGCATTCTACAGATGTAATATTTGAAAGAATCTGGTGTTTTGGTGCCAAAACGCAGGTTTACCCCATGAATGAGAGCCATAGATGGATAATGCAGGCAGAAGTATATTTATGATGAACATTGTGAAGTAGCTTATTGCATTTCATAAATGAAAATGAAAAAAAAAAAAACTTTAAGAAATAATTCAGTTTTCTGACATTTTTAGTGAAGGATTATATCATCTTGCAGGCTCAAAGTCAAGGCAAGATTGTTTTAGGGAGCCATTTAAGACGTCAAGAATAGCACCGAGAAACCCCCACAAAACATTCATGATTTTTTTAAGGTAGCCTTTTATGTAAAATTTGTTGATTAAATCTCAGCAGGTTTTTTTGTTATGTTTTTCAAATTTAATAAGATACTTGCAAAAAAGCAAAGCTTTTCAAATTGAAAACCATGACAAAAAGTTTAAAACCTAGTTTTTATTTGTTTTTTAGTTCATTTTCTCAGTGTTTATTTATGCATTTTATGTATTGAAAACACAATATGGGTGGGAATATATATGTACACTTCCTCCCACTCCTTTTCAAGCAATCAGTCAATCAAGAATACTTAATGGTTGAAATGTGTTGTGTACTGTATGAGCGCTACTATATCTATTTGCATTATTTGAATTATTAATCACTAATTATTCTACGTTTGATATAACTATGTATAGATCATTTTCTGTTGTCTTCTTTAGTTTGATTTTGGTTTTGATTGCTCGAGATAAACCAATTCCAAAATTAAAACAGTAAAAGTCCAATTAAGTCTCCTTCTTTTTATCAAATGAAAATGTGTATTTACTACACAAGGGTTATGCCAAAAAGGAAGAAACTGTTGTTGTTGTTTTTCATGGAAAGTAGCTACTGCAAGGCTGCAAGGGTTTCAGCCACACAAAAATGACCAAACACATGTCTTATGTGACACGTGAAATATCGTACAAGAACTCATGGACATTTGCTGACACACCTAAACCTTTTTTTCCTTACTCCTAGCTGAAAACATGTCACACCAGGACCAAAGGGGTAGCTGCTGGCATGTCACCAGAGTGGACATGCATTGTCACAAAGGGAGACTGATGCCCATGATGCTCATTCCATCTTTTTCTGCAGGCTCAGACAGACCTCCACTGAAAAAGTACAACATATTTGAATCTTTCTGTCACAGAGACACTGAACGGAAAGACCTAAAAATAGAAGTGTGTTTGATATGGAATGGTTGTGTGTGTGGCAGCAGACTTTCCGAAAATATCACAAAAGATATAATAAGTTTCCTCCACAAACAACTATTAGAACTGTATAGATTAATGGACATGGCAAATGTAACCCCCCCTGTGAGTTATAATAATTATAAATGCCAAGCTGCAGCAGTAAAATGAAAGAGAAATAGGCAAAGGTCCCTGTATGCAAGGATGCCTCAGGTAAAACTAGTAAACAACATCATGTCAAGGGTAAACAAAGGGTTAATGAGAAGAATATACAGCCACCAATTTGAACAGCAACACCAAGTCCTTTTGCCCCAAAACTCTTCCCATGACGATGCCATGGTGCTCCATCTGCATTTGCTCTGTAACTTCTTAATCATTTGTAAGTCTGTGTCTTTAATCTCATTAGGATGACACTAGACAGATGTCCCGACCCCCGTGTCACAGACCCCCTGGCACCTGGATCTTCTTCCCAACCCTGCACGAGCCCTTCCCAACAGTCAGCCAGGAGCCATCTGTCTGTTTAGCCATCTCCTTGCCCGACTCATTTGGCCGCTCAGTAGGACGGTGCAGATTCTTGTTTGCAAAAGAGCTCCTCTTATGAAACCCATGTGGAGGGCTTAATTAGTCTGAGTTTCAGGAAGAGCCCACTGGGTCCTGAAGGAGTTGAACATACGCCAGAGCTGGGGTTAAAAGGTGGCCGGCGGGGCTTAAGAGGTGGCCCACTCAAAGCCTTCCAGCACCGCAAAATGGGAGTGAAGTAGATTAATATTAAGAGCATGAATATTCTTTCATTGTGTTTGAAAGGCAGCCGAGTCAAAAAAGGTTTTCTGTGTGTTGTTTAGCCTCTTGAAAACACTGCAGTCTGTCTGTTGTCAGCTGACACAGCCTTCACAGCAGCACCTAGTTCATTGCCCTACAACCATGAACTGTTCATGGATGCCTGGTTAAAAACAGCAGAGGTGTACTTTGGTTTGGAGTCATTCTTTTCGGGCTCCCAATGTTCTGCAAGAGTCGAAGCATTGTACAGACAGGTAACCAAACAATCACAGAGACAAACCTCTACACATTCCCTCCTGAGGGCAACTTAGAATCAACAGTCAATGTTGTCAGCAAAGTTTTTGACTCTGGAAGGAAGGTGGAGTACACAAACAAAGTGAACGAGGACTCCACAAATATTTCCCAGTCAGAATACAACCCAGAAACCTCTTACTGTGGTTCTACGATGATGCAGCAGCGGATCTATGTGGGCTGTAACAAAAAGAGACAACAAATTGAAAAAAGGACATGTCTTCAATAATCTGTTATTACTGCAAAATACGTGTATCTTATTTTTCGCACTACAGAGCACACCGGAATATAAGGCACACCGCCAATGAAAGGCATATTTTCAAACGTATATCTTACACGAGGCGCACTGGACTTTGAAGCACATAAAACAAACATCACTGGTAATACGGCAACTCCCAAATTTGTTGGTAACGCATAATAAAAAAAAACAGTCCAACATCGCTGGTAGCTGCTTAAGCAAATTTACAATAACACCCAGCCTTGTTTGTAACTCATAAAAAACTGTTTTGACAGAGCGCCTCAAAAACGCTTCAACAGCAGTAAACACAGCCAGAAAATATAAGGCGCTCTGAATTACATAGCACACTCATTTTTCCTGAAAGAAATCAAGGCTTTTTAGTGTGGCTTATCGTGCGGAAAATATTTCTGCATTAAATGTTGGTTTCTTTATAATGATGTTTTTCTGACTGAATTTTTTTCTAGGGATTTTTGAAATGAAAAGGAAATAGTTCTCCTTAAATGTAACCCGTGACATTCCCCTTTTTTCTGTTAATGTGTCTAAATCAGATAGCACGCAGATTTTTAAAAACCAGATGATATGAAATTTCACTTGGAATTGAACCAAGGAGTACCCCCATGACTTCCTGTTTCAAAAATAGGTGGAGCCATGACAGTTTGGCTACGTTCACACTGCAGGGCTTAATCTTCAATTCCGATTTTTTGAAAAAATCCGAGTTTTTTGCAAGGCCATTCACATTTCCAATTAAATGCGAACTTTTGTGATCTCCTGCGTGACCGTGAAATTACCCAGAAGTGACCCGCATGCGCAGATGAGTACTCAACGGTGAACGACATGACTCCTTGTTTGTGGAAGTAGCTAACGTTAACAATGGATGTCAACAACAGTGTTGTCAACAGCTGAGCTCTTTTTGCATTATTATATTTATTTTCACAAAGGAGCCAGCACAATCTTCCCATTTTAAGAAGGCATTGGAGCCAGGATTGTCTGTACCCACTGTTGTGGAATGGAGATGTGTATGTGCTGGGGCCGCGCACGCGCGTGTGAGAGAGAGGAGAGAGCGCGCGCACCGAGGTAGAATATGAGAGGGGCAGTTGGGGGCACGCATTCATGTTGTGTGTTAAGGAGGAAGGAGAACGATAATAAAAGAAGGCTATAATGAATAAATGCTATGGACTCTTTATTAACCCGCTCTGGAGAATCTGAGGGTCCGAACGGGGAAGTGAACCCCGAAGGAGGAAGGTCTCCCCCGCGCTTCTGACCACAGTCGGAAAGGGAAAAAAACTGTCACCCCAAATATTAATCCAATCGGTGACCTCTCATCCCTTCAACTGACTGGTCTCAGCAGCATTGTCCGCCATGGTCGATGTTTATGTTCTCGTTCCCGCCTACTTCAACACAGAATGATGACGTTTGTAGCGTATCAATGACGTACGGGTCGGATACATGTGGCGTGGCCGTTCAGACAGAGGTCACATTTGAAAAGATCAGATCTGTGTCATTCAGACTGTCATGAAAAGATCAGATACAGGTCACATAGGGGCAAAAAAATCAGAATTGGCATTGACAATTGGAATTTAACAGGTAAATGCTAGGTGACTTCTTACAGTCTAAACACATTTGGTTTGTTTTTTTTTTCCCTGAGAGCTGATCTGCTCATGAATTCTTACAATTCAGTTTATTTTAAATTTGAGATGGCTCAACTTGGGTGCGGCCTCTTAATTGACAGGTGATTATCAAATCTGCAGCTTTAACGCTGCATTACTAAGCACATTTTGTGAAAGTTCGGCCAATTTATGCCTGCTAAAGGCCCATTTTTTCAGGGGGGAAAAAAGGGAGGGGGGGTTCCTGGCATTGTATCTGATTAATATTACGACAGAGGTTCAAAACAAATCAATTCAATTAAAAATGTTGGGTTATTTTTTGTTCTTTTATAATCCTTTTATTGGACAACATAAACAAAAATGTAAGAAGCCGTAAAGATAAAAATAATAATAATAATACATATTTGAACATTTCAAAAGTCAAATTTGATCTAAAACTGTCTGAAACACAACTTAGGAAACATGGTGAAATTAATCCTTTTGTTAAATTGTTTTGAAACAGATATAAACATAGTTGTCGTCACCTTGTGTCCGCCTTGTACTTGTGACAGATGGAGCAGGTTAAAGTTGAACAAAATTAAACTGACAATGAAATGACAGCAGAAGAAAAAGATGAAACTGGTGGAACATGCCAAAGGGAAGGACAGGAAGGGTTTGGAAAAATGTGATGGACTAATTAGAAAGAGGGGAAGGAGGGGAAGAATTACAGAAAAAAGAAGATGTGGGAAGGTGTTCATGTCTTACTACTCATTTGCATCTCCTCAAGTTAGATCAAAGCATGTGAGTGACACAAAAATCAACAAAAAAACAGCAGCTCTGTAAGCCCAATTTTTCAAAAAAAAAAAAAGAAAACTGCTAGAACTTTCTCTCTGATAGAACACAAGTAGACGGATATTTATACTTACTTGTCCTTTTCATAACACTTTTGTAAACAGGTTTTGACACAAGTATAAAACGTGTATATCATCAATAACAGCATGGTGTTTAGACAGTATCTTTGACAAACTAGGCAGAAAATGACTAATGCTATGAGGTGTTTTTTTTTCAACATGAGAAGTTATTGTCTTTGAGAATGAGAAAGTTTAAAAAGTGCTGTCGTCTGATTCCTTTCAGCACCTCATTAGAAAGTGGCACAGCTGCAAACTAAAACATATTGGAAGCTAAGTCACCAAAATGATGATAAAAAACAGGCCAGAAGTTACTAAATAGATTCCTGAAAACACTGAGCAGAGGTAGTGCTAGAATGGACGGTCCACTTTGTCATTTTGTTGATTTGTAAGCCTTTAAATAATTGAAGTTTTACCTTTATAGCACTTAAAGCACTATTTCTTTCATTTTAATAACATTTTTATAATCCTTTTTCAGTAAATATTTGTATCATTTTTACCTCTTGGCAACTTTTCCTAAATGATCAAACCAGGGTTCTTCGACCAGTGGCTCCGAAGCCACATGTGACTCTTTGACCCCTCCTCCATCGTGGCTCTCAGGTAAAAAAAATTTTTAAAACTTCTTAATTTTAAAAAGAAAGGTATATTTTGGACGACATTATAAGAGACATTAAACAAAACAAACATACCACACCTGATGCAGCGGGAAGACTTATCTTCTGGCTGGGCTGGAGCTTGCACTCTCTATGCTCCAGTGAATATCTGCCATGTTTTTTGTTCACATGATCCTGAGACGTCTCGTAGAAAAGGAATAAGAAAATTAAACGTAGTCATCCCGCAATTGAAAGCCCGTTTTTGTAAAACTACACGTTTTGGGATGAGACTGGGTTGGGAAGATCACATGTGGCATAGGATGTCTTTTATTTTGAAAGTAAGTCCTATCAAAATAATAGACTTCAAAGACTTCTCAAAAAGAAGTCCTGTCAAAAAGTTTGAACTGTCATATTTAGAAATAAAGGGCTTTTTTTCTTTCAGTTTCATTCATGCCAAAAAACGTTTTTAGCATACTAGTAACAACAAATAAAAAACTTGTATTTTTCTAAAGAGTGAAGTCAGATTTTGAGGCTCCTACTGGGCTGTTGTCACTGAGAAATCAACCCAAAATGGCTTTTTAAGTGTTGAAGGTTGCAGACTACATTCATTCAATTTAAAAGACTTGGCTTCTACTTTTAAGACATTTTTTTCACCTTTATCAAATTACCCTCATATTATCAATACAATGAGATCTTGACATTCAATTGAAACTTGCTATAGTTTTATTTTATTTGTATAAGCAATTGAATCTTTTATTATCCGGTTCAGCTCCAACTCTTCCAGCTTTTTCTTGTTTTGTACACAAAGCAGAGCCGCTATCCTGAGGCAAGTTACGTTTCCCTGTGTAGCAGCATTTATGTGGCACAGTGAATATTTGGCATACATTGGCTGACCTCTGAGCCCCAACAAACCCTTAGACACACACGCATACATGCATAGGTAAACAAACTTGCTCCTTTGTTTCAGCCGGTCAAATCCGTGTTTGGCTTCCCTGTGACGGGGCCCAGGGTGAAATACAACACTGGTGAGGTAAATTAAAGAGATGAATGCATGTCCTTTGACTCACTTAGTGACGTTGCTTTCTTGCTGCCACCGTTCATGTAGCTTGAGGTGTGTTTGCTCATGCAACAAGGTCATCCAATTAAACCCCTTTCTCTCATCCGTGGCTACATCTGCTTTCATGTCGTTCCTGCTGCTTCTCCTTTCTCTATTCGTTTAAAGTCCGTAGGCAGGTGATTATCACTGACTGGTTTTTCCTGCAATTTCAGAGATTTGAAATAAAACATGACTGTGGTTTTTGAGTTCTATACTTCATCTTGGCGATAAAAAAAGACTTGAGAATGTGTATATTTGGGATTCTGCTTGTTTTCAGGGGTGTGTTAAAGCACAACAATCATAGAAGAGCTTTATTTTGCTTCTCTTTTGGATTGTGTGTAGCCAATAACACCCATGCTGTGGGCATTTACAGAGACTTTGCTCATCCTCGACGTCCTCTTCTTTTCTAAGCCTTTTTGCTTTGCACTGTGTAAAAGTTTGGCTCTTTAGATGTTTAAAGATAAAAGAGTTGTGGCAACAGTAAGCTTTAAAGAGACTTGGTAGATTTTACCGGAGGCGCGTAAGAAATTCTCACACCTCTGCAACCAAAAGAAGGACACAAAGGCAGCACGCTGTGAAAGCAGCGCTTGATTTAAGGGGATGGTCTTTCTTTTAAGCTTTCCCCACAAACACATGCAAACACGCACATCTTCGACTACACACACACTTACAGTAATCATTCAGCAGAGACATGTTCAGGTTGCTGAAAAAAAGAGTCAAAAGACTTAAATGAGAGCGAATGACCGCTGGCGCTGCAGTACGGTCTTGGGGTTTGACAGCAGCCAGAACAGAGGCCACTTTGACTAATTGGGCTAATTTGGCAGCAAGGGAAGCAAAAGAGTCTCAAAGGACCAAGTGGCTACTCTTTTCATCATCTCTCTTGCCTCATTTGTACTCACTTTCACCAATACTGCCTCTTTTCTCGCTCCCTGGCTCAGCCACTTTCTCTCCATTAAACTTTCTCTTTATCTCACTTTAATAAGAGCCCCTCATCCTCCAATCAAGGGACAAATGAGCCATCTCAGGTTACCTGTTTGACAAACGTGTGCCTCTCCATTTCACCGTAGTTTATGGAAACATTACTGACATTAGCAGGAGCCTGCGGTGTGGATATGCAGCTTGAGGTTCTGCAAGCTTAATTTATCCTCACCCCTCCCCATAACAGAGCTGCAAGCATGCCCTGCAAGATCGGTGTTGGGTGAAAGATTATCACGGCCAAGCAACCTTGTGAAACATGATACAACACAAAACGGAAGACAAAACAAAGATGCAAACACACTTCCTCCTGGAAAGCATCGAGTCAGAGTACATGCCAAGAAAAAAGATTATCTGCTTTGTAAGGCTCCTGAAGGCACTGCAGACTCTTCTCCTCCAATATCTACAAAGCACACAGCCTATCCCATTACAGATCCATGTTTGGTAGTGTAGGTACTCTGAATTTAATGCATTCTGGCTCTTCTTCTGGGTTTTGATTGGGAGATTTCATATTACTCTGCTGCTCACAGTGGAGATGAACGATAGTCTATGTGACATGCTTCCAGAATGCTCTGCACCACCTCTTGCCTTCTCTCTTCATCCTCAGCCCTTGGCACTGGCAGACTCACTGGTCATCTGCACCAGTGGGATAAGAGGAAGAAGGGTGAGTTTGAGACACAACATATGTTATTCGCTTTTCCAATAGTGTGATGCCTCGCAGGGAAATTTGTGCTATCGCATTATGACACAGAAAATGAAAGAGGCTCCATTGTGCCCCAAGATGGAGTACGGACAGCCAGAAATAATATCTAGAATGCAGACATTGGGGGCTGGTGACAGCTGGACTGCGTGGAGACATCACAAACAATATATCTGACTTCAGAAACAATCAAACCAAAGATAGAGAACGATAAGAAAACAACACTTGCAAAAATATGGATGTGCGTGTCTGTTTGGAGTCAAAAAGAGACAGGGAGGAAATTACATATTGAGTTCCCGTGCTGTTCTGTTCTGTGTTCTTATGCATCTGTCATTTCGAATTTGTACATGGATAAAGGAACAAAATTACATATCAATATGAGCGGGGGAATAATAGACGATGTAAGGTTTTGAGATGGGGCAGGAAAGCGCCTGGAGCTAACATTCCCAGCCCCAGCTAGTCACAGTTTCTGGCAGATAGTCACTGTTTGCTATTCTTAGTGTTTTCTATAAAAGGCTAAGAAAGATTAGCCCACTTAACAGGCAGACGCATCTGCAAAAGAACAAACTACCGCATTCAAGCTTTAATTAAAAGCTCATCATACATTAAATGAAAATTAATAAATAAATGTGTAACTAAAGAATTTAGGCAAATTGTCCCCTTCCGCCTTCACTCCTTGTCTTGAAACAATTGAAAGTTGAGAGTTGAGCCTGCAAAGGCGTGCTAGGAAGCACAAAAAATGCTTAAGCTTGTGCACATCCACACTGACAAGACTAACATGCTCTACATAAAGAGCTTTTTGCGGATAATCGCTTGTAATCAACACACTTTACAAAACATAGACCTTGGTATTTGAAAATACATCAACATATCGCATAAAGCCCACATTCATGAAAAAAGCTCACCCACTTTGTAGTTTGACTCTCTAACATCTTCAATCCCAAGTGGATTTACATATTGTGTTTCGTTTTTTTTTTTTACTTGTTGTCATTAAATTACTTTATTTTGATAGTGGCAGGAAGTAAACCCCATCACTGTTGTTTGACATCACACACTGAGGCTGTGTCCCAAATTCCCTCCAGACTCCCTAACCTCTAAAAAAAAAAAAAAAATAGTGAAGGACTATATTGCGCTGGATTTTAAAAGTCATTTGGCAACTGTGCTCAGTACTTTACTTTTTAAACAGCAAATATGATGTCACTTTATTAATTAATATTAACATTTTACGAAAACTATTTATGAATCCAGTATGTTCTGATGATGAAACTTGGATGGTTTATAAAAAGAAAGAATTGAAAATACAATTTTTACACATGAATCAATTGTTAGAATGCATTGTGGTCTATTTTGGTTTATATTCACCAATCTAGTGAGCATCGATGCACACTGGGACTTCTGGGAAATTTCTGGGGTACTTGATTTTCGAAATTGTAGATTCGGACAGCTCTAAAAAACTGACGAATGCCCCATATAGTGCACTGAGTAGTGAAGCGATTTGAGGACAACTTAACTGATCAGAGTAAAACTATGTCCACAACGCACTCTGCAACATGAGTTCAACCAGCCACTTCCAATCAGGAGTCTATATAAAAATACGTTTGAGGCTATTCAGGTTCCTTCAATTTTTTTATGTACAAAATGTGTGGCCATTGAACTCACATTGAATGTTAAATCAGGCTGAACTTTGAACCTTGTATTTGGTAGTGCCGTATAAATTGCCTCCCTTTTAATTCATGGAAGTGCCAAAAGGAAAAGTGTTCATGGAGAAAAAATCAGTGATTTGCAGTTTGTGCCCAACCAGAATTATATAGCACTAAGTCTTTCGTATTTCAGAATAGACCTGTGAAAGAAAAGGCCTGGAGCACTGTTCGCCAGATCTGCAACACTTCTTTTCGCACCAAGCCTCTTCCAACCGTAGGTAGCAGACATGTGCTTGTAAACAGTAGAAAAAGAAGAAGCCCCTCCCTCCTTGTCAAGTGTGAACACCAAGGGTTAAATGCACGTTCTAGAACCCAAGTTTTGCGCATTCTTGAATGCGCGTCATATGTCCGGTGTGTCCATAGCTCAACACATTTTTATGGTTTCACTCAAAAAACTTTCAAAACGTATGTTTATTCAAAAGTGCAAAAAACAAAATACTGCATACTGTTTGGAACTTTTATTTTCCAACCTTATGCTCAACTAAATCAAGGCAATGCTGTAGTTTTATTTTTTTAAATGCACCGCAGCACAACCAGATATTTAGGGGTTTTCTAGCATAATATTAAATATTTTGTCTTGTTTTCTGTTTTCAAAAGATACAAAAAAGAATGAAGTATTACAAAAATGTTGTCTGGTTGACCTCAAAGACACTTTCTAACCTAACGCTAAAATAGCTTGTTTGTACACTTGCAACACAAAAGAGTCAGGAAGGACTGAGATAAATTCAGGTGCAACAGCACAGCATCCCTAAGCACAGGAGACTCAGCAGCAATGCGGGTCATCTGCAGCAATCTCAGAGCTGTGCTGCCAGGGTTCTTGCAGCAAGGGAGCTACAGGCCCTGTTAGTTCTTCATAACAGTACTGTGCTGCCAAAAGTCTCCTCTTAATGTCACAGCGCTGAATTTAGCAGAGTCAAACAGACAGGAACGGAGAAAGGGCATGCAGAGAGGAGAACCAGAGAGGAATAAACAAAGCAAAAAAAGGTGAAAGGAAACACATTTGATAACTGCTTGTTACCAAATTAAGACTATGAATTTGACATTCGATTTTCTTTAACCTATATTCATCAGAAAGATGTTAAAATATCGGTTTACTTTGTTTAAAATTGTGCTTGTAGCTTGAAGTTATAAAATAATGGTCAACAAAAATAAAAAGCCCAAGGTCTCTTCTGCTCCAAGTGAGCAAGAGCTTATCAAACCTTTCACCCAGGTTCATATGTTTAACAAATTCAAAAGGTGAACTAGAAAAAACTACAAATGTAAACAAAAAAAGGCCAAAGAAACCACATTTTAGCTCCTACAGTTCTGTTTTCTTGTGTACAAACAGAAAAATCAATTAAAGTTGTGAGAGCTTTTTGAAGAAAATACCCCAAACCAACCCAGTTTGTCTCCACCTCTTTTCCAGCACTGGTAAGATCATTAGTAGGAGATAATAACCTGGAGTGTGTCAAGGCACGAAAGGCTTGGATAATAACCTACTATCACTAGCAGCCCGATCGGGCTCTCCATGAAGGCTGCGGTTGAAGCAGGCAGGTCTGGGTCACCCCCTCGCCAGGCTCCGCAGAGACCAAAGAGACAGATGTGATTGGCTCTGACAGGTCCTTGACGAGTAATTGCTTTAATCACTTGACGGCTCCCAAGCGAACACACCCCCACCCACCATCACCACCACCCCGCGTCCCCATCCTCTCCGCACCCGTGTTCACTCGAAGGTTTGCACAGAAAATAAACAGCAGGGCCTGTTGTTCCTCTGTTGAAAGTTCTGTGGGGGGGAAAAAGGCTCCAGTGTTGACAAATTCACAATTGTCACCAATGAAATAGTGACAGGAGATGTGGGATGTGTTTCCACTCTTTTTTGCCTTCATATCGCAGGTTTTTTTAGACGGACAAATCAAAGTATGTTTTGAACTTCTCCCCCAACAGACTTTTTATATTGTTGCATCTCCCATTTCCTGTCTTTAAGAGACATGGAATTGTGTCAAAGCAATAAAGAAATACAGAATGAGGAGATGTATTCTTGAAAACTGAAGGAGAAAAGCAGGGCAAAGAAAGAGGATCACCAAAAGGGGATGGGTGGACACTCCCAATGATAAGAGGGGTGTCTACATATTCAGCCACCCCAATATCTGAATACAACCACCCCCCGCGCCTTCACTTGCCCACCCAGACCCACCCTTTCCAGAATAACAGATCACCAATTAGGGGCAGTGGGTTCCCCGCCTTCCCTTCTCATGCCCACCGCTGCACTGAGCTGCTGCTTAACGGGTGTGTATAGGATTTTGAGGGGGAGAAGGAGGAGCAGAGCGGCTATAGGTAGGCCTCTCGCTGTCAGCTTCACTCATAGGTAGCACTGCCTTCATGGCCCTTAATTATATGTGGGTTGTCAGCACTGGTAGAAAACCCAGCCAGTGAGCGAAGCAGAGCCACTGGAGAGTATAGTTAGTGAGATTGGGGAATGTGGACGAGACAGAGATGACAGGCAGTCTACCCGTTCTTCCTCAGCAGCTACTCCTTATTTGACCCCCCCGTCCACCCCTACTTCAATTGACTGGGAAGGTGAGGTTGAGGTTTTCTGGGTAATGATGGGGTCATTTCAGTCGGTTGAGGCTCGCCTTCAAAACATAAGATCCAAAAAGGAGAAATTGATGTAATGCTTCCCCGTTTTCTTCCTTTTTTTGGTTTCTCTGCTGATTTGTGGGTACTTAGTCACGGCCACTGCACATATAGTCTGGTTGTTCGTCTTCAGACAGGTCAGGTTCTGTCCTATAGATTTTTATGGTCCTTTTTACCGCTTCTAAAACGTATCAGCCTTACCAATTTTATTGTTGTTTTCCGCTTCATTGCATGTACTCCAACATTTTGTTGTATCTGCACAATGCAGAGCTTTGACCTGTGACTTTATCTGACAGGAAAAAACATCAAATTGTCTACACTCCTTCGTGAAAGCTAATTTTCTTTGAAAAAGGTCAAATCAATTCTTATGAAAAGATGGATGCATGGACTTACTGAAAATCTCAGCCTCAACAGACAGTTGGAGCAAGAGGTCAGATCTTTAAGTCTGCTGATGGCTACAACACCGGATGTCCTGAGAAGTTGATTTGAATCCGGATGATACACGTCTCAGTTTTCTGTACAACTATTAGTGAATAATGCAGATAGGAAATTGATAGACAAAGAAGCTTGTGATGCACATACGTTTGTGTTCTTAAGTCTCCTTTTGTCCATCTAGATGCCAGAGGCTGCTTCAAAATGGAAGCAGTGATCCAAAATTTGAAATTATTACTTCAATGCTCAGTGCAATCTCTGTTTTTTGCTTTTTTCCTAGATGTACAAACTAACACAAATTATTCTGAGGGTTTCATTGACTTATGTTGTCTAGACAAAGGTTTGGAAGTGATAAAAAGAAGATGAAGCGCAAACTGAAAGTTTGTTTTTCTAGTGGTCCACCTCTGAATGCACCCATAAGCTTCTTGTTGAAGTCAATGAAATTCTTCATATTAAAACAAATGGAATTGGTCTTTTTTTTTATTTTATTGGAAAATTTAAGCATTTTATAAAATAAAAAAAAGCTGCCATGGAATGATGGGCTTCTTTTTTCCACATAATAACTTAAGAGATAATGCAGAACTGTTATCTCATGGACATCAGTGGTATTGCATTTCACTTGGAGGTCAACTTAATTCCTGAAATCCAACTTTATCCATTTTTCTCAACTTGACTCTTGGCTGAAGTTCAGGTCATCATCTGCTAATCTGAAGATTTCACCCCCTGACCTCGGCAATCCATGTAAGTCCTTGGGTGATGACAGGTTGTCCCGAACTCCTGATTTATTGTAAGAGAGTGTTAGAATTTGTAGTGTAACAAAAAACGTATGTCTATTGTAAGATTGGAGCATAAAAATAACAAATGCATTGACTTCTGAATTTTTTTAATTAGAGTGAAACATAGACTAGATTACCATACAGGAAAAAATAGAAAAGATACGAACATACAAAATAAAATAAAAGTTTTGAAAAGAAAATGGAGTGCATTAATAGTAGGGGGTACCAATGTGGTCATTTCTGTGTTTATTTTGCAAAGCCATAAGGTATATCATCACTTTGTAAATGTCACGAACTGGTGGTGGAGGACCCAAATGCAGGAGACCAAGCTTGGTGACAGGAACTAAAACATTTAATAGGCAAACTGAAACATGACAAAACTATGAGGAGAAATAAAACTGTGACACAACAGAGCAGATGACCTGACAAGGAAGAACAGAAACCAAGACACTTAAATAGGCTGAGGGTAATTAACTGAACTGAAGACAGCTGTGGATCATGAACCTGAAGGTGGAGTGACTGACAAAGAAAACCAAAAACATGACCAAGAACAAAACCACTGAATCCTTACAGTAAAGGATACAGACAAACAAATGAAATTAATAAACAAAATATCAACTGAACACTGTAGCAATGACCACTTACCTACTGGTTTAATAATAAGTGTAGGATTAGATGTCGGTTAGTTAAGCCCTGACAAATTGCAGGGTAGTAATTAATTTGCCTTCTGGTTTATAAAAGGAACATTTTTAGCTTTTATCCATCAAATCATACTAGCTGAGAGGAACTATACAAACGTGCAGTAAGGAAAACCTGTCTTCTTTTAGTTTAAAGATGAAAATAAAGGAATTACAACTTTAGAAAGGTATGTCAGGTGACCAATTTGTAATCCAGCTAGAACTGAAGGTAATTCTGTTTTATTAAATTTTATTTTTGGACTTTTGTATGATTTTTGAAAGACAATGAACACTTTTTTAAACAGTTAAAAATTTCAATTGAAAGAAAGTCAAAAAGTATAACCACAGGAGTCTCAAACACATTGGCGCACACAGCATCCATGTTTGAATGTGGTTCAACTAATAGTTTACCAGGTTTTGCCCCAGGTTTGTTGAGTAAACACCACTAGATCCTATTAAGAGTGACGAGTTTACTGATTCCACCTTAGAATAAATCTCAGTCCTCAGCCCCCCAGCCCAAACAACTGACTGCCTTGACATGACCTTTAGGGGTTTAGTCCCAAAACAAAGGGGGGAGCACCTGCGACCAAACTCTGTATGCTAACAACTTGCAACAGTCCCACAAACCCACAACATACTAAATGAAATCATAAAAGTCAGAACAACTGTAGTTAAAGAACCGTTCCATTTATGTGACTCAATGCCTGTTTTGCTTATCCAGAAAAGGGTTTTTCTACCTTTAAAAAAATGTTGCGCATGTGAAAGTCCAGGAGCTTAAGCAGCTATGCAAATTTTTTTTTTTTTATTTTTTTTTTTTTTTATAATTAAGCCCTCAGATAGTTGTTTTGTTCCAACACCACAACCATTTCTTGACATGACAACCTTTGAATTATTAGATAAATTAAAAGTGCTCTTCTAATGTGTACAAAAACAATGATCTGAATGTCTTAACAGTGTGTACATGAACATAATACTGGTAATTGAATATATTAATTACAGCACACCTGTATCTTTCAGTAGTCAGATCCCAGTAAATGGCACTGACCCAGATATGGTCCAATGAAAGTTGTTAGTGATGGGTCATTACACTGCTAAACTGCAGTGTCACACAGATGTCCATGAGATAGATGACATGGGTGGACGTGGCTTAAAAACACTCATACATGTCCATCTATGAAGAGTCCACTGCAACACAATCTTCAATTTTGTCCATAGCAAGCATTTATTTCAAATGAAAAACAAACAGCTTATCCTGGGAGGTTTTTGAGACATTTGGTTTAATCTACTAAACCTGCAAACTGTATTCCTGTTGGATAAACATTAAGAGGCAAAAATTGTAAGCAGAAATCCTTTGGAATATAGTTGGTAATGTAGTTTGCAACTGACCACATCATTTTTATGTGGCTCATGTTATCATACTGCCATGCGATTTGTACTTATGATCCAATGAGTGAATTTAGAACATTTGTCAAAACGTGTACATTAAGTCTCTCCTTCTCGACAAACGTATTTGTTTTGGTTAGGAGTTGCAATCCCAGCTGACATCAAAGCCGTCAGACTCAAGCACAGTTTTTTTTTTTATTGCAGCTGTTCATCTTTATGTATCTTAATGTATTCTGCACACGCCTTTGTCGCTGAGGCGCACAAAGCCGACCTCGTATATTCTGTTGCCCCTGGAGTCGAGATTTTCAGTGAAGTGTCGCCAGCAAAGACACCATTAGAATGTTTTCTTTATCCTCTGTGCTCTATTTAATGCAGAAAGGTTGACCTCTAAAAAAAGCGTATTTGGTAAGATGGTTTCTAGAACATAGTTTCTGCAGAGCGGCAGGGGTTCAATAAAGATTGTGAGCCTTTCTTCATTTCCCATCGTCCCTTCATTTACACTATCTCCTGCTAGTTTACAGCCCCTCTCTACCTAAACCTAACATTACCGGTGCAACAGAAATGGCTAGCAATATTGAAGTCGTACAGTTTTGAGCCAGATGCCAGCTCGGATGAGGAAAATTAAGACATACGTGGATCTAGTCGTCTCAGTGATGCATCAGAATGGAGCGGCGCAGGAAGCCTGTGGCCTGCCGTTTTATGGTCTATGTTACGCCAACAAGTATTTTTTGTCTTCTGATTAATAGCGATTTAAATAAAGAAATACTTGGAAATGCAATTTTGGGATTAATTTTATTTCTATATGTCCTCCATCCTTAGAAAAATGCTACGAAAACATGCGAAAAACATCAAAAACATCGGAGTGGGTCTTTAATGACAACCTTGTTTATTGTGTTGCAGCCAGAGTTTAGGAGAGCACAATTTCTCTTTTTCAAATAATTTTAAATCAAGAAAACCATTTATACAGATACCTAATCCTTTCAGTAACACTGACAGAGTGTAAAAACACAAAAAAGAGAATTTTTAAATTGGCTTAAATGTTATATATATCTTTTGTAAGGATATTTTTTTAAACCTATTTATACTTTGTCCTTCTTTGCCTTGTCCTTTTATATGAGAGCATGACACCCAAGCCAAAATCCTTGTATGTTCACTCATACTTGGCCACTAAAGCTGATTCTGATTCTAATATAGTGATCTAAAAACTCAGATACTATTTTTTTTTATCTTAGAGGAACTTTAGCTACTTGTCAAATCTAAATTCATTTCTACAAAAAAAGTTGAACAGAGATTTTTCCTTCACTGTGTCTTCCCCTCCTCTTTACTTTTTTTTATTGCTGTTGTTCATCTCCTCGGTTTGCGAGCTGTCCATGAAAAGCCCTCAGCGTGGCAGCTTTAAAGGCATCCCCAAATAAATCAAGACCGCTCAGCATTAACGCCAGCAAATTATTCATGAACCTGAGGTCTCGTGGCCGGGAATAGCTTAGTGTCCTGAGTGCCATGTCACAAAGCATCGGTGCAAAGTGAAACATTCACAAACACAACAAGAACAACTACAAACAACCTTTCTGGATGGAGGTGCTGCCCCCCAACGCTGGTGCACATTTCACTCCCAGCTGCCAGAGGAAAGATAAGAAACAGCAGAAAAGTCAGCAGGGCTTCATACTCTTTTTTGACAATGTTCTCCTTCACAACCAAGCTTTGTTAATTTAATTATTAACTCGGTACCATTTGGAAAGGTGCGGACCTTCAGCGATGTGATTATTGGCAGCCTGACTGACCAACTATAGTGGATGTGGGATCAGCAGCTCTGATAATACAGGGAGAGCTCAGAGGGAGTATCCGTTTAGCAGTGACCAGCCTCGGCCTGCGCTGATTCCCCCGTAATAGGCTTTGGGCTCAGGTCCCACCGGAGAGTTTGGTTGACAATCTGACAAAGTTATCTCAAGATAAATGGGTTACGGGTCGGAGGCGGAAAGAGAGGGGAGAAAAAGCAACTTGTCAGTGATGTTTTGATGGAGGATGTGTATGGCCGGGAGCTCTGGCGCGAGCAGGTCCCCCCAGGTAGATGGAGAGATTGCTTTTGCCTGTATCTGCAAACAGAGCGCTGCTGTGTAAGCGCCTCATCTTTTGGCCTATTGGCAAATCTGATAGGTTTATTAAGAAGATCTGCAAAGACAGAGTACGAAGCGCCACCAGCCGGCCCGGACAAACCTGAGGCAAAGGTCACGAGTTCGACATTTTAGATGGACAACACTGATAGGCTCAAACGAGCATGCTCCATGTTTTATCCTTTATTAAGCCATTTAAGTAATAACTGGGCCTGTCCCTCACTCAGGACATAGACAAAAAAACTCCCAAATTTACACACATACAACTACAAAAGTTGCCCCCACGCACACAAAACACGCAGCACTCAGGACAGTACCTATCACTAAACCAGGCCTCTTTTTAGCCTTTAATTTCCCAGATAAACAGACTTTTCTCTGATCCTGTCAGTCTGCGTTATCTCCAGCGTCGGTCAGCCAGTCCGCCACTGTGGAGCAAACTAGGCCCCTAAATGTCAAAATTGCTACACTTTATTAGGTTAATTAGAAGAGTAGGGTGCATGAAAGCAGGAAGGCAAAGCAGAAGCAGACAAAATCACAACCACAGAGAATGATATTTGCAGGATATACACCATAATGCACAAGAGCTATTCACAGAAGCATATACCTCCAAAAATTACATTTTAGTTATCTGACTACCATTGCAGATCAAAGACACAACCTCCTGAAACAGGATACTGTAATCCTGTTCAGCTGCACACACGTACAAGTAAAAGGTTTCTTGCAGCTAACTGGAATGCATCGTGTCATTTTTTTTTAATTCCCATGTTTGTGGTCATTACACAGGTCACTTGCTGAGTTAAATGAGTCAAGACAGAAGAACACTTTAAAGTTCTACATTTGTCAAACCTGTGTTGAGAAGAAACCAAATACAGAAATGGAGGAAGGCACCTGGGTGAAGAACAAAAGAAGTCTTTAATAAGCTTACTAATGAAAAGACTCAGAGTGCTGAAAGGAGAAAAGTCAACTCAAAAAGAAAACCCACTGGATTGAGGAATATAACATTGCAAGAGTGAAACAGGTGGAGAAACGATAATCTGGGAGAAGAGAAAGGCACTGGAAGAATATATACAGATTGAAAATAATGACTATGACAGCATGGCAGACGGACTATAAGGGAACGAAATCTACAAAATAAAAGTGTCACAGCAGATGATTGCCCCTCCCCAATCTGGTTGGACTGGCTCTTGCATCTTGTTTTTCTATCAATGGAGTTGTTCTTTCAATTGTCACCTATTTCTTGCTAAGAATGGGGGATTACAGTGAAAATCCTTTCAGTTGGTCATTTATATAGCTGATCATTGTGATGCAATTAAAGTCCCACCCCAATCATCTTTGATCTAGTGTTAAAGTTTTCCCGGTTGTCTTTTGATTATGATTATAGCGTTTTGGGGCAAAACTCAAAATCCTGTTGTTTCCTAGGAAATAGTTTCTGCAGAGTGGCAGTAGTTCATCAAACATTTGCTTCTGAGTTTTGGGCTGTACATCTCCCACTTTCTTACAACTCCCACCTATGATTACCAGTGCAACAAAAACGGCAAGCAATATGGGAGCAATCCAGCTGTACAGTTCTGAGCCAAATACAAGCTCAAAAGAGGAAAATGAAGACGTACATGGATCTAGTCATCTCAAGTAGATGCAGTGGAAAGGACGCGGAGCAGGGAGCTTGTGGCCTGCCGATTCTAGTTTCTACTTAACAACTACCAGCTTTTTCCTATGGCATTTTTACATCTGTTCCTGATTCACTACAAATCTTAATTTTCTTTATAGATCTCCTCCATCATGAGAAAAGCACAATTTTCATTTGCGTGGGTGTTTGAGACATATTTGGCCTTACTGCAATTATCTGGACTGAACTGGATTATAATGGTAAATGGCGTATATAATGCCTTACTATCTTCTTAGAAAGCCCCGAGCGCTTTACACTCACACACCCATGCACACAAACATTCATGCACTGATGACTCCACTGCCAAACATTGGCGCCAACCTGTAAACACCGGAAGCAATGTGGGGTTCAGGTCTGGCCCAAGGACACTTCAACACATGGGCCATGCAGGAACCTAACCTGCAATCTTCCAATGAGAGGTCGACCACTCTAACTCTGCACCACGGCCGCTCACAATGAGTTTGGAATAAATTAGAACGTCATAATCATAATGCATCTTGGTTTCATGTTTTTTGGTCGGTGTGATGTGCCTAAAGACAACCTTAGTGTTGAATCGCTTCTTAATAAACAAGGTAAATTAATGTGACGTCATGTCAACAGTCAGTTAATTAAAAAAAAAATATAGAAGTCTTGCTCTGAACTGTTTAGAGAAAAACGGTTAGCCTAAAGTACCATGAAAATCCAGAATTATCATTATAAATTCATTTTTTTACTTTGGCTTTGCTTTATACAGTTTCAAAGCTGCAAATGTCAAAAGAACAAACACTTATTGTGTGAATGAAAAACAAAACTTTAAATTAAAAAAAAGAAAAGGTTAACTTCTAAGACTTTAATTTGCTGTATGGCACAAACTAAGATTTTATTAAAGTTTTTTTTATTATTAAACACCATTAGAGGAGTTACAGTGTTTTCCAAAGCCTTTCTCCATCTCAACCGTTGAACGTGACACAGCTGATCAATGCTGCGCAGACTGTGCTAATCGATTAGGAGTGAACAGAGGGAGACAGGTCTAATGGCTGCTCCTGACTGAACAGGCCTTCCCATGTAAGAGCAATTGTTCATTACTGGGCTATTTCATGGTGTTCGTCACTTTGCAAGCTTTTGTCTTTCATTCGGCAGCGTGTTGTATGGAGGAATGGCCTCAGGATATATTGTCTGCTCAGAGCTTGAATGTTGTCATGCTAGTTCTCAGTGATTTGCTTCGTGCGATTCAGGACTTTGAAAAATGGGAAATGTGTTCTGCAGACTTGGGAGAAAATGTTGTATGTGGTATCAGTGTTACCCTATGCAGCATGTTGAGAAAAATCTGTGGGAGAATGGAGCTATGTGTCAGTTCAATCAGAATCTTCAAGTGATGTTTCAGTACTTATGGTGGCTTTAATGTTTTATTACAATCAGCTCAATGTCCAGGTTTTCGAATGCTTTTCAATGTTCTTCAGGGTTCAGGCAGAGCAATCTTTAATTCATGCAGCACTGAGAGAGTTTTATATGATCCACACGCAGTGCACTATTGATGCTTTGTTATGAAATACGCATGTTCGCCGCCACGTTACTCCAAGGAAGCCAAAAGCAATAAGTCACGGACAGGCTCTTGACTGTTGCTCTGAGTTGAATTATTTACCTTACATTCCACCAATATGTAAAGTATCTGAAGCATCTCAATCCAGATCCTTCTGCACCGCAGCTCAGTGATTCTCCCCACATTAAACAGAGACCTCTGGGCATGACAGCAGCCATACATTATTTCTACCTCACACTCTCACGGCTCGTACAGCTACACACCGTGCCGCACATAGCTCCACATATAACCTCTGATGCATTATTTCTCTAGCCTTCAGAGCGAAAGTCACAGGTGAGTCCTGGTCGCTTTCATCATAGTCTGGCTGTCCGGCTGCCTGGCTGGAGTCTCATCTGTCCCTGGGTTGAAATTGCCAATAAAGAGGGCCTCATATAGATCGCCCCCAACGGGCGCCGGCTACCTGTCATGGAGACAATGATTCCTTACTCTCAGAGTGGGGAAGAGGGACAAATAACCTTCTGAATCTCCCTATATCTATCTCTGCACCCACCCCCTTTGAACACTCTTCTTTTTCAGTCCCTGCTACCCTTCTCCAGCAGGCCATAAAGTGCAGCGCGAAAGGGAGATAGTGGACACAGTTATGGGAGAGGCAAGTGCCGGCCTGAGCCTTCACTTTCCAGCTCCATAGGCCGTCAATCACAGCAATAGGTTAAGGACATGAAGACGAATGGGATTAGGAGTAGAGCTGTTTTTTTGCTTTTTTTAAATGTGCTCTCACGCAACTGTAATTCTACTTTTCAATGCAAAATACAACCAGTCATTGCAAACTATTAAGAACAAAACTATAAAAATGCTCCTGTCAAGAAAACAATAATTATCAGTTCCTGTTTTAATGACAGAAAGGTTTTTAGCTGCACATTTTCTTGCATTTTAGATCAGGCCAAAATTTAGCATGGAGAGCTACACTTCAGGTTGCTCTTAGAAGAGTGAAACAGCTCCCTGTCCTTCTGACTAATACAGAAAAAAGCCCAGCTTCGCTTTCAGTGTTTTTCTAATTTCAATTAACGCTTTCTCTGTAAGTTACCCATGACACATATCAATTTAACACTCACTTTTCAGTCTTAAACAAACAAAAATAGTTACATTTTTACCAGGCAGAAATCCAGTTTAGATGCAATTGAGATATGGGCTGCAGGATTTATGAAAGACCCACAGTGCTCCCTGCTGGTAAAAAAACAGAACATCAACTGAAGACCACCAGCCACAGTTTAGCATCCGTATGCAAGTTGCACAACTGCAGCCCTATAAAAACACAGGAGTCTCCCTCATCAACCCTTCCGGCCACAGAGAGAGCACCGGCACATCAGCTTCCTCCAAGATTTTGTCTGAATCACAGATGAGAGACACGGGAAGAGAAAATGAGACACAGAGCAATGAAGATGAACCTGCATGGCCAATGGGCAACTTCAATAAAGACAATCTGACTTTTCAGAAGCTATAATAATCAACATCCCTCCACCATGCTTGTTTGTCTGAGGGGGACACGGATGGCTTTGGAAGAAGAAATTCAGAGCGGTAATTAATACTCCTAAGTGACTGCCGCTGCATGGGAGGCAGGGACAGGGTCTGTGAACTGGTACTGTTTCCCCCAGCGTGTCCCAGAGTACTGTGTGCTGGCATCTAAGTAGAGGAAGAGGAAATGGAGAAACTGCCCTTATTATTTCTTCATTTGTCTTGGGGGGCCTCTCTCGATCAGTCTCTCAGATGCCCTCCCACACACACACACACACACAAAACACACACGCATACTCGTGGCTTCCAATGCTAATTTTGTGTCACAAACGCTAAAGAAGACATGAAATGCCACAAAAATGTCAACACTCCACCCCTTGTCAGCGGCTCATCCCACCCTTACCTCCCCCTGGTAAACACACTCAAACATACACTCATTGCGTGTTTTGCAGTGTGATGGAGTGTGGAACCAGCTTGTTGTTTTTAGCCCTTGGCTCCCTGCTTCTGTAAGGAGCAGCAGGGTGGTTCCTATAATCCCATCACTGTTGTCGTCACCAAGGCCCACAGGGTGATACCTGGAGGTGAGACATTTCTGGCAGCCTCCAACTCTTCTTGGATGCTACAGCCATAAGGCGCTCCACCATTAGTCATGTGCAACTCGGCCGGAACGGGACTTACAGTACAGAGGGGTTTGGCTTGAAAATGCAAAGGAAACATGTCTTGAAGATGATCTATGTTTTCAAGAGGCAAAGTTTCAAAGCAAGAGATTAAAAGTAGACTTAAGACAAGTTATGAACTGAAAGGTTAAGTCTTTATCCTGTTTTCATGTCACGTCAGCTTTTATCTTTTTCTCCAGGAATTAGTCATGCTCTCGTTTTTTTGAGTTCGACTTACAGGAAATAAGTTGGGGGGGGAAAAATCCAGGAGAACTTTTTGGGGCAATTTTTAATTATTTGTGGACAAATTTGAATAATTAAAATAAACATTTTTCACAGCTTAAATTTCAAAATACATCCAAAATGGTTATCTTTTCACACCGAGGAATCATGTTGGATTTTTTTCCTTTAGGTTTTTCTTTAAAAATAAACAATAACACGTAATTTTTTGACAAAACAATTATTAAATATTTATTACCCACTACTGTCAAACTATTGCATTTTTTCCATTGCAGGTAAATACATTTTAATGTACACACACTCCTCACATCTTTGAACAAACGCAAATAAAAGAAAAAAAACCTTAGTGGAGCTGAAGGTGCAGGCAGCTAGCTGACCCCCACACATCTGTCTGTCTTCATCTCACAGCCTCAGCCTTCCCTCAAACTGTCACACAGCCGCCTGGCGCCTGTCCCCCAGGTTCACTCTGCGGCGGGGTATCAACCCAGCACCACTATGCAATTTCCCCAATGTGTGCTGACAGTGTACATATCTGCTTCTCACAAAGGTCCCTCCCCTCCTTCCATGAGCATCTGTGTGGTTGGGACACACTTTTCAGTCAAACAGCTTTCACAGGTTATAAAAGGTAAGAAAGGAGACAGGCAGTGCTGCGGGCCCCACATCCGGCTAGACGAATCAGTGTACAAGCATATTGTAAGCTACCAACGGGACGGGGGGGATATATCTAACAGGACTGAGGCTGTGTTTATGGCTATGCCTTCCTTGGGAAGCCCAACGGCAAGCTTCATGACCCCCCTACTGTAGATTTTCTTACTAATTTAACCCCAGATTGTATATCAAATCATGATCGGCATGAAAAAACTCCCACAGGCTACAGTTAGTCCCAAGCACTAGGGATCGTTGTCCTCACCCCGCCTGAGTACAGACAGGATGTGGCAGCTTGGAGGCATTACGTTGAAGAAGACCCACTTTAATGCTGCGGGCATGCATTTATAGGAGCCCTAGTTGGGTAAAAGTGTATGACGTGCTGGATTCTGTAAACAAACAGCAGAAATGGAAGACTAGATGAGGGAAAAAAATGTTGAAAATTAGTCCTATTTTGTTTGATAACATCTAATCATTTATGATAGTCTGTGTACTCATTCCTATAATTAATGTATTTTCTGGGACAGCTTTTTCTCAACAAATTGGGTTTAAAAATATCTTCTGTTCTTTTGCATTAAACGAATTAGGTAAAGAGGAGCATTGTGGGTGCATGGGGCTTGAAACGTTACTGAAAGCAGGACGAGCAGGCTGCCACAAACTCTTGGATTTTCAACATCTTTCAGACAGTAGTCTGAGACTTCTCATAAATTTTTGTCTGAAGTTTGTGCTTGAAATTTAAAATCCTGTCAAGCCACTTTGTAAAAACAGGCCCATTAGAAATATATTAGAAAATCTTACTCAATCGGCAGAAAAAC